>NW_020664409.1:717550-771926 GCF_002925995.2 Terrapene triunguis
TGAAACCTGGGACTTCTTAATTGCATTCATTTGTGAAAATATTGAGCTTGATCCTTTAGCCTTTATGAAAGTCAAACACATTATATTCCAGAGGTCTTTGATGTGTATGAGGACTGCAGCTTCTGACCCATTGTTAAGAATAAGCTTGTTTTGATCCGGATTTCATCTAGGCCAGAACTCTGGGTGTTCGAATCTGGTACAGCTGGTTTGGCCAATTATTCAGGTGTGGGCCATTTGCAAAATGTGGAGTTGAGTCCAGCTTTGGATTTCAACACCCCGACATTTGGGGTTTCAGTGTGTTTCAGCCCATCTGTGTTAATATATTAAAAGTGCTAATGAGGTTTGTACTTCCGCATTAAAAAAATTGGTGAATTATGGTGGGACATACATACACACTCTTAGTACAGACCCAAAGAGAACTGATCTTTTCACGTATACAAAGACCGCCCGCAAGAGAATGACTGTCTGAAAAATGTATAGTTCTTCTTCGAGTGACTTCTCATGTGTATTCTCCAATAGGGGTGCGTGCTCGCCACGTGCACCGGAGCTGGAAGTTTTTCCCCTAACAGTACCCATAGGGGAGTGCCCTAGCGACCCCTGGAGTGCAACACTTATAGGTGACCTATGCCAGTGAGTGATCCCCATGCGGACTGTTTACGCTGTTTCTGGGGAACCCATCTCCGCGATCACTGCAAGATTTGCAAGTTGTTTAAGCCTCGGACCAAGAGAGAAAGGGACATTAGGCTCCGGGCTATTCTGATGGAGTCGGTGGTGACCCTGGGTCCAGCACGGCGTTCCGAGTCGGCACCAAGCACCGTGGTGTCAGTGCGCGGTGACCCTTCGGTGCCATTGACTAGTCGGCACCGCTCCCTGTCCACGGGGCACGCCAAGAAGGCTAGGAAAAGGACTTCTTCGCCGCGGCACCGGAGTAAACCCAGGACAGAGGCTAGACCCATGTTGGCAGTCCTTGATCCCTACTGGCCTTTAGGCCTCCGAATCAAGTCAAGTAGAGTAGCCTGGCCCATTCGGAGCAGGCCTCCCCAGATGTCCCGATGCCCTCCACGCAGGTGGCCCAGGATGTTATGTCCATGCCGGTACCAGGAGCACGGCCGATGTCAGCCCCGCGCTCCAGAGGCAAGCCGCTGCTGGGATCTCCGCAGTTGCCCCTGGCTCGGTACCAGTCTCAGTCGAGGGGATGTCGGGAACACCTATTGTGGAATACATGTTCCCAAAGCCGTTCAGCACCCAGCAACCATTCAGGGCAAAGTCCATGTGGATCGCCCTCGACGCCCTCCAGGCTGTCTGGTTGGGTTCCATCTGGCCGAGACTCTCAGCACCGCTCCGCCTCGAGGAGCAAACATCAATAGGACTAAGGCAGATGACGCAGAAGGTCCCTGTCTCAGAGGGTCACAGCACGAACGTCGACATCATTCCCGTTTGTCGTCCCGCTCTAGGACCCCGCCACGGCACCACCTCAGCAGTCCCGAGCATCAATTGCCGGTGTCTTGCCATCGGGGGTCCAATTACAGACAATACCAGTTCTCCATATCAGGATCGCGGTCCCATGGTTGGCATCGCTCCCGGCGCCGCCGCTCCTCCCGATCCAGGGACAGCGGCAGGTCGTATATCAGCCTGGCCTCCCTTTGTAGTCATCCATCAATGGGCCAGGCCAGCCAGGCCGAACAGCCGGCTCTGCCGGTGCCATAGCAGGTGCAGTGGCACCGGGCCCTATGGCTGGCCCAATGGTACCAGTGGGCACCGTGGCCCCCTACACACTAACTCCCTGGTGGTCGAATCGGTCAACCACAGGGAACGGCAGGGCCAACCAGCCCCTACCCCGAAAAAATAAAGATTCAAGGAGGTTGGACTCATTTGAAAGAAATATTTATTCGTCCTCGAGCTTCCACTTATGGGTGGCGAACCACCAGGTTCTCCTGAGTTCAATCTGTGGGGCTCGCTGCCCAAGTTCGAGGACTCCCTCCAGGAGCGCGACAAGAAGGAGTTCAAAGCGCTGGCGGAGGAGGGCACAGCGGCTGCCAGGGCAACCCTGCAGGCAGTGTCAGATGTAGCAGACACAGCCATGCAGTCCATGGCCTCTGCGGTGTCCATGAGAAGGGCGTCATGGCTCCTGCTCTCTGGGTTGTCCAGCGAAGCGCAGACCTCCCTGCAGGACCTTCCGTTTGACGGCAAAGCTCTGTTTGCGGAACAAATTGATACAAAACTGCATGGCCTGAAAGACTCCCGCACGACTCTCCGGACTCTGGGTCTCTATGTTCCGGCTCCAGCTCAACCTAACTTTAAGCTGCAGCAGACTCCTGCTCAGGCCACCCATTCAAAATACGAGACCGCGTATAAAAAGTCGCAGGACTATAAGAGGCGCCCACAGAGGCAGTCTCAGCCTGCCCCCCTGCCTGGGTCCTCCAAGGACAAGCAAGCGGGGAAAAGGCGGTTTTGACAGGACACCCGGGGTGCCCTGCCAGTTCTCCTCAGGGATCCACCCTCAATAAAGCTTCCCTTCTCCAATCGGTTGTGTGCTTTCCTCCCAGAGTGGTCGCGGCTGACCTTGGACTGATGGGTCCTCAACACCATCTCCCAGGGCTACACCCTCCAGTTTACTTCCACCCCGCCCAACCACCCTCCGCCCCTGTCCCTCTTGGGGAACCCCTCGCATGAGGCTCTGCTCAAGCAGGAGGTGGGGCAGCTCCTGGGACTAGGAGCGGTGGAAGCGGTACTGGGGGAGTTCAAAGGCAAGGGGTACTACTCCTGCTATTTCCTTATCCTGAAGGCCAAAGGGGGGCTCAGGCCCATCTTGGACCTGCAAGGCCTGAACAAATACATGGTGAAGCTCAAGTTCCACATGGTCTCCCTGGCCTCCATCATCCCCTCCCTGGATCCTGGGGGCTGGTACGCTGCCCTCGATCTGCAGGATGCATACTTCCACATTCATATCTTTGAGGGGCACAGACGCTTCCTCCGTTTCATGGTGGGGCAGGAACACTACCAATTTACAGTCCTCCTGTTTGGCTTGTCCATTGCCCCCAGGGTATTCACGAAATGTATGTCGGTGGTAGTGGCCTACCTCAGGCGCCAGGGGGTCCAGATCTTTCCCCTATCTGGATGACTGATTAGTCAAGGGCAGCTCCCAGTTGCAGGTGCGGGATCATGTGGCGCTCCTGTCCACGTGCTCCACTTTGGTCCTGTTGGTAAACAACACCAAGTCCACGTTAGTCCTGGTATAATGCATAGAGTTTATTGGGGCGGTTTTGGACGCCTCATCAGCCAGAGCCTCCCTCCCACCAGACAGGTTCGAGACCCTGAAGGGGCTCATCGACACAGTCACAAGGTTTCCAGTGACAACAGCCAGAGCATGTCTCCAGCTCTTGGGTCACATGTCAGTGTGCACATATGTGGTCCATCACATGGGACTCAGGATGAGGCTCCTCCAGCTCTGGTTGGCCTCAGAGTTCTCCCAGGCCAGGGACAGGATGGACAAAGTCCTCACGGTGCCGGAGCCAGTGATCACCTCCCTGTGGTGGGGGTCCTCTCTGAGAAACATGCTCCAAGGGGTCCCATTCAGGGGCAGGGCCCCGTCGCTGGAACTGGTATCCGACACGTCGGACCTGGGATGGGGGGCCCATGTGGGGAATGTTCAGACCCAAGGTCTGTGGTCGGCTCAGGATCTGATCCTCCACATAAACGTCAAGGAGCTCAGGGCAGTACGGCTGGCATGCATAGTCTTCCTCTCGCATCTGGAGGGCCGGGTGGTCAGGCTCCTCATGGACAACATGGCCTTGATGTTCTACATCAACAGGCAAGGCGGGGCCTGATCCTCTGTCCTCTGCCGCAAAGCCCTCAGGCTGTGGGACTTTTGTATAGCCCACGACATCTGCCTACAGGCCTTCCATCTGCCGGGCGCCTGGAACGTGTGGGCAGATCGCTTGAGCAGGGACTTCTCCTCTCAGCATGAGTGGTCTCTCCACCAAGAGGTGGACCTGTTCACGACTCGGCAGAACCATCGCTGTCCCCGGTTCTGCTCTGGGGGGGGGCGCTATCTCCACTGCCTTCCTCCTGTCCTGGTCAGGCCAGTTTCTCTATGCCTTTCCCCCGTTCCCGCTGATCGGCAAGGTCCTGGAAAAGATAAAGACAGACAAGGCCCAGGTCCTTCTGATTGCCCCAGTATGGCCCAGGCAACATTGGTACGGGACCCTCACAGGCCTGGCGGTGGCCCCACCGTGGCCATTGTCATCCGGCCTGGACCTGCTCTCCTAGGACCAGGGCCGCCTCTTCCACCCCAACCTAGCGGCACTCCACCTCACAGCGTGGCTTCTCAATGGTTAGGTAGGGAGGAAAGGACTTGCTCGGAAGAGGTTCAGTGCGTCCTCTTAGAAAGCAGGCAGCCCTCCACGTGCCCAGCCTACTTGGCAAAGTGGTCTCGGTTTTCCAGATGGGCGGACTAGCGGGGCATTTCCCTGGTGGCCGCCCCGATCCAGCTGATTCTGGACTACCTCCTTCACTTTAGAGCCCAGGGCCTGGTGCCCTCGTCAGTCAAGGTACACCTGGTGGTCATATCGGCCTTCCGTCCGCCGGTGCAGGGCCACACGGTATTCTCCCATGCTATGACTGGCTGATTCCTTAAGGGGTTGGATCACCTCTTCCCATATGTTAGGCCCCCTGTCCCGCTGTGGGACCTAAACCTGGTGTTGACCCGTCTCACATGGCCCCTGTTTGAGCTGCTAGCCATGTGCTCCTGGTCGCACCTCTCGTGGAAGGTAGCCTTCCTAGTTGTGATCACGTTGGCTAGGTGGGTCTCGGAACTCAGGGCCCTGACCTCTGACCCCCCGTACATGGTGTTCCATGAAGATCAGGTCCAGCTCCGCCCATACCCTTCATTCCTCCCAAAGGGGGTTTCCGCCTATCACATGGGTCAGGACATTTTTCTGCCGGTCCTCTGCCCGAAGCCCCATGCGTCCAGTGAGGAGCACCGCCTCCACACGCTGGATGTGAGACGGGCTCTGGCTTTTTACCTGGAGCGGACTAAGCCATTCAGAAAGTCCTTGCAGCTGTTCATCGCCTCGGCTGAGCGCATGAAAGGTCGGCCGATCTCTACTCAGCGGCTCTCCAACTTTGTGCATCCGTACCTGTTATGACCTGGCGGGAATCCCTCCGCCATCAATTGTGAAGGCGCACTTGACTAGGGCTGCCTTTTTGGCCCATGTCCCTGTTCAGGACATTTGTAGGGCTGCCACGTGGTCTTCAGTTCACACGTTCACCTCACATTATGCGATTGTCTCCCAGATCAGGGAAGACGTTGGGTTCGGCAGGGCTGTGCTCCATCCCGAGAGTTTGTGAACTCCTTCCCACCTCCAACAGATATAGCTTGGAATCACTTATTGTGGAATACACATGAGCAATCACTCGAAGAAGAAAAGACAGTTGCCTTTTCCGTAACTGGTGTTCTTCGAGATGTGTTGCTCATGTCTGTTCCACATCCCGCCCTCCTTCCCCTCTGTCGGAGTTGTCTGGCAAGAAGGAACTGAGGGTGGGGGGAGCGTGCAGCGCCCCTTATACTGCACCATGGAGGCGCCACTCCACGGTTTGCTAGGGCGCTCCCCTATGGGTACTGCTAGGGGGAAAATGTCCGGCATCGGTGCACGTGGCGAGCACGCACACTTATTGTGGAATAGACATGAGCAACACATCTTGCAGAACACCAGTAACGGAAAAGGTAACTGTCTTTTCTTCATTCAAAAGAAGACAGTCCAAGGACTGGCCACATTCATGTTGTACAAACTGTAGCTTTCTGTGCAATTAAGTAATAAGTGATCTCCATACCACATGCTTCAGCAAGTACATAGTACTGATGGTAATCACTAGCCATGGAGCAGCTACTATTTTTTTGTTGCTTATTTCGAGAGCATCAATTAACTGTTACAGGTGACACCCACCTCAAGCATTCAACTATCTGTTCTTTGCAGCACTTATTTTCTGCTCCCTAACAAAATATTTAATTTAAAAATGGAAAAAATATATATATATTTTTTAAAGAAGTGTAGTTAAAAATCAAGTTGTATGCAATCCCTGGGGGTGGCTGTCTTAGATAAGACCTTCAAAAGCAACATCCTGTGCAGCATTATAGATCCCCTGCTGTGTTTGATAAGAGTAAAGGTTTGTCCCAACCAAACACTTCCCTCCCTAGTCCTACTGTTGCCTGGCATGTTGTACACCAGGTGGCTGCTTGCTTCCTTCAACACAGGAGGTGGCTGCACTTTTAGGGTATGCCTACACTGCAGCTGGGAGCGTGCTTCCCCGCTTGGTAGATAAACAGATGTTCGCTTCGCTTGAGCTAGCGCACTAAAAATAACAGTATTGTCGGGGTGCGGGTGGGGGAGTGTGTGTGAAAAAGAGAGACGCCTCATGGGAAGATTTCCCCCCCCCTCATTGTCGGTGGCGGCTTAGGCTAACCACCTGAGGACAAACCTGCCAAGACCCACTGGGTTCACACTCGGGCCGCTAGCTTGAGCCACCCCCAGCTACACTGCTATTTTTAGCAAGATATCTTGAGCAGAGCTAGTGTGTGTCTGTCTGTCTGAGGTGGGAAGCACGTTCCCAACTGCAGTGTTGAAATATCCTTAGTGGTACTCTGTATGGGTTCCCGTCTTGCAAATACTTATGCATGTGAGTAACCTTGAGTTTAATGAAGCTACTTGTGCATAAAGTTACTCCCTTGCAGATGTGTTAGTAGGCTCAGGACTGTAGATTGCGGGGGGGGGGGGATAGCTCAGTGGTTTGAGCATTGGCCTGCTAAACCCAGGGTTGTGAGTTGAATCTTTGAGGGGGCCACTTAGGGATCTGGGGCAAAATCAGTACTTAGCTCTGCTAGTGAAGGCAGGGGGCTGGACTCAATGACCTTTCAGGGTCCCTTCCAGTTCTATGAGATAGGTATATCTCCATATATGAGATTGTCCATGCTTTGGGAACTGGGGGGATACAAGGAGCTTTGCAAATGTAAAGTGTATTTTATGATTCTATATAAAAAAAGCATGACTTGTGGGCTTATTTTCCCATAATTTTTAATACCAGAAACAACTTGCTCTGCCACAATGATGCTTATGTTTCAAGTGAAGGGGCAACTGCAGGGGATGGGAAAACTAGATGAAAGAGAGCCTGTGAAAAGCCTGTATGTTGTTGCTCTAGAATGTCCCATTCCCCCAGAGCTGCAGTAACTTGTGTGTGGTACTTGTTTGTTTCAGTTACTTTTCCATTAATCTACCCATATGCAATGAGCACCTGCTTGCTCGCCCCCCACCCCCATTTTCGGGTTCATCCTACCTCTGTCTCCTTCTCATGGCCACATCCTTCAGAGTAGCTTGACCGCCGATTACGTGGGAGGTGAAGTAAAGGGAAGGGAGGGAGGAGGCGTACTTAATAATTCTGGAGTGGCTTCAGCTTGCTAGGGATGCCACTCCCTGTGTGGGCAGTGACTTGCTTCTGGTGCAGCAGCACTAGCACCACAGTGGAGTGAAACCATGGCACAGTGTGGGTACAGTATAAACAAACGCTTGATCCTGTGAGGTGCTCAGCACTCTCAACGCCCAGTGTGGGTAATGGGCGTTGAGATCAGGATGAGGCCCAAGCATGGGTACAGGGGAGATACTAGTTGAGATCTTCAGAGCCAATTAAGGGATGTAACGGCACAACTCTCCGTGAAATCCATTTCAGTGGGAGTTGTGTGGCTAAATCCCTAGTTAGCTATGAAAATCTCAGCCACGGTTACTAACGTAAACAGAAGAAAAAATTACACAGCTCCTTTAAAAACAATTTTTACTTGGATTTGGAGAAGGGGCCATTCTGGAGAGGTAATTATGGGCTCTCTCTCTCTCTCCAGACTTCAATGGACGTTGCCTGACAATGAGATTAAAAAGGACTGGAGAAGATGAAAAATATCATATCTTTAACAGTCTTTTCTGTTATGATGTGCCCCAGTGATTGCTATCCCCCTATAGTGATCTCAGTGCTTAGTCACTAAATAATAAAGTAGAGGGGGAACTTAACCATAATCTCCCCCAAAAGTAAAACAAACGCAGCCCTGCAATTACAATATACACATTTTAAAACCAATTGATTTTACACTTAAAAAATCATTCAAAGAGGATTGAACTCAGCAGGCTGGTTTCACAGATATTAACATGGAGGTTTTCAAACTTTTTTAGAATGTGGACCACATCTTAATGGACAGATTGGCTCCTAGACCATCTTCCCTCCCACTGATGATCCAAGAACACCCTGTGGTAATGACAGCAGTTACACACAAGGAAAAATAGATAGTAATGATATAATAATGAGAGTAATGTATTTCCAGTGCCATTTAACAGCTAGAAAGGAGGAGAAGCCAGTGCTATGTGACCAGTCAGTTCTTTGTGTGGGACCACACTTTTACCACAGCTGTCTTAAAATACCCTACAGCCATCTACATGTTACACTGTTTACCACTGAAAGAACATTGTGCTTGGCAGAGATTAGCTACAGCTAAAGGGTTTTTTGCTCTGATCCTCATTTGTTTTGAAATACATTTATGAGTACATTTTGTGGCGAGCTTAGGGAGCACAGAGTACCGCTGTGGAACAATGGATGAGGGCCGGGGCTCTTTGGGCTGACTGGGTGACCTGAGGTATTCCGAATTCAGAGACTGAAAGGTAGTGAAACAGGCTATGCAGCTGCTGGGTGACTTAAAGTGCTTCGTATTTGAATCACATCTTGATTCTGTGCAGGGGTGAGAACTTCCTTAGGTTCTGTACTTTGGGTGCGGGTGGGGGAGTATGTGTGGAAAAGAGATGCCTCATGGGAAGATCCCCCTACATAGGGAGATCCATTAGTGGCACAGAGCAGCTGTAGTTGTCCCTGTACTCTGGTGCCTCGCTTTGGTCAGCAGTGGGTGCTTGGCTGAAGTGTATCTAGAACCGTAGGTAGATGGTGCAAGTTAGAGCAGCCTTTTGGACTTAAATCTTAAATTGTGTGGCCCTCAAGTTATTGCATCAGGTTAACGTTTGCAAAACAATGACCGCTGTAAAAGATGCTGATTGTACCACATGTGCTTTAGGCGCTTCCAAGCTGCAGTCAGAAGCAGCATAGTGCATCATAAAATAAATATTGAAATGGGGTGCTGGAACAATTTGTATTTAGGGGGCGTTGCTGAGAATCATTGAACCAAACTGTAAACCCTGTATATGATGGGAACCACTTCAAGCCAGGGGGTACGGCAGCACCCCTAGTTCCAGCTCCTATGTGATGAAAAGACACTAAAATCAGTGGACACATGGCTTCCTTTTGGTCTGTTTTAAAAATGTGTAAATTTGGGATTCATGAAATGAAAGTCTGAGAGCACGGAATTGGAAAAGCGGGCTCTGTGCAGTCTTTCTTACTCAGCTCTGCTAATTATTTATTATCACTTGTATTACAGTAACATGTGGAGGACACAATCCGGGACCATTGTCCTTTGCTGCTGTACAAGTATTAAAAAGCCAGTCCCTCCTCCAAAGAACTTACAATCTTGGTCAGTGACAAGAGACAACCCCTGGCTGGAACAAACAAATGGATGGGAATGGGGACGAGGGAGGACAAGGTGACAGCCATACTAGCATGTTTTTGCACAGACTAGCTCTATGCCCAGTTTAATTCTAGCCATTATCAATTGGCAGTGTTTGGTAGGCGTGATGGCAGAAGTGAGCTTTGAGGAGGAGTTCGGAGGAGGATAAGGTAGCGAGCAACTTTATGGCTCTCTTTAAGGATTTTGTGTCAGTGCATTAAGGACAGCAAGGGGGAAAGTGCAAAGGTGGTTGGAGGAAGAAGGAGATTAACATCAGTAAAGGCTGCGCTCCCCTTGATATTCCAGTTCAGAGATTCTTTCATGATCCCCTCATAAATTACAGTTACACCCATGCAATCCCACTGAAGTCAGCAATTGCCTATTTTACAAACACTGCCTGATGCAGTAACTTGGTGGCCACACATTTTAAGATTTAAGATGTACATGTACTACACAGCTGTCAGTGACAACATACATTGTTTGACATGTAATCATGGCTACCTAAGCAATTCTGTGTAGCTGAAGTCAGGTTGCCCAGGTATAACTAAGAGTGGAACTTGGTCTGTAGCGTTAGTAAGAGTTAACCAGTATTATATGGGACTTCATCAGGTGCAAGGGTGTAACTGAGAACAGACTCTGCTCTGGAGTGTATCCATTCATAATGCTACTTTCCCATATTGGCCACACCCTGCAACAATTAAATACTCCTTTAAACCCACCCTTGAACAATTAGTCACTAAAGCCATGCCCCAAACTGACATCACTGGAAAGTCTAATAAGACAGCAGCAGACTTCCAAACTATCCCAAGGAAAGCAAAATAATCTGTGGTGCAATATCTTATCTCTTATTTTTCAATATCTATACTAGGAAGAACTGTTGTGGTGTTTGAGTCTACTCCTAGCAAATGGCTTCTGGGATCAACAAAGCCTCATCTTCCCTCTGGCATTTAACTAGCAGCCTCAAAGGGCAGTTTATTGTTTCATTTCTCCTCAGATCTCATGAATATTATTCTCTGGAGGGTCCAATTCTGTGAGGAACTGAGTGCTCCCAATAGCAGTGGAGGGTGCTGAGCACCTCGCAGGATCGGGTCCTGCATGTCTAAGTCAGAGATACCTTTTTATATATGTCTAACTGTGTCCCCATCCCTTTGTACTTGATCAGTTATTGGGGAGCATAATGAAGAGTTAATTCTGGTTGGGGAGGGAGAGGAATGTGAACTTGTTTTACTTATAAACACAATTCCTTTGTGAAGAAAATTCTGAGGAAAACCTCTTGAGATTTTGTGAATTGGGTCCTTGGTATGTGAGAAACTGGAAAGCCATCACATTCTTCGCATGAGAGGTGAGCAGGGAAGCTGGCCCTGAATCAGAGGAATTAGATCTTTTCAGGAGCATGTCTGGACTGGCAGGCCTATCATCCAGAGACAGTAGGATTATATTTTTCAGTTTTGCTTTGCCTGGGACCAATCCTACAGAAAGCGACCTTCCGGACACAGTAAAAAATTAAATGAGTTGCAAGAGAGTGGAAGAAAATAATGGGAAGTTATCAGGGAGAGACTGCTACATATTAACATGGATGATGGAGGCAAGAATCTTTGTGATTGGAAACAAACATTTCTACCTTGGCTGGCATATGTATTTCAGTTTTGGGTGTAACCCTTTCGTGTGCACAGCTGCACTCCGCATTCCCATGGGTCGGAATGATGGGTAAAGCCTTTGATCTTGCATTCTAGGCTTATTTTGGTTACATAGTATTTATTAAGACTTTCTAACTCCCCCAGAGCTGGGTGTGAGATATGCTCCTGGAGGAACTGCCCTCTGGAACCCTGTGATTATAGCAAGTTGTTAGTTTCTCCCTGACAGGTGCAGGCAAGTTGGTTAAAAATAATTTTAGTAAAGTGAAACCTACCTCGTGTCAGCTTGCACACATGGGCCTGCACCATGGAGGCTTGTTTTCCTTTTCTAAAGGTGGTGGTTTTCCTTTTCTCCCAAAAAAATGTGATCTGTTTGAATTGCAGATGACCTTTTCCCTCTTGCTCTTGCCATTCTGTGTCAGCAGTGGCTGAACACATAAGACATGGAACCATTTAACTTCAATTTAATGCCTCTACATTTTTTTTCTCTGTCATCCAAAGCCCCTGGAAGTCACTATGAGGTGGTGGAGAGAAGTCTTTCCATTGACTCCAATGGACACTGGATCAGGCCCTGTATTAGATGTTGGTGCTGATCCTGAATTCCTTGCACAATCAAAGCTCCCTTTGATGGAAACCTCCAGCATTTTGCACTTCTGATGCAACTGACCGTAGATTTTGATAGCTTCAAAGAAGCAGTGTCAGCCTTTCCAGTGATTCCCTTTCTCCTACTCGCCTCTGTGATTTGTAAAATGCTCTGCATGGTTCCAGAGCTTGGTAAATAAAAAAATAACTCTCTGCATTTTTCACTGATTGAAATATTTTGTAAATGTATGCAAGCTTGTATACAAACTAGGTGCCGACTTCAGGCTCCTGACAAGCAGCCGGGCCTTTGGTGCTGAAGAAGTTATGTACCACTTCCTTCATCAGCCAGAGGAGTCCCCGTTGAGCAGTGTGAGAACGCTCTTCCCCAAAGAGATTTTTGTTTAAAGAAACCTTTCAGTCTCTGAAGTGCTACACGTATGATTTTATTTGTCCTGTAGAAACAGGAGAGTAGAGGGGTTTGGAACACTACCTGTGTGTTTCAGGGATGTTGTCCCCTACCCATTCAGTTCTGTGCAAGTGTGCTGCAGAAACTGGGCATCACTGCAGTGAGCTAACCAAGACCTACATTTGCATATGTGCGCTGTTTTTGTTTGTTTTTTAATGAAACCCCCCCCCGACCATTTCCCCCCCTTAAAAACACAGAATCATACCTAGATACTAATGAAGACAATTGAAGTTTGGAGTCTCCAAGGAAGGCAAGATCAGGCCCCTAATTTCTTTGCTTGCAAACAAACTACTTTGTAATTAACCTGGTCCTATCAAAATCCATACAGCGTTTTTAAGGAAAGAAGGACCGCATACCCCCATGTCCACCATTGAGGCCTGGATCAAACTCCTTTTGTGTAAAATACATAATATACAGCGTTGCGTGTCATCCACCATTCAGCCACACTCAGCAGCTTTTTGGAGTGTAACAAAAGTGCTTCAGGCACAGGCGTCTCCCAAGCTATATTAATTGCTGAAACTGAAGCTGCTTCCCGAGCGTTATTGTCCTGTGCCTTGTTCGATGAGCTGGCACTGCAGCCCTGGCTAACTTGAATGGCAGTAAATGAAGTACTCTGCCTTGAGCGGCACATGTTATATGTATGGCATCTGACTTATGAAGACTACACCCAGCAGGCACCATTCAGAGAGAGAAAGAGGAAAGCTTGATAAATCTACGTGTGGTTGTTTTTCACATTTTCTTTTTATTAGAGATGGACAAAAACCAGAACCTCAAATTCAAACCCCTTTGAAACTCAATTTGAGTCCAAATTCTGCCCAGTGGTTTTATTTTAGTGCCACTGTTGTCATGTGAGAATGGCAGGGAATCAGAGAAAGGATCGCTTTCTTCTAAGACTGAACAAGGAGCTTTAGAATAAGAAAATAGTTTCCCTGAAGCTTTCCCCTTGCTCCTCCCCCACCTGCTTTGCTGTACACACATTCTAATCAGTGCCAAAAGTAGAAGAGGACTCTTTTCCAATTATGGTTTGGATGTGTCTGCAATCTCACAAAAAAACAATTCTCATGAGATTTTGGCACAGGATAAACAGATTTACCCCATTCAAAATGGCAGCAGTCCTGTGAGGTCAGGGGATCTTATGAGTTTAAGGCCATTTGGGTTGAAATTTTATGAGACCAGCTCATGAGATTGCAGTACTATGGATTTCAGTACCAAATCCAAACTTAATCCCCAGTGTCAGCGAAAAGTATCAATAATTCTGTGCCAGGAGAGGAAGACATTGGCTAGTCCTTACATATGCATCTCATTTGAATGAGGTGCATAATGTTCTGCAAGCCCTCTGTGATGCATGCCAGAAAGGGTTAAACATCCTGCAAAATAAAGAACCCTCAAAAGACATGTGGGGAGATACTGTTTGCGTTTTTGTGTAAACATGTATGAGTAGGGTCAACTATGTAATCAACAGTCCCTGTCTATGCTGTTTTCTGATAATTCAGAGATTAAAAAAAAATCCTATCATTTAAATGAATTGTAAACACGGGATATCTTGGTATTCATCTGTCTTTGAAATGTACTGTGAATGGTGGAGGAACAAGCAAATTTCCTTATGTTAATTCTATAGCTAAGTACTGGTGATGGACCTCCTTCAAAGTCATGCTAATTACCTTTTGAACTCGAACTTCTCAAAAGACATGAAATTGTATACAAAATCCGTGGCTCCTGATTCTGTCATCTCAGATCTGCTTAGGCTTCATCAGGGGAAGTTTGAGTCGCAAGACTGAAGTCCCAGTTATGCAGGTACGCCCTGAATATGATATTTGGACATTGGGCTATAACAGGGGTTCTCAAACTGAGGTCAGGACCCCTCAGGGGTTGCGAGGTTATTAAATGGGGGGTCGTGAGTTGTCAGCCTCCACCCCAAGCCCCGCTTTGCCTCCAGCATTTATAATAGTGTTAAATATATAAAAAAAGTGTTTTTAATTTGTAAGGGGGGGGTCACACTCAGAGACTTGCTATGTGAAAGGGGTCACCAGTACAAAAGTTTGAGAACCACTGGACTATAACCTATGAACTATTTCTGAAAGAACTCTTTGCAACTACAAAGCTCACCATCTGTGCTTTGAATCTGAACCTCATTGAACTGAACTCATGTCTGTATGTATAGTGATCTTTTAACCATACTCTCTCTCTCTCTCTCTCTCTCTCTCTCTCTCTCTCTCTCTCCCTCTTGTTTTTTTAATAAATTTTAGTTTAGTTAATAAGAATTGGCTGTGTATTTGGGTTAAGAGCTGGAATATTCAATAACCTGGGAGGTAATGTGTCTGATCCTTTGGGATTGGTAGAAGCTTTTCTTTTATATGATGAAATAAGATTTACAGAAATTTTCATCATATTTAATGTGGGTACCTGGATGGAGGCGTGAGGCTGGATCACTTTAAGGGAACTGTGTTGTTTGGACTTCTGAGTAACCAGTAAGGTAATAAAGAAGCTGTTTTATGCTGGCTTGGTGAATCTAAATATTGGAATATCCACCAGCTTTATGGGGATTGTCTGCCCCATTCTGTGCAGTTCACTCTAATTGAGTGACCACAGCTGGCTCCCCACTAGGACCTGGTCACACCCTCCCTCCCATTAATTCCTTAAGTTCTATGGAAAATGAAACTGTCAAGGGGACCCAGGATCCTCCTTTCAGTGTGGGCTTATCCGCTGTGGTTCTCACACCTCTTCTATCTTGCTTTCATTCTTCCCAGACTACTACTTTCAGAGTGAATGAGCAAGTTGCCCATTACTTCAATGGAGCTGTACTTGCTTGCACCAGAGATGAACTGGGTTTTGTGTCTTTTTATTCTGGAGCAGTGTGGAGCAAAGTCACATCCTGCTGACCACATTCATACAGTAGTTTAAAAGTGACAATCTAGGATTTCTACAGAAGCAGAGGTCAATATGGGGGCTAATAATATTTTTCCGGTTTGAAAGACTGGTAATTTAAAGACAATCCCTAACTTTTCAACCATTAAAAATACTTCTCTCAGTAGGAATTATATCACTGAGGGAGGGGGGCAAAACAAAGAGGTTTCTGACCATCACTCCCTCCAAAGGGCCTGGAGGTGACTGATAGAGACTATTCCACTGTTAACCATAATGAGATTGGGAGGGAGCCCGTGCATTCCAGCAGGAAGCACTTACTGCTGGTACCACCTAGCCATGCTCTTTCCATAAGGCTCTGTGAAACCACAGCTGCCAGTTGTGTTGCACATGGTTCAAGTGTGAGTTCATAATAAACACAAACAACAGGACCTCCTCCTCCTTTCATAAATGCCATACTGTTTAGTATTATTTGCATTAGGGTAGTACCTTGAGGTACCAACCAAGATCAAGAGCTCAGTTGCTAGTGTGACATTACCCAGGGTACAATCTGGACTATTGAACAGCTGTGTCACACCATTTCTCCAACATGGGGTGTCTTTTACACTACTTCACTGTGACAGCAACCACTCCTGGTCTGCTCACACACAGTCTCCAGCATGTAAATCACTCCCAGCTATACTGTATGAGTGCTATGGCCAGCCATTCCTGAATTACACTGCAGGGCACTGCCAGCAAATTCCCACTCCTGGACTTGCCCCCCAAAATATGTCTTGTCCTGCTCAGCTCTCTCCTTCTGGACAGTACAAGCTCATATAAAGTCTGTCATTTTATTAGTAGAAAATGATACTCACAAATCCTATTATTTCAAATGAAGTTTCCTAAACCTTTCAGTCCAAACACACTGGTTTAGGTAAAACAATTTTATTAATTACAGAAAGATAGATTTTAAGTGATTAGAAGTAATGAGGCATAAAAGTCAGAATTGGTTACAAGGAAATGTAAAAGTAAAACACAACTAATACTTCACTTAACAAGCTAAGTGAATTCAAAACAAAAATCTCTCTCACCACATGATTCAGCAAGCTTACTGTCTGAATCTCAGACAGGATCCCTCCTCAGTTCAAAGCTGTCTCTTTTCTTCAGGTGTTGTGGCTGCTTTGGATAGAGAGAAAGGGAGGGATGTTTTGGGGTGTCTGTTCTGCTTTTGTATAGTTCTCTTTTGAGAATCATTTCCAGCTGAGTTCAGGAGACACAAAGTCCACGTTGATGGGAACCTCAAGCTGTTTTTTGTGAAAACGTAGATTTCTTGCTCACACTCTCTTTCCTGCCAAAGAATGGCCACTTAACCAGGTGATAGCTCATTTGATTTTGTTGACACCTGGCTGAGGCGTCAGTTTGCCTTTTGTCTCTGAGAAACTGGTTTGTGGCTGCTTTTCTAAACTTGGAACATGTCTCAGTAATGTAATAGAATCATAGGACTGGAAGGGACCTCGAGAGGTCATCTAATCTAGTCCCCTGCACTCTTGGCAGGACTAAGTATTATCTAGACCATCCCTGACAGGTGTTTGTCTAACCTGCTCTTAAAAATCTCCAATGATGAACAAGTATCAGAGGGGTAGCTGTGTTAGTCTGGATCTGTAAAAAGCAACAAAGAGTCCTGTGGCACCTTACAGACTAACAGATGTATTGGAGCACATGCGTCTGACGAAGTGGGTATTCACCCATGAAAGTTTATGCTCCAATACATCTGTTAGTCTGTAAGGTGCCACAGGACTCTTTGTTGCTTTTTCCAATTATGAAGATTCCACAACCTCCCTAGACAATTTATTCCAGTGCTTAACTACCCTGACAGGAAGTTTTTCCTCACGTCCAACCTAAACCTCCCTTGTTGCAATTTAAGCTCATTGCTTCTTGTCCTATCCTCAGAGGTTAATGAGAACAATTTACCTACCTCCTCCTTGTAACAACCTTTTATGTATTTGAAAACTGTTATCCTGTCCTCTCTGTCTTCTCTTCTCCAGAGTAAACAAACCCAATTTTTTCAATCTTCCCTCATAGGTCATGTTTTCTAGACCTTTAGCCGTTTTTGTTGTTCCGCTCGGGACTTTCTCTAATTTGTCCACATCTTTCCTGAAATGTGGGGCACAGAACTGGACACAATACTCCAGTTAGACCTAATCAGCATGGAGTAGAGTGGAAGAATTACTTCTTGTATCTTGCTTACAACACTCCCCATGTTTGGGTTATTTGCAACAGTGTTACACTGTTGACTCATATGTAGCTTGTGGTCCACTATAACCCCTAGATCCCTTTCCGCAGTACTCCTTCCTAGGCAGTCATTTCCCATTTTGTATGTGTGCAACTAATTGTTCCTTCCTAAGTGGAGTACTTTGCATTTGTCCTTATTGAATTTCATCCTATTTACTTCAGACCATTTCTCCAGTTTGTCCAGATCATTTTGAATTTTAATCCTATTCTCCAAAGCTCTTGCAACCCCTCCAAGCTTGGTATCATCCACAAACTTTATAAGTGTACTCTCTATGCCATTATCTAAATCATTGATGAAGATATTGAACAGAACTGGACCCAGAACTGATCCCTACGGGACCCACTTGTTATGCCCTTCCAGCATGACTGTCAACCACTGATAACTACTCTCTGGGAACTGTTTTCCAATCAGTTATGCATCCTTATAGTAGCTCCATCTAGGTTGTGTTTCCCTAGTTTGTTTATAAGAAGGTCATCAACAACAAGACAGTATCAAAAGCTTTACTAAAGTCAAGCTATATCACATCTACTGCTTCTCCACATCTACAAGGCTTGTTACCCTGTCAAAGAAAGCTATCAGGTTGGTTTGACATGATTTGTTCTTGACAAATCCATGCTGGCTGTTATAGCACCTTATTATCTTCTAGGTGTTTGCAAATTGCTTAATTATTTGCTCCATTATCTTTCTGAGTACAGAAGTTAATCTGATTGGTCTGTAATTCCCCAGGTTGTCTTTATTTCCCTTTTAATAGATTGGCACTATATTTGCCCTTTCCCCAGTCCTCTTGAATCTCTCCCATCTTCCATGACTTTTCGAAGATAATCGTTAATGGCTCAGATATCTCCTCAGTCAGCTCCTTGAGTATTCTAAGATGTATTTCATTAGGCTCTGGTGACTTGGAGACATCTAACTTGTCTAAGTAATTTTTAACTTGTTCTTTCCCTATTTTAGCCTCTGATCCCTAACTCATTTTCACTGTGTTAAACATCCAATCACTACTAACCTTTTTGGTGAAAACTGAAACAAAAAAGTCATTTAGCACATCTGCCATTTCCACATTTTCTGTTATTGTTTTCCCCCACTCATTGAGTAATGGGCCTACCTTGTCCTTGGTCTTCCTTTTGCTTCTAATGTATTTGTAGAATGTTTTCTTGTTACCCTTTATATCTCTAGCTAGTTTAATCAGGTTTTGTGCATTGGCCTTCTTTCTAATTTTGTCCCTAAATATTTGTGTTGTTTATATTCATCCTTTGTAATTTGACTTACTTTCCACTTTTTGTAGGACTCTTTTTTGAGTTTCAGATAATTGAAGATCTGGTTAAGCCAGGGTGGTCTCTTGCCATGCTTCCTATCTTTCCTACACAGTGGGATAGTTTGCTCTTGTGCTCTTAATAATGTCTCTTTGAAAAACTGCCAACTCTCTTGAACTGTTTTTCTCCTTTTTTCTTCCCATTGGATCTTACCTACCAACTCCCTGAATTTGATGAAGTCTGCCTTCTTGAAATCCATTATCTTTATTGCTCTGTTTTCCCTCCTACCATTCCTTAGACTCATGAACAATATCATTTCATGATCACTTTCACCTAAGATGCCTTCCACTTTAAAATTCTCAACCAGTCCTACCTATTTGTCAAAATCAAACCTAGAACAGTCTCCTTCCTGGCATACAGTAATCCCCTATTCTCATAGAGTAGAATCTTATAAATTTACATATAATGTTGCCACACATATTTTCCAGGACAATAATGGTCAGCAAATTATGAGTTTTCAAATGATACCTCACAAGGCATACTTTGTACAAAATTTATCATAGTCTTGTAAAAGGGGTGAATATAGGGGTACAGACTGTCACAGCTAGGCACTGTACATACACGAGACAGTCCCTGTGCTGAAGAGTTTACAATCTAAAGAGAGAGGAGAAGAGAAGAATTATTATCCCCATTATACACACACATTCTGGGTTTAATTATGTAGCTATTCATGTGGGGCCCAAGGGCCATTGATGGGCCAATGCACCTCATAGGAGGCACTTAGCACCTTCCCAGATTAATTTTCTAGACAAGAAGGTGTATGAAGGAATTTAAGATTAATTATATAGGGCCCAATCCTATATGGTGCTGAACATCTGTTGTGAGGTGCTGATTGCCTTTTAAATCCATCTGAAGAAAAGTTGGAATTGATGGTGTTCAACTCTTTGCTGCCTTGGGCCCAAAGAAAGTGGTGTATTATAATGGTCTCTACTAAGACTGCTGCAGTTGATGGTCAGTTTCTATTTCTATCACAAACTTCAGTTTTTAGAATTACCACTTGATCAACTCTGGTCAGGAAAGGCAGTCAGCAAAGAGAAGATCAGTTGGATTTACTTGTATCCTGCTGTGGAAGAAGTGGCTTTAAAATAGAAGATTTTTTCCCCAAACCTCATCTGATATTGTGAGTTTTGTGGATGAGACCAAATCAAATTCCAAACTCCCCATGGTTTGCCCATCCCTCCTACATACTGTATAGAATTTTGATGATAATAATGGGCTCTTCAATACTACTATTGGGCTTAGTAAAATGGAATAGAATCTTTACTGTAACTCACAAGAGGCAGAATCTTTCATTAACCATTTAAATGCAGCCATTTCTGGGGTGGAACATGGTGCACATTTTTACTCAGAACAGTCAACCACATAATAGTTGAGGACAAGTGAAAAATAATGTATCTGTTCAAGAATTTAAATGTACAGAGCTACAGCTGAAATGTAGCCAGGACAATTGACCAAACAAAACTCACCTAGTCATTACATTGACCACCTTGTTTTTATGTTGTTTCCCTTCTTACTTCTGTTTGTAGTTTTAGTCTTTTTAGATGGCTTCAGTGCACGGACTGTGTCTGTATAATGCCTAGCACATTTTGGGTGTTCTGGCAATGTAAATAATAATTAATAATAATTTTATTTTTATATCATATCCTTTGTAGCCAAAACACACAGATAGCTACACAACAGAATACTAACCAAATGCAATAAAATAAAAACACCATAAAATACCACCCAGTTAAAATATAGACACCTATTAGCCTGGTCCTCAGCTGGTGTAATTAGTGTAGATCCACTGCAGTCACCAGCTAAGAATCTGATTTATAAGATTAGGAGCAAATAATCCAGTTTGAAAAGGGAAAGGCACTGACAGAGATGGTCATAAATATAGGACTGAGCGTCATTGTACCAACACCTTGGCAATAAAAAGTTTTGAGGGGAGGCACCTAATTAGATGGATTTCAGGGGGAGACACCAGAGGCATCAAATGAAATTGATTTTATGAGGAGCAAATTCCATGCAGCAAGACTCACCATGGCAACAGCATGATTACCTGTTGACACTAGACAGCTGGGTGGGAACTCTAAACAGCAGGCGGTGTGTAAGTGCAGCTACTCAGCAATACAAGGTTTATGGAGCACGTCTCAAAAGTAGGGTGGGGCAACCCCCCCCCAAAAGTCTTTTAAAACCAATACTACTAGTTTTAAGCCAATCGCTGCAACCAGTCCATATAAGGAATGGAGGGTGGACATGAGATGATCATGCTAGCTCAAACCAGTGAGCAATTCTGCTGTAAGAACTGACCAGCCCTACTCAGCACTTCAAGAAAGGGGAATTACAGTAGATTCCACTTAATAGAAATCCCAGTATTAACAACTTTTGCTTAATAAAAGCATTTTGCAGGGAACCAATTCCACCCCACTGGCTTTAATATTAATGATATTCGGACATTGACAACATACATGGCACTTACTAACACTTTTTTTGGGAAGAAATCCCCCAACTGCAGTCAGGTTGCATGGTACTTCTCCCTGTGCTCTCTGGGCTGTGTCCTGCCCTGGCACCAGAGGGTAAGCTCGGTACGTCCCTGTGCCTCCTTCCCTCACTGCAGCCCCACAAACGTGCCTTCTGCTTATTGATAACAAGTTCTGGATAATGGCATCTTTTTGCTGGGAACTGAGCGGTTGCTAATAAGTGGAATCCACTGTACAGTAATCAAGATTCATGGGCAAAAGGGTATGCGCTGCTGCCCCAAGGTCGTTGTGAATTAATAGCAGTGCAACACGAATTACACCCTACCCGGTTGAAAACTCCACTTTCTTTCACATTGAACATATGGCCTTCCAGAGGAAAAGGACAGTCCACTGTGACATCAGGGAATGACACCACAGCATCTCTGAGAATGGTGTAAACAGAAATGGGGACTGGCTTGAAGCATCTATAGATAATAACAGTTATAAAACTATTGATAATGTTTAGGACTGTCAAGCAATTAAAAAAATTAATAGCGATTAACTGCGCTGTTAAACGAGTCCAATCAGTCCTACTTCTTATTCAGCCAATCGCTCAGACAAACAGGTTTGTTTACATTCGCAGAAGATAATGCTGCCTGCTTCTTGTTTACAATGTCACCTGAAAGTGAGAACAGGCATTTGAATGGCACTGTTGTAGCCAGCGCTGTAAGATATTTACATGCCAGATGCGCTAAAGATTATGTCCGTTGATGCTTCAACCACCATTCCAGAGGACATGCGTTCAGGCTGATGATGGGTTCTGCTTGATAAAGATCCAAAGCAGTGTGGACTGATGCATGTTCATTTTCATAATCTGAATCAGATGCCACCAGCAGAAGATTGATTTTCTTTTTTGGTGGTTCGGGTTCTGTGGTTTCCGCATTGGAGTGTTGCTCTTTTAAGACTTCTGAAAGCATGCTCCACACCTCATCTCAGATTTTGGAAGGCACTTCAGATTATTAAATCTTGGGGGTCGAGTGCTATAGCTATCTTTAGAAATTTCACATTGGTATCTTCTTTGCATTTTGTCAATTTTGTAGTGAAAGTGAACATGTGCTGGGTCATCATCCAAGATTGCTATAACATGAAATATATGGCAGAATGAGGGTAAAACAGAGCAGAAGACATACAATTCTCCCCCAAAGAGTTCAGTCACAAATGTAATTAATGCATTATTTTTTTAATGAGCGTCATCGGCATGGAAGCATGTCCTCTGGAACGATGGCCAAAGCATGAAGAGGCATATGAATCTTTAGCGCATCTGGCACGTAAATATCTTGCAATGCCAGCTACAACAGTGTCATGCGAACGCCTGTTCTCACTTTCAGGTGACATTGTAAATAAGAAGAGGGCAGCATTACCTCCCGTAAATGTAAAAAAACTTGTTTCTCTTAGCGATTGGCTGAACAAGAAGTAGGACTGAGTGGACTCATAGGCTCTAAAGTTTTACATTGTTCTGTTTTTGAGTGCAGTTATCAGGGCCGGCTCCAGGCACCAGGCACCCAAGCTGGTGCTTGGGGCGGCAGCTGGAGGGGAGCGGCGCGGCGCTCCGGCCGCCGGGGAGAGCGGGGCCACAGCCGGGGCTCGCCGCCCTGCCCCCGGCACTCTGGCCGCCGGGGGGAGAGCTGAGCCCCCGCCAGGGGCTCGCCGCCCTGCCCCCGGTGCTCTGGCCGCCGGGGGGAGAGCCGAGCCCCCGCCGGGGCTCGCCGCCCTCCTCCCAGGGCTCCGGCCGCTCTCCCCTCTGGCGCCCTTCCCCCGGCCGCCGGGGGGAGAGCGGGGCCCCCGCTGGGGGTCCGGCCCCCCCCCCCCCGGGCCGGCGCCCCCCCCCCCCCCCGGGGGGGGGGGGGGGGGCGGCCGGAGGCTTTTTCGCCTGGGGCGGCAAAAAAGCCAGAGCCGGCCCTGGCAGTTATGTAACAAAAAAACCTACATTAGTAAGTTGCACTCTCATGATAAAGAGATTGCACTACAGTACTTGTATGAGGTGAATTGAAAAATACTATTTCTTTTGTTTGTTTTTTTACAGTGAAAATATTTGCAATAAAAAATAATATAAAGTGAACACTGTACACTTCGTATTCAGTGATATAAATGAAATCGATATATTTGAAAATGTAGAAAAACATCCAAAAATATTTAACAAATTTCAATTTGTATTCTATTGTTTAACAGTGTGATTAATCATGATTAATTTTTTAAATTGCGATTAATTTTTTTGAGTTAATCGCGGGAGTTAACTGCGATTAATTAACTGCCCTAATAATGTTATTTCCCCTCACTCCTGACAGCTATATCTTAGTGAAAGAAACTGGATTTGTCACTGAAACTCTGATGCCCTTGGTGTCCTGTCTGTACTTCAGATATCATTTTCCCGAGCATGGTGTCCTGACTCAGAAGCTTGACTGGACTATGGAATGTGCAGTTCTTTTATCTCATCCTCTGACTTCTCTGTGTTTATGTGGGGAGAAGGGGCTGAGGCTGGAGAAAGAGAGATAAAGCAGGTTTGTTTATGGGTGAATCAAAGGCAGCTCTGCTGGAGTGTTTTATTTTTAATCTGATGGAAATATTACTCACTGGGACTGCAGCTGCTCCCACTGATTGCTGGAAGGGGCCTGGGTTTCTCAGGGCATTGCCAAACTGTGATATCCAATGATGAGCTCTGTGTAGAACTCAGTCAGTGGCAGGTATAATTACAGTGTTATTAATCAGCATGCAGGCGGCAGAAGGACTCTGCATTATTTGAAATTGGACACAGCATTACCATGATGGTAATAATCATTTTAGTTGGCTTTTGGGATTTGTATTAGCAACTACATAACCAGAGCCTTCATGGGCAAGTTACCAAGTGTATATAGCACCTTCAGCAAACAACAAAGTCATAATGTTAGTATCATATTCTAGGAGAATACTGAGCTGCAATCAGCATAGTACAGTGTAGGAAAATTATGGGCCAGGCTTTTACAGTATTTGGATGCAATTGCTCACATATATATGTGCATGCCAAGTTTATGTGCACAATAGCCCCTTTGGTTCATGCAAATCAGGTATTTATGCTGGGCTGGAAAAAGGAAGACTGGTCTTGTGATTACAGCAGTAGGCTTGGATTCAGGACGTTTAGGTTCAAGTCCTGGCTCTACAACAGACTGTGTGATCTTGGGCAAGTGATTTTTTCTCCCTCAGTGCCTCATCTGTAAAAATGAAGGTAGTGATGCTTCCTTTCTTCCACCCGGCATCTCGCTTTCCTATTTAGCTTGTAAAGTCTTTAGAATAGGAAGTGTGGTCTTTTACTATTATACATGCAGCGCCTAGCACAATGGGGCCATGATCCCAGTTTTGGCCTATAGGAACTACTGGAATACAAATAATTAATAATAATGTTTCCCCCAGATTTGCTGTGAAATCATTAAGCTGGTAAGTTTGTCACAACCTTTGCAGAAGCTGTGGATTCCATCGTTTTCCATTTTTTTTTAGTCCTGTTACTTTTTTTTTAATGGTGTAGAGCTCCGCTGGGTACCTAAAAGTGCCACAGATGGCTCCCACCATGGGCACTACTCTGCTGGCAGAAGTGGAGGATGACGCTGCGGCTGCAAGTACCTCATACTGTGGGATAAAGATAAGGTATTCTGCAAGTTCTTCTTTGCAGGCAGGCGGAGATGAGCCCCTTCCATTTCAACTCCCCCTTCAGATAGTGGGAAATGGATCATACCACCACAGGGCGCTAACACATCATGGTTTGTGGCCTGGGAAGTGACCAGTTTTCTAAAGAGTTTTAAAACTGTTGCACTAATTTTTAGCTGCATAACTCTCAATGGCAGATGCTGGGTGCTCAGCATCTCTGAAAACCAGGCCATTTATTTAGGGGCCTAAATATGGATGCCTCACGTTTGGCATCCAAGTTTTAAAATGTTGGTCCTAACCTCTTTGTGCCTCACTGACCCCAGCTATAACCTTGGGTGAAAACACAACCTCTCTGAAGGATGTAATATAAACACTTATTGTAACCATTATTTCTTTGTTTTCTGACAATGTCTAGAGGCCTCAAGTGAGATTGGTGCACCATTGTGGTCATTGCTGTACAAACACACAGATAGAGACAGTCCCTGCCACAAAGCACTTACAGTCTAAATAGACATGTCAGACTAAGGATGGGTGAAAGGAAGTGTTATTATCCCCATATAAAAGATGGGGAATGGTGGCACAGAGTGATTAAATGACTTGCCCAAAGTCACACAGAAAGCCAGGAAGTGAACCCAGATTTCCTAAGTCCTAGTCTAATGTCTTAGCCACAAGGCCATAAACGTCAAAGGTGCAATCTTCTTGACTATACTGTTTTAAAAAATAAACTGCCCCTTAATCCCCACCTCCTGGTGCCCCTATGTCACCGGGTGTGGGATATAAAGGGATCCCTTCCCCCACCACTGGCCTGGGACACAGCAGCTGTTTGAAAGGGCAAGAAATGAGGAGGAGGACTGGACCCAGCTGAGAATGCAGAAGGTGTGGAATGGAATCCCCGAGCTGGGGCTTGGCCAGGACACCAGGGTGAGGCCCGGATCCCTGCAACGGGGCAACGGGCACTTTATTAACCATACGAGGCTGGAACTTTTTGTCCAAAGGGTCATTTTTGTTTCCAGATGTGTATAAGTGCTTGAACATTGGGGTTCAAAGCCACAGTGTCAGTTTGCAACAGAGCCAGGAGTAGAATCCATTTCTCCTTACCTCCAGGCCCCTGCTCTAACCGCTGGAAAACCTGCTTCTTTTGATTCTTGTATTTCTTGTTCTGAAACCAATAATGTGTGAAGTGACCTGAGATCCCAGAGACTAAGCAGCCTATGGTCAGTTGGGATCATCCTCATCATATCTCTGGCATTCTCATCACAGGAGATGATGCAACAGAGTTGGCATGGGCAAAGAGAGTTGTTGCTCTTGTTCACACATTGGGTCAGAGCAGAGTTTGCAAATTAATTTCAATTCTGCAGTTTCTCGTTGGAGTCTGTTTCTGAAGTTTTTTTGTTGGAGTATTGCGACTTTGAGGTCTGTAATTGAGTGACCAGGGAGGTTGAAGTGTTCTCCGACTGGTTTTTGAATGTTATAATTCTTGATGTCTTGACACCATCATAGGACCTAATCACATCAGCCACACCATCAGAGGCTCATTCATCTGCACATCTACCAATGTGATATATGCCATCATGTGCCAGCAATGCCCCTCTGCCATGTACATGGGCCAAACCGGACAGTCTCCACGCAAAAGAATAAATGGACACAAATCAGACGTCAAGAATTATAACATTCAAAAACCAGTTGGAGAACACTTCAACCTCCCTGGCACTCAATTACAGACCTCAAAATCGCAATACTCCAACAAAAAAACTTCAAAAACAGACTCCAACGAGAAACTGCAGAATTGGAATTAATTTGCAAACTGGACACCATTAAATTAGGCTTGAATAAAGACTGGGAGTGGATGGGTCATTACACAAAGTAAAAACTATTTTCCCATGCTAATTGTCCCCCTACTGTTACTCACACTTTCTTGTCAACTGTTGGAAATGGGCTATCCTGATTATCACTACAAAAGTTTTTTTTCTCCTGCTGATAATAGCCCACCTTAATTGATTACTTTTGTTATAGTTGGTATGGCAACACCCATTTTTTCATGTTCTCTGTGTATATATATCTTCCTACCGTATTTTCCACTGTGTGCATCCGATGAAGTGGGTTTTAGCCCATGAAAGCTTATGCTCAAATAAATTTGTTAGTCTCCAAGGTGCCACAAGTACTCCTCGTTCTGAAAGCAGGGAGGCTTTCCTTTGTTCACCACTGAGTCAGTCCCCTGTCCCGTACACATACTACAAGGGGATGATTGCATGTGGTACCCCAGTTCAGTCCAATACCCACTTTCCTTTTCTTTCTTTCTTTCTTTGCCTTGCCCCATTTTCTGTGGTAGTGCATCATCTAAAATTTCTAAATGCATCCCTGGCACATCTCTTCTGCTTGCTGTCTGTATGCAGGAGGTGGTGGGGACTTTCTGTCTCTTGATTGGTATTACAACTAGTCCATTACGATCTACTTACTTTAATATAGCAGTCACACCATTCTGGGGAAAGGGTTTCCATTTGTCTGAGTTTCACTGAGTGAAATTATTCCCTTAAAAAGTCAGAATGCACTGTGAACCCACAAGTCTGTTTTTTGACTTCTAATGCATTGTACATAACCCTCTGCCTTCTCAATGGAGTCTGGCTATCAGCACCACCTCTGGGGGCCGATTGTATACATTATTAGGTACAAGTATTGCTCTCAAATGTATCTCATTGTACTAGTGTAGATATATTTTACACCAGAACAATCCTGCTTTGTTTGATTGTCAAGCCAGGGAGTCATATACAGTTTTCAAAGGCGGTGAACACATAGGAGGAGATAATGGGTGTGAGTGGGGAATGGCAAGTATTTTTTCCACTCTTTTGCAATACAGTGGTGGGGCTGCTACTCTGTCATGTGATGGGGAGGGGAGGGAATGCAGATATTTTCTTTAGTTTGGAATGAAGGAGGAAAGTTTACCCCTAGCTGAGGGAAGCTCTGTTTTCTCCAAGCAACTTGCATCCTGGCCTTTTATATAATCACAGCCTAGTAGCCCCTATAAAAATATTACCTCGTGTTTTCTGTTTGGCTAACTGCTAATTACCTTAAATGTATCACTTCTAGAACAAAAGCAAGCAACACCCACAGTGCATGCTGCTACCTGCGCTAGAAAGTGGAGGATTTTCATTTTATCGAGAGCAGGGATAGGGAAGGGTGGAAGCTGCCTGCCTTCCACACCCAGTGCTAACTGGTGAGAAAGCAAACCTCATTGCTGGAAGCTGTGCAAAAGACATTAGAGGGGAACTTGCTGCTCCTTCCCCAGGATAAAGGCGTGTCCCTTTAAAGGCTCTGCTCCAGTGTAACTTTGAAAAGAATACATGGGAGCTGGCTTGCCCAGAAGGTATTTCACTTACACATGGGTATGGCTTATCGAGAATGATCAGAGCTCTCAGGACAGCTACATTCAATCCTGAGACTGAGACTGACTGCTGACTGAGCACTTGGCAATCCCTCTCCATCTGAAAGAGCTTCTCACAGTGAAATGGCTCAGGAAGAGCTCAGTTTCAATGTGGCAGCCTCAGAGTAAACAGAGACTTGCAGTTGCAGCAACCTATGTTTTTAGTGTACCATGTGGTTCCTCAGAGCCACCCAGCCATGGGATTTGAAGGATTCAGGCTTCTCTGGATTGCTGGGCTGGAGACTTTTTGGTTGTATTTCAGGTAGTTTCAAAGTAACAAATACAAAAAAAGGGAAAATTGTTCTTTTCTTCCTCTTGAAACAGAAATTATTTTGAATTCTGTCATGCACTCTCACAGACATCCTTGAACTGAGCTCTGAAGCCCATGGCACTGGCCACTGTGGGAGACAGGATACTGGTCTAGATGAACAGCTAGTCTGGGCCAGGAGGATGGCAATTCTTAGGTTCCTCTGTATGCTGGATCTAATCACCATGCCTCAGCTTGCTTCCCCTCTTTGCATTTTAGCCTTTTCCCATCCATATTCTTGGGTGGGCCTGTCACAGCTGTTTCTCACAAGTGCTGGATTGCTCTGAAGTAGCATCACTCCAAGAATAGCATAAACAAGAAAGATTAATTTAGCCCAGCATACAGAGATACATGTACACATGACAAGCTAAGAAAGAAACCAATAACAAATCCGAAGAAGTGGGCTGTAGCCCACGAAAGCTTATGCTCTAATAAATTTGTTAGTCTCTAAGGTGCCACAAGTACTCCTGTTCTTCCTACTAATACTGATTCTAACACTAACTGGACATTACAGTGGAGCAAACCACCACTGGTGTAGCTCCCTTGATTTCAGCGGAGTCACACTAGGGATGAATTTGGCCCAGAAGTGTGAAACTCTCTTCTTCTTATCAGCTCTGTGGACTCTCTGGTAATTATGAGCCAGAGCTCTGGACAGAGGGTAGTGCACAGTTGCTTCACCCCAGGCAGAGCGTCTGGAGGCGTGTGTCTCAGAGGGGTGCAGTAGCTTCTGGAATTCCCAACCATGCAGGAGGAATCTGCCCCCTGATGCACCCATCTTGTGTGACTGAGGGCACAGTATGTGCTCCCTTGTCTGACCAGCCAGTTCTGCTGGGTGGTGTGGAGCGAGCTTAGGGCCTGGGCCTCACCTCCTCCTCACCCTCTTTTGGTTGGCTAGCACCATTTCAGGAGATTGAACATGGATTGTAGCTATGGCTGTTCAAGCTGCAAGATGTGCAAGGGAGGAATTTTCTTGTGCTCTCCACCTCCCTTGTGCATCTGTGTAGGCGATAGTCACAATCTGGTCCCTGCTGTTTAGCTGTTTTTGTCCACAATATCTTCAGATGTCATCAGTTACTGAACCAACAGGTCTTTAATAATAAGTGCACTCCAGATGTTTTGACTCACTCAATTCAATAGTCCTCCCCCTTCATGGGAGACACAACAGTGGACAAAATTCTAGCCTGTCTGGATGAAGTCCAACTGTCCAGCTGACTCCAGACAATACATGGAGGACAAGCCCTCCAAGGCACCAGGAAATTGGGCTGGCACTTGACTGCTTGTGAAAAATGTAATCCAGCATTAATTACAGGAAAATGTCTACCAGTGTGATCCTCACACCAGCACTCAGAAATGAACAAATCCTCACCTCCCAGAGACACATGAGAATTACTGTGCTCAATCAATGAATTGTCCACACCTCACTTAGAAGCCAAACAGTGACAGTGTTCTGCCTACCATTGCACAATTGTCAAACAATATGGACTAGACTGTATCTTTAATGCACTGCTCTGCAATCGGGGATGCAGAGACTCCATATTGTAGTAGGAACACCAGGGGGATTTCTGGGTAACTCCATGGTCATGTCCCCATCTCATTCCCTCCTCCTTTGAGATGGCAAGCACCTCTGCTGGAGCTAGCTTTGTGCTGTGCTGGTGCTTCCACATACATTGCAGGTGGTCAGGATTGCAAGGGGAGGGGAAGAAGGCTCCTTGCACACAGTCATGCAGAGTCAGTCACAATATGGCCCTCAATATAAAGCAACCCTTAATGTCAGACACCTGAAAACCCCTTGCTCACATTTCCTGCAGATCCTTTGTTTATTACCTGCAGCAAGATAAAAAGACATGGCTTGCAAGTAATATATTCTTTGTTAGTTACATTTAAAAGCCAGAACCGCAGGTGCTTATTAGGAGACTCATAGCACACATCAATGAATTGTCTGCTTAAATGCATTTTTTACATGTATGTAATCTAAAATTTGTTCCTTCTGCAATGCTTGATGTTGCTAGAGGTCAACTCAGCACAGTTTTACTTGGCTTAGGAGATGTGTGATATGTTTTGCCCCGTTGCTGTGATTTTCCCTTTTGCTTTAATAGAGTTGAGACCTGTTACACTGTGATTGTCTATAGTGTTTCCGGGAGTAGATGCAAATTCTTGGTGCTAGTTACTCTGAATTACTGAACAGTCCTGGGACTGTATGTACCTAGTCTGGGAGAAGAATAGGTTAAGATACTGATTTAATGATCCATAATCCAAAATGAGACCATGGAGATGACTTTTCCTCCTGACACTGTTATTTAATCACACATATAACTGTGCAACAGAGTCTCTTTGTGTCAGATAAGATGATAATCTGTGTCTAAGTGACTGGTGAGGGAGAACTAATGAGGGACGTCAATGTTTGTCAATTGAAACACCGCACCTATGTCCGTAAACGCCCATGTAAGCCTAGATCCAAATATTTTTAAGGGGCAAATTTTTAATAGTGAAGGTTAGTAACTATTGAAACAGCTTACTGAGGGATATGGTGGATTCCCCATCACTTGAAGCTTTAAAATTGAGACTGGATGTCTTCCTAAAAGATACATTTTAGCTCTACCAGAAGTTATGGGCTTACAGGAATTGCTGGGTGAGATTCTGTGTCCTGTATTATGCAGGAGGTCTGACTGGATTATCATAATGGTTTCTTCTGGCTTTAAAATCTATGACTCCATGAATATGGGCCAGCTATTGTTTGAACATGTGCAGGATGGAGTATTATTTAAAAAGCTCTCCGCTCAGCCTGGCATGCAGAGGAATTCAAATCACTTCTGTAGCTCCTCGGATGTGCAGTGATTTGCTGACCCTTGGGAAAGCAACACATGGATCTTTATTGATTAGAGAGGCTGGAGGTCTTAGGGGAAGAGCCTTAGCTGATGTAAACTGGTATACTCCTACTGAAGCCAATGTTTCTATGCTTATTTACACCAGTGGAAGATCTAGCCCTTAGTTTCCCAATTCCTCCTGGATAGCTCCTATTTGTATCACGCTCCTGGTACTGAATGTTCTTTGTGGCAAAGGCTGCCACCTCTCCATCACAAGCCCAGCAACTATTTTAGCCATATTCTCACTCAACAGGTAATTTCAGTCCCATGGTTTAAGAATACCAGAGGCTGCCTGTTGTGCTAAATTGGGTTATGATTTGTGACTCTGATTGTCTCCAGGGAACGGAGGCCCTCAGACTCATTTTTCACATGTGGTTTATAGTTATTAGAGTTTGAGACTTGATCCCCAGAAGTGCAACGCAGTCCATTAACACAGGGGGCCAAACATACCCAAAGGTTTGGGTTTGTTAGTAAAGATTCAAGCAGGATTTACTCACAGTTGTTCTCTGATCTCTAGTAATTGTCTGAAGCGAGAATTACATACTTACAGAAGCATTCCCAGAAATGTTAGTAAACGCTCCAGAAACTGTTGGGTTGTTGTTTTTTAATCTTGTAGGCTGACGGAGTCCCATCAGATAAAAAAAGTATACACAGTAAATAGAGCCATTAGAAGCTGAAGAAAAAACAACGAGGAGTCCTTGTTGCACCTTAGAGACTAACAAATTTATTTGGGCATAAGCTTCCTTGGGCTAGAACCCACTTCATCAAATGCATGAAGTGAAAAATACAGGAGCAGGTATAAATACGTGAAAGGATGGGGGGTTGCTTTACCAAGTACGAGGTCAGTCTAACGAGATAAATCAATTAACAGCAGGATACCAAGGGAGGAAAAATAACTTTTGAAGTGGTAAGAGAGTGGCCCATTACAGATAGTTGACAAGAAAGTGTGAGGAACAGTAGGGAGAAATTAGTATTGGGGAAATAAAGTTTAGGTTTGGTAATGACCCAAACTCTTCCAGTCTTTATTCAGGCCTAATCTGATAGTATCCAGTTTGCAAATTAACTCCAGTTCTGCAGCTTCACGTTGGAGTCCGTTTTTGAAGGTTTTTTTTTTTGAAGAATTGCCACTTTTAGGTCTGTTATTGAGTGACCAGAGAGTTTGAAGTGTTCTCCTACTGGTTTTTGAATGTTATGATTCCTGATGTCAGATTTGTGTCCATTTATTCTTTTGCGTAGAGACTGTCCGGTTTGGCCAATGTACATGGCAGAGGGGCATTGCTGGCACATGATGGCATATATCATATTGGTAGATGTGCAGGTAAATGAGCCCCGGATGGTGTGGCTGATGTGGTTAGGTCCTATGATGGTGTCCCTTGAATAGATATGTGGACAGAGTTGGCACTGGGGTTTGTAGCAGGGTTTGGTTCCTGGGTTGGTGTTTTTGTTGTGTGGTGTATAGTTGCTGGTGAGTATTTGCTTCCGGTTGGGGGGCTGTCTGTAGGCGAGGACTGGCCTGTCTCCCAAGGTCTATGAGAGTGAGGGATTGTCCTTCAGGATAGGTTGTAGATCCTTGATGATGCACTAGAGAGGTTTTAGTTGGGGGCTATACGTGATGGCTAGTGGCGTTCTGTTACTTTCTTTGTTGGGCCTGTCTTGTAGTAGGTGACTTCTCAGTACCCTTCTGGCTCTGTCAATCTGTTTCTTCACTTCACCAGGTGGGTATTGCAGTTTTAAGAACGCTTGATAGAGATTCTGTAGGTGTTTATCTCTGTCTGAGGGATTGGAGCAAATGCGGTTGTATCTTAGAGCTTGGCTGTTGACAATGGATCGTGTGATGTGGTCTGGATGAAAGCTGGAGGTATATAGGTAAGTATAGCGGTCAGTAGGTTTCCGGTATAGGTTGGTGTTTATGTGACCATCGCTTATTAGCACTCTAGTGTCTAGGAAGTGGACCTCTTGTGTGGACTGGTCCAGACTGAGGTTGATGGTAGGGTGGAAATCGTTGAAATCTTGGTGGAATTCCTCAAGGGCCTCCTTCCCAAGGGTCCAGATGATGAAGATGTCATCAATGTAGCGCAAGTAGAGTAGGGGCGTAAGGGGACAAGAGCTGAGGAAGCGTTGTTCTAAGTCAGCCATAAAAATGTTGGCATACTGAGGGGCCATGAGGGTACCCATAGCAGTCAAGAACATAAGAACGGCCGTATTGGGTCAGACCAAAGGTCCATCTAGCCCAGTATCCTGTCTACCGACAGTGGCCAATGCCAGGTGCCCCAGAGGGAGTGAACCTAACAGGTAATGATCAAGTGATCTCTCTCCTGCCATCCATCTCCACCCTCTGACAAACAGAGTCTAGGGACACCATTCCTTACCTATCGTGGCTAATAGCCATTAATGGACTTAACCTCCATGAATTTATCCGGTTCTCTTTTAAATGCTGTTATAGTCCTAGCCTTCACAACCTCCTCAGGTAAGGAGTTCCACAAGTTGACTGTGCGCTGTGTGAAGAAGAACTTCCTTTTATTTGTTTTAAACCTGATGCCCATTAATTTCATTTGGTGACCCCTAGTTCTTGTATTATGGGAATAAGTAAATAACTTTTCCTTATCTACTTTCTCCACATCACTCATAATTTTATATAACTCTATCATATCCCCCCTTAGTCTCCTCTTTTCCAAGCTGAAAAGTCCTAGCCTCTTTAATCTCTCCTCATACGGGACCCTTTCCAAACCCCTAATCATTTTAGTTGCCCTTCTCTGAACCTTTTCTAGTGCCAGTATATCTTTTTTGCGATGAGGAGACCACATCTGTACGCAGTATTCAAGATGTGGGCGTACCATTGATTTATATAAGGGCAATAATATATTCTCCGTCTTATTCTCTATCCCCTTTTTAATGATTTCTAACATCCTGTTTGCTTTTTTGACCGCCTCTGCACACTATGTGGACATCTTCAGAGAACTATCCACGATGACTCCAAGATCTTTTTCCTGATTTGTTGTAGCTAAATTAGACCCCATCATATTGTATGTATAGTTGGGGTTATTTTTTCCAGTGTGCGTTACTTTACATTTATCCACATTAAATTTCATTTGCCATTTTGTTGCCCAATCACTTAGTTTTGTGAGATTTTTTTGAAGTTCTTCACAGTCTGCTTTGGTCTTAACTATCTTGAGTAGTTTAGTATCATCTGCAAACTTTGCCACCTCACTTTTTACCCCTTTCTCCAGATCATTTATGAATAAGTTGAATAGGATTGGTCCTAGGACAGACCCTTGGGGGACACCACTAGTTACCCCTCTCCATTCTGAGAATTCACCATTTATTCCTACCCTTTGTTCCCTGTCTTTTAACCAGTTCTCAGTCCATGAAAGAACCTTCCCTTTTATCCCATGACAACTTAATTTACGTAAGAGCCTTTGGTGAGGGACCTTGTCAAAGGCTTTCTGGAAATCTAAGTACACTATGTCCACTGGATCCCCCTTGTCCACATGTTTATTGACCCCTTCAAAGAACTCTAATAAATTAGTAAGACACGATTTCCCTTTACAGAAACCATGTTGACTTTTGCCCGACAATTTATGTTCTTCTATGTGTCGGACAATTTTATTCTTTACTATTGTTTCGACTAATTTGCCCGGTACCGACGTTAGACTTAGAGGTCTGTAATTGCCGGGATCACCTCTAGAGCCCTTTTTAAATATTGGCGTTACATTTGCTATCTTCCAGTCGTTGGGTACAGAAGCCGATTTAAAGGACAAGTTACAAACCCTAGTTAATAGTTCCGCAATTTCACATTTGAGTTCTTTCAGAACTCTTGGGTGAATGCCATCTGGTCCCGGTGACTTGTTAATGTTAAGTTTATCAATTAATTCCAAAACCTCCTCTAGTGACACTTCAATCTGTGACAGTTCCTCAGATTTGTCACCTACAAAAGCCGACTCAGGTTTGGGAATCTCCCTAACATCCTCAGCCATGAAGACTGAAGCAAAGAATTCATTTAGTTTCTCCGCAATGACTTTATTGTCTTTAAGCGCTCCTTTTCTATCTCTATCATTGAGGGGCCCCACTGATTGTTTAGCAGGCTTCCTGCTTCTGATGTACTTAAAAAACATTTTGTTATTACCTTTTGAGTTTTTGGCTAGCCGTTCTTCAAACTCCTCTTTGGCTTTTCTTATTACATTTTTACACTTAATTTGGCAGTGTTTATGCTCCTTTCTATTTACTTTGCTAGGATTTGACTTCCACTTTTTAAAGGAAGTCTTTTTATCTCTCACTGCTTCTTTTACATGGTTGTTAAGCCATGGTGGCTCTTTTTTAGTTCTTTTACTGTGTTTCTTAATTTGGGGTATACATTTATGTTGGGCCTCTATTATGGTGTCTTTAAAAAGCGCCCATGCAGCTTGCAGGGATTTCACTTTAGTCACTGTACCTTTTAATTTCTGTTTAACTAACCCCCTCATTTTTGCATAGTTCCCCTTTTTGAAATTAAATGCCACACAGTGTTGGGCTGTTGAGATGTTCTTCCCACCACAGGAAGTATAAATGGTCCCCAAATCTGAAATAGTTGTGGGTGAGGACAAAGTCACAAAGTTCAGCTTGGAACATTCAGAGATCTGGACTCTGTGTGGCTCCCTTATGAGAAAGTGACAGACTATATAACCTTAGAAACAGCCCTTATTTTCTGAAGGAAAGTGAAAAGTAGAGGGGCAGAGTTCTGCGCTCTTCTAAGACACAGCACAGCTGGCACAGCCCAAGGGGAGGGAGGCAAAGGTGGCTTTATGATACTTTTATGCCACCTGGATTCTGCCTGTACCAGGAACCAGTTTGCCTCCTGGCATAAGCCAGAGCATCTCCAGAGGCTGTTCTAAAACATGTCATTCTTACCCAGGCTTCCCACTGGCTGCTCTGCATTGCAGGATCGTCCATAGCACTCAGATGGAGAGAAGACATCTATAGACAAAAGTGTGGGGATGGGGGGCAGAAACAGCCTCCCAGTTTTTGCAAGTAATATATTCTTTATTAGTTACATTTATGAATCAGTACCCCTTGCCCCAAGCTGTATATTAAAATAGATCAAGTTGTACTCGCTTCCCCAATGACACAAATAATTTAGAAGTGTTCATTTCCTTCCAGAGTCTGTTGTGAAATCGATAGGGTAGACAGAGCATAAAGCACACATTGGATCAATCATTTTCATTAATCTATCCCCCATGCCATGTTTCTTATGAATGTGCTGAGTTTGAGTTCCTTGACTAAAGACTTACAGATATATCGGTTTTAGAACTCGCAATAGACTCTAAAGATAAATAAGAAAAGTGCAGAAAGCAAAGCAGAGATGGCTGTCTGACAGTGTGTAGAGAGTTTAAATGAACACACTTTGCGCCTCTCTCTTTTAGGCACTTTGCAATCCCACCCTTTCCCAGCGAGATGGGATCTAAGTTGCAGGGGGCAACATGAAGTTCCCTGAGCATTTCCAGAGATTTTCAGCAAGTGGAACCTGCTGAAAGTTGAGGAGAGGAGGTGTTCTGCCTCCCTCTGCTAGGATCAGTGGTTTGCATTCCCATGCGGCAGGGAGGTCTCAGTCATGCAGCAGGAAGGAGGGAATGGGAGAGCTTGGACACCCGCTAATCCAGTGCCTGTATGGGATGGATCCCTTGAAGGTAGCTGGTCTATTGAGCTCCTGCCTGTCCCAGATGCCCCCCCAGGCACAAGAAGTGGGTTCTGATTTTAACTTGCCCCCAATCCCGTCCCCAGTTATGGAGGAACAAGGATGTTATTTGAACCTGAATGTCATGAACCCGTCACATGCATAGCCATGATGGGGGGATGGCAGGGGGGAGTCCTCAATGCTGTCTGTTTCAGCAGTGAAACAGCAGAGAAGCTCAGCCACCATACCAAGGTAACTTCCAGAGCTGGGGAACCGCTGACAGGAGATGGCTGTTGAACCAACACAAGGAAAATGTATTTCCCTTCTGTCATTTCCTTCTTGCAGAATCCCATGTTTCCAAGGGATCCCCTTCTCCTCCCTGCATGATCTCCCATGATCCCATCCTCTTTCCTGTGTGACTCCATGTGATCCTGTCCTCTTCCAGGCAGGGCCGTCCCTAGGTATTCTGGGGCCCTATGCAGTCCCCCCGTGGGGTGTGTGTGTGGGGCCCCAGGGCTCTGCAGGGGGGCTGTCCCCAGGCCTCCGTGGGGGGTGGGGAGCAGGGGCGTGGGCCCCAGGCCTCCATGGGAGGGAAGGCTGGCTTGGGGGGCAGAGTGGAACCACTCCCCAGCACTCACTGGCAGCGCAGCTGGGGCTGGGTCTGCACTTCCCACCGCAGGTGAGTGCAGGCCTGGCCATGCTGCAGAGCTCAGGGGAGTGGAGGCGGGGCGGGGGCGGAGCAGGTGGGGGCCCTGGGGAAGAGCCGGAGCAAAAGCTGGAGCAGCACACAGCTGCGCAGGGCACCAGGAAATTTGGTGCCCCAAATTTCCTGGTGCCCTACACAGCTGCATACTTTGCATATGGGTAAGGATGGCCCTGCTTCCAGGCATGCTCATGTGTCCCCATGCCCTGCATCACGCCATGTGGCCCTGTCCTCTTTTTCTGTGTGATCCCAGGGGATCCCCTCCTCCTCACTGTGAGATCCCACATTGTCCCAGTCATGTTCCTGAATAAAGTTACAGTAGCGTCCCCAAACCAAACTGCCTGTGTTGATGTCTGGGGACAAAATGTTATGGGGCTGCTAGACAAGAACTCATCTGCTGACACCATACCACTGCTGTCAGAGACAAGAGCAGCTCCTGATCTACCCAGCCACCAAAGGTTACTGGTTTCAGAATAAAAAATGCAAGCGTCTAGAGAAGCCAGGTTCTCCATTGGTTAGAACAAGGGCCTGCGCTTCAGGTTCCATTCCTAGCCCCGCTGCTAACTTTCTGTGTAGCTTTAGGGGAATCACTTCCTTGTGTCCCAATGCTTCCAACTGTAAAAGGGAGCTGGTAATGCTGACCCTTTGACCCCCTCCCCTCCCATGAAGCAAAAGCTCTAAGCTCTCATGAGGGGGCACCATGCTGGAAAATGTCAGAGTGTTAGTAACTGGCCCAGCTCTCTTGGCTCCATGGGCTGATGTCCCTGCTCCCTGCTGCTCCCTGCAGGTGCATGCAAGTGGAAGCCCCCAGTGCCCAGCTGAGACATCAGAGTCTCCCAGGAGCATCACCCCCATTCTGAACCCCAACGCTGATGCATTTGCACAAGTCTGGGAACAGATGGATGGAAATTCCCAGCACCTTGTGAAGGAGGTGACTCCTGACTCAAGGAGAGAGAATGGTGTGAATTGCAGAACCATTAGTCTGCTCAGCTGGTGTGAAGCAGTAATATTGGTAGACCCTAAATAATTGGATCCCGTTTCAAAAGGGGAATGTTATTAAAATATGGAGTAGGTGGAGTTTGAGTAGCCCTGGAAAAAGGGGACTAGAGGTGGGTGTTGTATAGCCATCCCTGCTCAGGAGGTAGGTGACCTGTTTACTGTGTTACTGTAATGCATACAATAATGGGACTGATGGAATAACTTGACCAAATAAATACTCATGTTTGAAATGTAGAAATTTAAATTACTCAGCTACTGAAATATGAATTCAATTGCAGGTTGCCTTCTCAAAGCGATAACTCATGGTCCAGCCTTGCACTGCATCCTACCTACACTTGAGTTAAAATGCTAAACCCAATAATTAATGAGGGTCAAGCTGCCCTCTGAGTGAGTGTCACTTGCATTGAAAGTGATGGGTGTTGCATTAACCTCTCAGAGGGCAGTGTCTGGTCCTTTGTGTTAAGAAACAAAAGCGTAAGTGCCTGGGTTAGTTTGTATAACTTTCTCCTCTAATCTTTTATAAAACAGAAACCCAGGACTGGGGCTCCTAGACACTACTGAAATACGAGTAGTGCTAATAAATGGAAACCGCCTCTTCATATCTCATCTTAACCCTCTTCCGGTTTATCCAAATAGCTTCTGCTCAAATCATCTTCCTTTCCTGCTGCTCTGATCCTGTTCATTGTAACCATGGATTACCCTAGTCTGAGAGAAAGGAAACAACGCTGAAAACCTTGTTAAAAGGGAAGAGGGCTTGAAGTGAAGGCTATCCAGAAACTGAGTGAGGGCCAGCATCTAAACGGGGTGCTGTCTGTGAAACATGCATACTCTCTAGGACAGAGGCCATGCTAGGAAACTGTTCAGAGGCAGTAGGTAACGTGTAGTACAGAAGGGAATTTTTGCTAATATACAAGTGTAGAGCCTGAGATTCTGTCTTTATGGTTATTTTCTGTGTAACATGTATCTGTTTGCTTTTTCTTAATATTTTATCTTTGAGACTTTTTTTTCCTCCTATCACACCTTTTGTTTGTTTTTACTCCAACAGGTCTCTGTTGTGCAAATGGTGGCGTGTGTGTGCAAGAGTGAGCTGATTTCATTCCTTTGGGAGGTGATGAACCAGAGGGGAAAAAAACAAGCGGCTGTCTGGTAGTTGAGAAATTGAGGATGAATTTGGGGAGACTTGGGACCAGAAGGACTATTGGGGGTCTCCCTACAAAGAGTAACTAGGCAAGTGGAAGCCAGGGTGAGACCTTTATGCTTGAAGGCTGGCTACTGGGATCAAAGCTCTGAGCCATAGCAGCATAACATAGTTAGAAGGCGGGTGGTGAACCCTTACTGATCTGGATGATCCCCAAAATATCACAATCATCTGGAGTTTTTATGTTCACTCAATGAACTGTTCTCTCTCTATTTGTCCTAGGCTGTAGACACCCTTTGGGACAAGAACTGGTCTTCTTAAATGATAGTGGCGTGTTGAACACACTGTTGGTGCTCAATAATTCTATAAATTAATGGACACTATTTTTGAAAGCTGCATCCAGGCCACGCTACAGAGGAAAGTAATGAAATGTAATAGAAAATCTGTCTCCTAAACAAATATATGGGGTCAAATTTTGGTCCCGCTGAATTCCATGGGAGTTTAGCCATGGACTTCAGTTGGGCCAGGATTTCTCTCAGGGTATTTTAAGAGCCAGTTCTGCTTCTCAAAGTAGGGGCTAGTAGCAAGAGCACTGCTGAAGAACTGGTCTTTGTCCTTGGCTTTCTTACAAGCTCTCTTGGGCCCTTTGCTTTTGGTGAAGCATTGAATAGAGTCCCAGCAGTGACTCTTCTTGGCCATTCCTTAATGAAGCTTCATGCATGTCTTTATTGGAATGGGGTTGTGTTTTTTGTTTTGGTAAGGGTTGCCTGCACTTTTGCCTCTCCCCAGAAGGCATGGAGATCCAGGACCTCTGCAAGGCTCCAGGCATCTGCACAAGACATTGTGTAACACTGCTATAATAACAGTGGAATAATGCTGAGGTATGCAGCTCCAGGAGTGTGCAACAGCAAATAGACCAATGCTGGTATTATGTTAGCATTTCAATGGGGAAGTGACATCTGGTCAAGTGGACCCCAGAGCAGCAGAGAGCGCACAGGTAAACAGACACACCAGTCCCAGTGTCATGCAAAGCAGTGTGGGATAGCAGTTGGAGGACTGCCAAGCTAGTGTGGAGTAGAGATGTGTCTACAAGCACATTACTTTGCACTAACTCAATCTGTAATTCATTTAGTAACTTTTAAAAGTGGACTATAAAATTTGTATTCACTTGCCAGTTAAAGCATAAGAATTGCATTGTGTGGATGCAGGTCATTTTAATGCAATCAAACGAAAGTTAGTGTGAAATATACCCCCCCCCCCAATCCTGTGTCGACAAGGCCTTACAAGGTACAATCATCTCCCTGCAGAATCATGCCTCTAGTATTCTCAGTGCCCCTCTTATTCTACTTACCAAGTAATCTACAAATGGTTTCTTAAAGGCATTCCATCCTGTTATAGTTAGCACAAACAAAGTGTTATCACATCCAGTTCTCCTTCTTGCCTTCCAAACTGGCATGGTAACAACTCTGTTCAGAATCCATTTACCTTTTTGGAATTTCTTTGAATAGGTTATGCTGGTGGGGGAGGGAGGGGCAGCATCTAATTTTTCTTGGTGCTTTAGGAAACTCGGGCTCTGAAATGTGCTGAATGCCATAGAGAGAAGACCCTGCATGTGAGGTGTGGCAGGATGACTGCTTCAGACTTTGCTTCCTACGCCTTGTGATGCTTATCAATGTGAAAAGACACACCCCAAACCCTAATTAAAGCAGAGCTAATGCCATAAACCTATTGGCATGCTGACTGAAGCTGGCACTTCTTGAGAATGAGTTATCACACCCTCTTGTTCAGCATGTCCTTTGAACTTGAAACAAACAGCTTTGAAATGTAGCGAGGGCTTGTGTTTTGGGAATCTTAGTACTTTATAACAATTGTGAAGTCCTTGCCACTCCACTGGCCAGCGTGAATAGCTAACAGTAACAGTATTGATGAGTGTGAGTGATTTCTCAAAGCACCTTAACTAAAGACAATTAATGGCTGACAGGGAGGAGAGAAAAACAGACACTCCTTGGGGTAGGGCACTGCATCAGTACCAAATAAGTGTGACTCATTGATGCCTATAGTCCCAGCAGAAGCCACACCCCTCGAATAAGTTTTGCTTGCCAGATGGAAAACTGTTTGCCTGTGCAAAAATCCTATAGTTCATGTTGGAACAAGCTTCTCAAAGGGCTATTCCCAACAGAAAGACCAAGATCCATTTTTGGTGTTAATCTCCTTCTCAGTGCAACATGAACACTGGCTTTTACAGGTGGATGTGCTTGGGGCCAGCCTTTAAGAGGATGCAAGCAAAAAAGCCCTCAGTGAAGCAGAAGATTGCCTTTCTGTTGGTAACAGGCATGAAACAAACCCATCAGCCTATCAGGCAAAAAATCTGGTTGTCTCCTCCAAGACACTTAACAACAGGATGTGACTAACAATAGTGAAGAATATAGACATGACAGTGACACTGTCAGTCTGATTTTTCTGTAGGTCAGAGGGGTGCAAACTGCAGCCCGTGGGAACCGTCCTGCCCGGCCCCTGAGCTCCTAGCCCCGGAGACTAGCCCCCGGTCCCTCCCCTGCTGTTCCCCCTCCCCCGCAGCCTCAGATTGCTCGCTCTGCCACCTGCGCAATGCTCTGGATGGCGGGGCTGTGAGCTCCTGGGGCAGCGCAGCTGCACAGCCCGGCCTGACCCGGTGCTCTGTGCTGCGTGGTGGTGGAGGTGAGCAGATGCAGCGTGGTAAGGGGGCACGGAGCAGGGGGGGTTTGGATAGAGGGCAGGGGAGTTCGGGGTGGTGGTCAGGGGGCGGGGGTGAGGATAGGGGGCGGGAGAAGAAGAGGGGGTTGAATGTGGGCAGGGTCCCGGAGGTGGCAGTCAGGAACGAGAGGAGAGGTTGGATGGGGCGGCAGGGAGCAGTCGGCGGCAGGGGTTCCAGGGGCAGTCAGGGGACAGGGAGTGTGTGTGGATGGGGCAGAGGTCCCAGAGGGGCCGTCAGGGAACAGAGGGGGTTGAATGGGGCAGGAGTCCTGGGGGGGGGGCAGATAGGTGGGGGCCAGGCCACAACTCCCTCCCTAACCGGACCTCCATACAATTTACGAAACCCGATGCGGCCCTCAGGCCAAAAAGTTTGCCCACACCTGCTGTAGGTGATCATTTGTGCATGCACTACTGAATCTCCTCATACAAATCCTTGATTTGTACACAAACTTAGCTAGACAGACTCTTATTTAGTCATTAGCATTGCATGAATCTCTGACAGAAGAGGTGTCAGGCAGGAAAGCACCTGCATACATGCAAGAACAAGCCCACAAATTCACTGAAAATTAGATTGTATGTCAGAGTCTACACTCTGGATTTCAGGGAAATTTCCCATCATTGCTTAAGCACCACTACAGTCGCAGCAATATTAGATGGTGAGTGCGCTAGTAGAGGCAATGCTTTTACCACAGAACTGTGCAACCCTGCTCAAAGTACAGTTAGCTGACACAGTGGTTAAAAACTGATACGCTAGTGCTCACATCATTGCTAGCACCTGTTGAGATGTGCTGATGCTAGAACAATGCAGGGGAATGACATTTCACTAAAACCTACAGGGCTAGATCATCGCCCTTACTGAGATGTAAGGTGCTCTCCATCCTCTCTTGCACTGAAACCCATACCACAGGTTGCAATGCAAGAAGGGACGCTGATTCCACAGAGCCTTTATAGACAGCTGGGCAGAGCCTGGTCCCCTTGCCTCTGAGTTAGCACACCAGCTGATGAACACAGGGCTACCAATGTGTGACTCACAATCTGCACCCTAGGCTGCTCCTAGCACAGTGCAAGTTTATATTATCCCTTACTCAGGGCAGATTGTAAAGTGACAAATCTAGCCATGAGTTTAGACAAGGCTTGTGTGCCTACTTTTCCTTTAAAAAATAAATAAATAAAGATAAGCCAAATATACGAACAGGGATGTAGCCTCCTTGCAGATTGAGTGCCACAGGGATCGATCTCTAGCTAGGTCTTTAAAGTAGTCTGGCTAGATGTTCCCTTTATGTCCTTCAGTGATGATCTTATTGTGTCTCCAAAGCTCTTGTTGACTGCCATCTGTGTACTAGAATCCCTTGATAAACGTGAATGTTTACCAAAAGAACTGAATATGACAAGAGACTAATGCCTGGTGGTTCTTAGTTTTCCCACATAATCTTTCATGAAACAGGGGACCCTCTTCCCCGCCCCCCTCCCACACACACAAAGAAAAACCACCACTCCTAGCAGAGGGAGGCACATCTCCTTCCTCAAGTTTCAGCAGGTTCCACTCTCCGAAGTTCTGGAAATCCTCAGGGAACTTCATGTCCATGTCCCTCATCGCTGGTTAAATCCTGTAGGGAGATGTGGGGTCCCTAAAAGATGGAGAAAGCCAATGCCTCACTGGGGAGGGCAGGGTGCTCGCATCTCAAACAAGTAGATTTTATTACTACACTTCTTTTTGCAGTCCTAAGTGTCCTAATAAGCAAAGGAACAAACAGAAACCTCTCATCTCAAGTATCTGACAAGGAACAGAATTGTTATCTAGAGCAACAATTGAGATAACATAGCAAGGCTCGACATTTCCCTAATTCAACTGTGTTTGGAGAAAGTGGCAAAAATTAAGGAGCCAAGCTCTGACCCAGGCAAAACCCACAGTGCCTCCTCACTGGGAGCTTTACCTAAGGAAAGAATAAAGATTTCAACCAAGTTCTCTTAATACTTAAGAGGTGAGGGGAAATGGCGAAACCATTATTGTCTATAACAGGGATCGGCAACCTTTGGCACACGGCCTGTCAGGGAAATCCACTGGCGGGTCAGGATGGTTTGTTTACCTGCAGTGTCCGCAGGTTTGGCCGATCGCAGCTCCCACTGGCTGCGGTTCGCTGTTCCAGGCCAATGGGGGCTGCGGGAAGCGGCGTGGGCTCAGGAATGTGCTGGCCACCGCTTCCTGCAACCCCCATTGATCTGGAACAGTGAACCATGGCCAGTGGGAGCTGCGATCGGCCAAACCTGCGGACGCTGCAGGTAAACAAACCGTCCCAGCCCGCCAGCGGATTTCCCTGATGGGCTGCGTGCCAAAGGTTGCCGATCCCTAGTCTATAAGAATAGTAGATACCAGAGCACCAAGTCCATATTGATGAATGAGTTCAGAGCTGACCCTTGAGGCCTACTGAGATTTGTCACCACTAGTTTTCACCTTGTGCCCTTGAAATACATGTATAAATGAGAAGTTGGCAGCCATATTATTCACTGGCGTACAAGGAAAAACCTCTGTTGAAGTCAGGCTAGTTGTGCCCATTTTTACCAGCAGAAAACTTGACCTTCTGAGTTAAATCCATTAGGATACAATGATCTCTAGTGTAATAATATTTTATACTACAAGCAGAAACCTGCAGCACTGTCACTGAGCTTGCCTGTAAGAAATACAGCAGTGGGCTAAATATCGGTGCATCACCACAGATCTGGAAACTCTGCTGCTACCCTGTGCAGTAACAGGTTTTTTTCAAGCTATGTACCTGATTCTTCTCTCCTTTGCTCAGGCAAAGCTCCTGGCTGAAGTCAGTGGGAGTTCTGTGTCAATAAAGAGTATGGGATCAGGCCCTGCGTGGTGAGCCTCGCCTACCCACGCAGAGAACTGAGCAACCAAGATATTGTGAGAAATGCTGATTCAGGCTGTTTTCAAAGATCATGGTTGTGATAACCTTGATCCCTTTTAGTGGTACTTTACTCATCAAATGACCTAACTGAAACCAATGGGACCACTAGCGCAGTAACATACTATTCATGGGGAACAAAAGTATCCCATCTGAGACAGATATAAGGAAGCAGAGTAATGACTATCAGGCCTGATTGGTGCCAAATTTTTGTACTGATTTGACTATTTCATTGAGGGGTTTGACACAGTTATCTCAGAGAAGGGTACCTTATATTGGGATTGCTTATTCTCCTTCCCTTATGAGAATAAGCTGTACCATGTACAACTGTGTCCACACTAGGGCTGTTGCACTGGTATGTGTAGATGAAGCCTTAAAAAAAAATTCTACTTGGCAGGCCAACTGAGCCCTTTCTCATGTTTTGTCAGACCACATTTGGTCAGCGCACGTGACAAGGAGTGAGGCCACCAGGCGAGGAGGTGTGATTTCCTTCCTTCAGAGCAGCTTGTGTTGGCAGTGCTGCTTAAACACAAGTTGGGATGCTCTTCTGTGTGAATGAGGCTGAAGAGCCTGTTGAGGCAAGTTGAATCTGCCCACTCCCAGGCTAATAATAATAGTACTGATAATTTACACTTCTAGTGCACCTTTCATCTGAGGATCTTCGAGTGTGTTACCAACCTTAATGAATTTACAAACACTGAATTGCACAACACCCCCGGGAGGTAAGTTTTGTTCTTTAAAACAGGAAGATGAGGCAGTTAAGGTACAACATGGCTGACTGACTCGCCCACAGAGACATAGTAGACTAGCGGCGGGGCTGGGAACAGGCACACAGATACTGTGGTGATGGGCAAGGCCTAGAGAGAGCACTCCTTGCCATGAGAATAACAGCAGATGAAAGCTTATGTTACAGAATCACTTTGGGAATGGTGGGAAGGGTGCAGCACATAAGCAGCCATACCAGGAAACCCTATGCTTTTGTGAGGCACAATGGTGCTATGAGGAGCATAATGAAAATAATCAGCAGTGGGCCATGCTTCCCTTTCAATGATGTGTACATGCTGCTGCTTCCTCAAGCATTCTCCTGCCAGAGTTTGCCTGTGTGGGGAATGGTGCATTTACTCTGAGCTCTTATGTGCAATGGTTACTGGTATGTAATTAGTGGGGTGGACACTCTACTCAGGCAGCCTCAGTCAGATCCTTGCATTCCCACTGAAGTCAATAGGGTACAAGTGAAGGGAGAATTTCATTCACGGTGTGCGTTTAGATCTATGAAACCACAAAGGGCCTCTATGTGATGCCACAGGCCAGCCCCCATGATGATTTGTTAAAAGTACAAGTGGTGATTTTCAAAGTAGTCAAGGGCACTGAGACACGTATCTGCTAGTGACTGTAATATGCAGTGTAGTCCTAGCTGTGTGAGTCCCAGGATATTAGAGAGAGAAGGTGGGTGACCAACTTCTCTTGGTGAGACAGCTTGTCTCTAAAAGATATTCTCTTGTCTCTCTAGTGATTTTAATAGCAGATGTGTCTCAATCTCCTCAACTGCTTGGAAAATCCTCAGCCACAGTCACCATAAACAAACAAAAAAGCAGCAGCAACCCTACAAAATATAAAAACAACAATGATAAATAAACTAACAAAGTATATAGTGCGGATAAAAGTAATACCCTGCTGTCATCCCTTAACCAGCATTTTCCATCTCAACACCTCTCTTAAAAATGAAATGTGCAGCATGCCCTGAAGATCAGCTCTGTACTATTTCAGATTAACGGAGGGGAATGCACCAGGGGAAAGGGACCATCATGGCTGGAAAAGATCTGCCAATAGATCCCTTTTATTTGCAGGGTTGGAGGGTCCAGTTCTGTGGATCTCAGCTGCAGCAGTATGACATGGGTAAAGAGGCATTCTCTTATGTAGGCAGGTTCTAGGCCATCATGCCATGATTTATAGATCACTGCATCAACCCACAGGCAGCCAATCATTTCACAAAGCACTGATTTAATTTGTTTGCAGTGAAATGCTCTACTGAACAAAGTGCTGGTGCTAAAATACTATGGTGACAAGGGCCATAGAAGAACTTAGAGAAAGAGATTCTGCACTAACTTAGTTTGTGAATGGATGTAAGGTGCAATCTCAGATAGAGCACATTACAATAGTTCAGTCTGGAGGTGACAAAGGCATGCATCATAGTGGTGAGGTCCAGGCTGGAAAGAAATTGTCACAACCCACTAGAATGACACACATGAAAAAAACAACGGTTTTGGCTACCATTTAGCAATGATTGGGAATTTAACCAGACTCCTAGGTTAAGTGACACATGGCAGAGAAACTCCCATTGGCAGAGGTACAGATCTAATTTTTACTACATCTTTTGACTGCTTTCTGCAGCCTACCAACATCATCTCCCTTTTATCTGGATTGAGCCTCAGCCATCTTGGCCTCATCCATGTCGCAAGCTCACTCAGAGACTGGGAAAGGAACACTATCTGAGTAGGAAAAGAAAGAAACACATAGCTGAGTGCCATCAGCTTAGTGAAGATATTGCAGCCCTTGATTCCTCACCAACCTTCTTAACAGCTACATATACAGACTGAACAAGAGAGAGGCCAAAATGGAGCCCTGCAGAACTCCACAGGAATATACTCTTGGATTGGCGGAGCAATTGCCCAACACTATCTTCTGGGTTCTTCCCAAGAGATAAGAATAAGTCACATTAGAGCATCTCCATTCCTCTCTGCAATACACGATGAAGCAAGAGCTTGCTAAATATGAAGTAATATGAATATAGATCATGATTACAATTCCAGCTCACTGCTAGGGGCCAAAATCTGGCCTCACTTACGCTACTGCAACCTCATTAATTTCACCAATGTAACTGAGGATAGAATATGGCTCATTTTATGTAACAGAATCCCTGAATAACCACATGGAGAAAGAATGAGGTAGGGGACTGGTAACTGTAACAAGCTATGAAGTTTTCTAGATGGTGGTTTGAATCTGGCCCACGGTGACATGTCCCAACGTTGCTACCATTTAATGGGTGTTGATGTGAAATGAATCGGGCATCTTGGTTGAGTAGCTATTGGACAGAATTCCACATCACAAAATCAACCACCATAGTGGGCACTTGTTAGTAGGATGACCATACGTCCCGTTTTGGCCCAGACAGTCCCCTTTTTAAGCCCTATCCCGAGCATTCCAATCTTTTTTTGGCAAAACTGGGCATTTGTCCTGTTTGCTCTTGCCAACTGATCATCAGAGAAGGGATGAAGGAAAGAAAAACTTGTTCATTGTCCTATTTAAACACCACAGCCAAATTTTCACACTTGGGTTCCTAACATTAGGCTACTAAATCCGTATTTCCACACCTACATAAAATGGCCTGATTTTCAAAGTGCTCAGCAGCTCCCATTGACTTCAGTAGGATTTGTGGGGAGTGAGCACTTCCTTTTATTTAGGAGCCTAAATATGGATTTATGAGGCTAACGTTAGGCAGCCAGGTTTGAAAATTTGCCCAAGCTCTCTATATCAGACTGTAAATGCTTTGAGCCATGAAGCTTCTTCCCTGGGGATTTTTTGTTTTTTAAATACTTTCTATTTGATGCAATCTGGTTTTTGCTGAAAGGAAAAAATATTGCTTCTCAGAAGTGTTTTTTGCACCCCAGGGATGATTTATAATGGCCAGAGAGGGGGTAAATTCCACTAGAATCAGGAAATCATCCCAATTTTCCCTTCAGTTTGATTTTGTAGGGGTTATACGTGTTTCATTGAAAACATCACTGGAAATTTTAAGAGAGGGTCCATTTTCCATACAAACAGCAGTATCATGATTTAGCCTAGTCTTAACTTAAACTCATACTACATCCAGCTGAGTAGACCAAATTCAGCACTGGCATGTGTGGGTGAAATTTCCATCGAAGTCAAGGGGAGTTGCACCCACTTATGCCAGTGTGTAATTTGGTCCACTAATGGTTGCTCAGAACAAATGGCATAAAGCAGTGGTTCTCAAAGCTGGCCCGCTGCTTGTTCAGGGAAAGCCCCTGGCGGGCCGGGCCGGTTTGTTTCCCTGCTGCGTCCGCAGGTTCTGCCGATCGCAGCTCCCACTGGCCGTGGTTCACCGTTCCAGGCCAATGGGGGCTGCGGGAAGCGGCGCAGGCCGAGGGACGTGCTGGCCGCCCTTCCCGCAGCCCCCATTGTCCTGGAGCAGTGGACGCAGCAGGTAAACAAACCGGCCCGGCCCACCAGGGGCTTTCCCCGAACAAGCGGCAGACCAGCTTTGAGAACCACTGGCATAAAGCATTGAGTGGGGGCAGTTTCAGTGCCTTTCATAAAACCATAGACTGTCCTCAGTCCACAGGCACACAATTCCCAGTACCAAAGAGGCACTCATAGGACACTCATAGGAACAGACTGCATGTGGCTGAGCTGAAAAATACCCCAGTTGTTTGAGGAGCAACCAGTATTCCGATAGCTAGGACGGAGCCCAGCTGACAGCAATTGAGAAAGAATTGAGAGGAGGAAGGAAGATGCAATGGGCCTGACATTTTGGATTGCTAACCGTAATTCAGTAGATTGAGACAAAGTCATATGATTATTTCATCCAATTGTTGACAGGTCAATAGCTATTTTTCAAACAAGAGTACAAAATTAATTTAGCTGGTATAATACCCTGAAAGCAAACTGGACTGTGATTGTGAATCCAATAGCAGGCTAACTTCTGCCTGCAGTAACAGACATGTAGCCCCATTCAGCTGAGAGAGAATTCAGTGGTACTTCTAAACTCTGAATCTTAGTAACAAAAGGATGCTCCCAAAATAATGACAGAAATGATCTCTGACATCTCATCCACTTTTTTCCCCAGCCAACCAGATTAATTCTGTTTTAACTGGATTGAATTTCTGTTATTTAACAGTAGCTGTCATCCAGGGCTGGAGTAAGGCAGACTGGAGCCCTAGGACTCAGGCAGACGTTGGTTCATAGTTTCAAGCTGTACTTCAAAACTATGAGAGTAAGAAACATAACTAAAAAAAAAAAAAAAGCTGAGATTCTGATGTTGTCACGTAGGTCCAAAAGTAAGGGTATGTCTACACTACGAGGGTAGTTCGATTTCACTTAAATCGAATATGTGGAATCGATATTGCAAAGTCGAACGTGTGTGTCCACACTAAGGAGAGTAATTCGACTTCGTGAATCCACACTAACGGGGCGAGCGTCGATATTGGAACTGGTGCACTGTGGGCAGCTATCCCACAGTTCCCGCAGTCCCCGCTGCCCATCGGAATTCTGGGTCGAGCCGCCAATGCCTTCTGGGTAAAAAAATGTGTCGTCATCCGTCCGTCACTAACGCCCTCCCTCCCTCCATGAAAGCGCCGGCGGGAAATCAGTTCGCGCACTTTTCTGGTCAGTGACAGCGCGGATGCCACAGCACTGCGATCATGGATCACGCTGCGACCATCGCTGCAGTTGTGGGCGTTCTCAACACCTCGCAGCTTATCATACACCTTTCCCTGAGGCAGATGCAGAGAAATCAGGCGAGGAGGCTACGGCACCGCCGTGATGGCCTGAAGTCGGAGAGTAGCACAGAGCTGTCAGAAACCACGAGCCCCAGCGCCCAGGACATCACGGTGGCAATGGGTCATGTGGATATTGTGGAACGGCGATTCTGGGCCCGGGAAACAAGCACGGACTGGTGGGACCGCATAGTGCTGCAGGTCTGGGATGAATCCCAGTGGCTGCGAAACTTTCGCATGCGGAAGGGGACTTTCCTGGAACTTTGTGAGTTGCTGTCCCCTGCCCTGAAGCGCAGTGACACCCGGATGCGAGCAGCCCTGACTGTCCAGAAGCGAGTGGCCATAGCCCTCTGGAAGCTTGCAACGCCAGACAGCTACCGGTCAGTCGCGAACCACTTTGGTGTTGGCAAATCTACCGTGGGGGTTGTTGTGATGCAAGTAGCCAACGCAATCATTAAGGTACTGCTGTCAAAGGTAGTGACCCTGGGAAACGCGCAGGCCATCATAGATGGCTTCGCCGCGATGGGATTCCCAAACTGCGGTGGGGCTATAGATGGGACTCACATCCCTATCCTGGGACTGGACCACCAGGCCAGCCAGTACATTAACAGAAAGGGCTACTTTTCAATGGTGCTGCAAGCACTGGTGGACCATAGGGGACGTTTTACCAACATCAACGTCGGATGGCCGGGCAAGGTTCATGACGCTCGCGTGTTCAGGAACTCTGGTCTGTTTAGACGGCTGCAGGAAGGTATTTACTTCCCGGACCACAAAATAACTCTTGGGGATGTGCAGATGCCTACAGTGATCCTAGGGGACCCAGCCTACCCGCTAATGCCCTGGCTCATGAAGCCCTATACTGGCGCCCTGGACACAGAAAAAGAACTGTTCAACTACTGGCTGAGCAAGTGCAGAATGGTGGTGGAGTGTGCTTTTGGCCGTCTCAAAGGGAGATGGAGAAGCTTACTGACTCGCTGTGATCTCAGTGAAACCAATATCCCCATTGTTATAGCAGCTTGCTGTGTGCTCCACAATCTCTGTGAGAGCAAGGGGGAGACCTTTATGGCGGGGTGGGAGGTTGAGGCAAATAGCCTGGCTGCTGATTACGTCCAGCCAGACAGCCGGGCGATTAGAAGATCCCAGCGGGACGCGCTGTGCATCCGGGAGGCTTTGAAAGCAAGGTTCTAGACTGAGCAGGGTAACCAGTGACTGTTAAGTTTGTGGACACAGAAGCTGAACCTGCCCCCGTTTCTTTACCCAGTTCATGTTGACTATCCTCTCCAGTTACATACCCCCTTCACCCCCTTCCCCTTCCCAAGAAATAAAATCAGTTCTATTTTGTTAATGAACACCGTTGTCTGTATTACTGTTTTCGCGGGAATGTTTTAAACCGGGGACGCAGACTGTGGCGGGGGGCGGGTTTAGTGTTCTGATGCAAATGATGCTTCTAAACTCCAGGACTGACAGGCTCCGCAGTGCTGGACTGGTTATTTCAACGGAGCCTGCCAGCACTCCTGGGGGGGGCTGCGTGTATGTGTCGGCTATGTGACTTTCTGGCAGGGGGAGTAGGGTTACAGATCCCCTGCTGCGTGGATCTGTGAGCCAGGATAAGGACCGCTGCATAAGATCTGTAACTGCCCTCCCCCGCCACAAAGTCACAGAGCAACCCCCCAATCCCCCCCAGGACATGAAAACCACCTCCCAGACTGACCAGGGTCGCTAGTGACTGCACTGTCTATGTGTCCTGATGCTGGACCTGACCCCGCCTCTGTACCCTGCTAAAGGTGACTGTCCTGTCCAATGACCAAGCCCCTTCTCCCCCTTCAGACAGACTGCCCTCCAAAAGAAAGTCATGGAAACAGTAATTAACAGAAACGAATATTTTATTATGAACCAGACATGAAACGTGGGGGGTGAAACTTGCACGGGGGCTTCTGTGAGCTGGGTGGGAAAGGACTTCTCAAATTTTGGGGAATGAGAGCCTTCTACTGCTAGAGCAGTCTGCAGGGGTTGACAGAAAGTTTTAACGGCCCTTGCCGCCCCTCCTTCTTTGTACTTTGGGTGAGGGGGGTGTGGGACTTGGTGGCGGGGGAGGGTGGTTAGAGATAGACTGCAGCGGGGCTCTGTCCTCCTGCCTCCAGTCTTGCAGAACATCCACAAGGCGCCGGAGCGTGTCCATTTGCTCCCTCACTAGTCCAAGCAGCTTTTCAGTAGCCTGCTGGTCCTCCTGACGCCACCTCTCCTCCCGTTCCATGACTGCTCGGTGCATTTGTGACAAGTTCTCCCTCCACTGTGTCTGCTGGGCTGCCTGGGCTCGGGAGCAGTCCATTAGTTCTGAGAACATGTCTTCACGCGTCTTCTTCTTCCTCCGCCTAATCTGCGCTAGCCTCTGGGAGTGTGCTGACAGGCTGGGTTGGGAGACAGTCGCAGATGTGTCTGTGTGAATTGTAAAAAGGGAGTGAATTCCTGAGACAGATAAATGAAATTGTATACAAAGAACCTAGTCTTTCTCTGTGAACAAGACCATGCACTGAACCTCTCACATGCGCACTCAGGACAAGGTCGAATTTTCGGCCGTCGCCTTCAGTGCCTGTGGACTTGCGGAGGTCTTGGAGTGTTCAGAGAACTGTGGCTGGAGACCTGAACTTCTGGAGCGGGCAATAATGGTAAGCCGCAGACTTGTGGCTGCTTAAAACTCCAGCAGTAGCACTGGCCTCCTTTCACATTGAAAGCAATGCCAGTCTCTGCTGCCAGCAATCAGGACAGCATCAACTCTGCCCCTGTCCCACCCCCTCGCGGCTGTCCCAGGGAAAGATCCCTGTATGCTGCCCCTCTCCCTCCACCGCGTGGCTGTAAAGCAGTCCCAATACTAACATTCCCCTCCCTAATTCAAAGCAGGGCGTCATGAGCGACATCACCCTCCTGAGGATCCCGGACACCCAGAGAGAACGCATGCTGCGGGAAAGCATGCAGAAACCGGGGCCGTATGCCGCCATGCTATGTCGTGCGATGATCCCGGAGTACTTGATTGTGGCGTGGAGGGGACATGTCTGCTACCACGGAGGGCCCACTAAGATCGCCCTACCCCGGAACCTGATCAACAGGCTTGAGCTCTACCTCCACGAGACCTACGAGGAGTTCTCCTACGAGGATTTCTCGTCGATCCCCGGCCACATTGACCGGATTTTCGCGTAGGTGCACTGGGACTTTGGAGTGGAGCGTCTTGGGCCTGGGAATCATGTAGTAACGGACATTGTGAAATTTTTTTAAAATACTTGGGACTAAATTGAGAAGAGCCTAAGACAGAGAAATCATGC
>NW_020664409.1:772026-867464 GCF_002925995.2 Terrapene triunguis
TACATTGTTAATAGTATAAATATTACCGTTCTGTTTTAAATAAATGTTTACATGTTTACAGCACTTACTGCTTGATCCTTCCCCTGATTCTGTGTCCGGGGTAAGGGATGGGGACGGTTGGTACGGGATCTCGGTAAGGGTGATGAAGAGCTCCTGGCTGTCGGGGAAATCAGCGGTGCCAGCGCTGTCGACTGCCTCGTCCTCCTCATCTCCTTCTTCATCTTCCCCGTCCGCTGTCATGTCCGACGAGGAACCGGCCGCGGACATGATCCCATCCTCGGAGTCCACGGTCAGGGGTGGGGTAGTGGTGGCGGCCGCTCCCAGGATGGAATGCAGTGCCTCGTAGAAACGGGATGTGTGGGGCTGGGATCCGGAGCGTCCGTTAGCCTCTTTGGTTTTTTGGTAGCCTTGTCTCAGCTCCTTGATTTTCACGCGGCACTGCGTTGCATCCCGGCTGTAGCCTCTCTCTGCCATGGCTTTGGAGATCTTCTCGTAGATCTTAGCATTCCTTCTTTTGGAGCGCAGCTCTGAAAGCACGGACTCATCGCCCCACACTGCGATGAGATCCAAGACTTCCCGATCAGTCCATGCTGGGGCCCTCTTTCTATTAGATTGCACGGCCATCTCTGCTGGAGAGCTCTGCATCGTTGCCACTGCTGCTGAGCTCGCCACGATGTCCAAACAGGAACTGAGATTCAAACTGCCCAGACAGGAAAAGGAATTCAAATTTTCCCGGGGCTTTTCCTGTGTGGCTGGTCAGAGCATCCGAGCTCGGACTGCTGTCCAGAGCGTCAACAGAGTGGTGCACTGTGGGATAGCTCCCGGAGCTATTAGCGTCGATTTCCATCCACACCTAGCCTAATTCGATATGGCCATTTCGAATTTAGCGCTACTCCTCTCGTTGGGGAGGAGTACAGAAGTCGAATTTAAGAGAGCTCTATGTCGATCTAAATAGCTTCGTGGTGTGGACGGGTGCAGGGTTAAATCGATGTAACGGCGCTAAATTCAACATAAAAGCCTAGTGTAGACCAGGCCTAAGGGCCCAAGATACACACCCATAGTGCCTATGCTTTAATTTTGTCCTGCTTCAAATCTTGTTCAGGTGTTTAGAGTGTAAACTCCTTGGGGCAGAGACTTTGGTTTCTTATACGTCTTTAAAACACTATATGCACCTACAGCACTATAGGTAGATTATTAGTACTATTACTGTTGTTGCTGATAGCAGATTTTTGTCCATTTTATATATATACTAGTATGGTATACAAAATAACACAAAGATAGAAATAACAGAGGGGTAAATTCTGTGCAGGGGACTGGACTAGATGATCTATAAAGTCCCTTGCAGTATGATTTCTGATCCTAACCTATTGTCTTTTATTATACTTGAAAAAATTGATGGAGTGGAGGATGGAAAGGTTAAAGGAAAGAGAAATGGTAATGATTTTGCTCCTTCACCTACCACTGAACTGCAGCTGCCTCTGAGGAGGAAACTAAAATGCAGCAAGCTAACAACGAACAGCAACATTATGCAATAATTTAGGATTGGGAATGAAGAAGAAAACTATACTTAGTAGAAACTGCAGGTGAAATTTAGGTAAGCATTGTTTTGTGCCGAGCGTAGCTTACCTGGCCTTCAGCATCTAAGCCTGCATGTGTAACGTGTAACTGTCCACATAATGAGAGTGAATTTGCTCTTTCAAGCAGCTCATATTTATCTTCAATCATTAGCCCACATAAATTAGTATATATAGCATGTATAATTTCCGTGGAGATCAAAAAGGTTTCATGCTATTAATAAAAACAACAATAAAAAGTAGCCCTTCTATTGTTCTCGACATCATCCAATCTTTTTTCACATATTATCTTTTCAAGCTCTGTTATGTTTCATCAGCCATTCATTAAATAGAATTGCTAAATTAATTTCAAGGGCACAGGTAATAATATAACAGTAAATAATTGGCCCTGCACTTTCACCGGGAAATTACCCTGTGCAAAATAACATGAAACAAAAAGCTCTGAAGAAGTACGGTGAACTCTCTCTGCTGTCCACAGTGGGACAAAGGATGTTAGCTACAATGGCTTTTGCCACCTGAAACAAAACTGCTAGGCATCTGAAGCTTTTTATCTAAGCAGTCGGTCAGGTTTGATGTGACTGACATCTTTCACCACACCCTTCTTTGGAAGTTTAATTTCTGCATTTTATGGAAACAAACATACAGTCCCACTATGACTTTTTTCTTGAATTTAAAGGGTTGTTTGTTATACCACTTACTGGTAATGTAAAGATTACAGTGCAGAATACCTACAAGGAGTACAGCGAGTGCTCAGGGGAACGGCAGCCCACCAGTGTGAGCTTTGCATCCCCAGTCCCACTGCTTTTTGGTACAGAGTAGGAGCTGCTTTGTAGAGTGACAGCTCTGTAGTCATAACTTGAGTCCCTAGAAGAGTTAGGCTGTCTTTCTTTTTATCACAGCACTTGCTGCAGCACATCTAAACTTTAAAGTGGATTGGGCTACAAGGGGTTATAGAGCCAAAATAATTAGAAACTACATAAGTTGGTCTGGGATAGGTCAGTCTCCTGTAAAAGGGCATTGTCGATGCATTTAGAGGAATTGAGACCCACAGTTCTGTTACTAATGAAATTCCAGGTCACTTTCTGAGCTGCTGTTGAGTTTAAAAAACTGTAGCTGTACTGAAATCAATGGTGCTACACTGATTTACACCAGCTGATGATCTGACCCTCCATGGAAAAGAAACTCCATAACAGAGTCTGTCATGAACTGATCAGATGTGACCCTGTTTAGATTGTGAGATCTCTTGAGATAACACAGAGAAGGTGTGAGAAGCCTGATAAGTTGAATAAGGAGTAGAAATTCCTGGGTTCACCTTTACTGCCTAAGAATCACTGAATTTCTCGCTGCTACCATTTGGCCAAAGACAGGGAGACCAATATATAGGAATGCTGATGCAGAGTAGTCATATACTAGCAAGATACACAGTTAGATTAATGGGTTGCCTGTGTAGACTTGGCCTCAATATCCAAAACTGGGGGAAGTTTGACAAACAGAAGTCAAATTCTAATTTTGCTTACAAGTCAACTGATATTTGAAGTCATAACATTGAGTTTTTCTAACCAACAACAATGAAAGCCAATAATCAGGCCTCTTATCAGACATGTTGGGTTAACAAGTTGTTTTTTCAGCTCATTTAGTTGTTTCTTGTTCACAGAGATGTCAAGAGGGAGTATCTTTAGATATACTCAGGTGATTGTACATGAACAAAACCTGCTAGGTTGGGATGATAGCTGATAATTAACAAGGATTTCAGCATGTACTTGAAAGGCTGCCATATGAAAGATGGAGAAAAAAATGTTCTCTCTTGCCACGGAGGGTAGGACAGGAGACAATGGGTGAAAACTACAGCAAAGCAGATTTATATTAAATCTCGGAAAAAACTTCTTACCTGTGAGAAAAGTAGGACAATGGAAAAAACAGCCTATGGAAGTTGTGGAATCTCCTTCACTGGAGGTTTTTCAAAAGAGACTGGATAGCCATCTGTCTTAGATGGTTTAGACACAACAAATCCTGCATCTTGGCAGGGGGTTAGACTAGATGACCCTTGCGGTCTCTTCTAATGCTATGGTTCTATGATTCTGTTTCATGCATTCACTTTTATTTTGTATAACAAAATACAGGCACCCAGCTGAGATAGAGACAAATTCAGCTTGCCATACTCACATAATTAATAATGAAAAGGACGCTGACCAATAGTTCAGGCCCCAAACTTTGCTTGTTTGGGGGGTTCTGGAGGGTATGGGAGGGAACAGGTTTACAAAAGCTGATTGGATAGATTGTGCCTACCCCTTGTAGGAGCCTCCCACTTCTCTGCAAAGAGTTCAGGCACAAATTCACAGATTTCTCCTTGCTAGTGTCCTCTTGGTACAAGCCACCCCCAAAAGGATGGAGATGGGTGGAGAGGAATCATTAATAAGGGGATAGAGAGTAAGACTTAGAATATATTATTGCCCTTATATAAATCAATGGTACGCCCACATCTCGAATACTGCGTACAGATGTGGTCTCCTCATCTCAAAAAAGATATACTGGCACTAGAAAAGGTTCAGAAAAGGGCAACTAAAATGATTAGGGGTTTGGAATGGGTCCCATACGAGGAGAGATTAAAGAGGCTAGGACTCTTCAGCTTGGAAAAGAGGAGACTAAGGGGGGATATGATAGAGTTATATAAAATCATGAGTGATGTGGAGAAAGTGGATAAGGAAAAGTTATTTACTTATTCCCATAATACAAGAACTAGGGGTCACCAAATGAAATTAATGGGCATCAGGTTTAAAACAAAAGGAAGTTCTTCTTCACGCAGCGCACAGTCAACTTGTGGAACTCCTTACCTGAGGAGGTTGTGAAGGCTAGGACTATAACAGCGTTTAAAAGAGAACTGGATAAATTCATGGTGGTTAAGTCCATAAATAGCTATTAGCCAGGATGGGTAAGGAATGATGTCCCTAGACCTCTGTTTGTCAGAGGATGGAGATGGATGGCAGGAGAGAGATCACTTGATCATTGCCTGTTAGGTTCACTCCCTCTGGGGCACCTGGCATTGGCCACTGTCAGTAGACAGGATACTGGGCTAGATGGACCTTTGGTCTGACCCTGTACGGCTGTTCTTATGAGAGGAAGGGGGGGGGGGCTGGCTCAGCCCCACTCTACACTGGCCAGCAGAGCTGATTTGAGGTGTAGGGGAGACAAATGTTATACCCACACCTGATGTGGATCCTGATTCTTGGGGCTCCATGGGTTAAAGGAATGGAACCCCTGGCTTCATTCCCAGGGGGGCAAAACATGTCCCCCTTGGTGGAACAATGAGTAAGAAACTCCAGATGTTGAAATTAATAGATTTTATTCTCTTCTATGTGGAGGGGAGAATGACACCCTCAGATTTTACTTCAAGTGGGGATAACTCAATCCTTACTCTGGCAAACTCTTTGAAGCCAAAGAGTGTTAAGGACTACAGGATTGGGACTTACAGTAGCAACAGAGTGAGGTCTAAGCAATGTTTTCCTATTTCTAATTGGGACATTGACATTTTCCATTGGTAAATGTAATTTTAAGATAAACTTGCAATGACTTGTTATTGTCTCAGTCTGTCTAACTGTCCCTGTTCTACCAAATGAAATATTCAAAACAGAATTTGGTTTTGTAGGGTAAAAATATTTATATTCTATAATTTATAATCCTATGGAGAATTAACCATTTTACAGGTCAAACCCATCTCGCTTTACTCATTACTGTTGATTTCAGTGGGGCTATCTGCACAGAGTAGGACAAGTGAAATCTAGCCCTTTTGCTGTAAAGCATGCCGTACATGTCCAGGAAAAAATGACTCATACAGCCTTTGGGATGTATCACAAACATGCTGCATGTCCATTAAAAATAATGGAATGTCTCACTAAACTGTAAACCAGTGTGAGCTGAAAGGTGGGGCAGGACAGGGCTTATTTTAAAACTAAACATAAAAACACTTTCTGAGATATGTTAACCCAGTTAGCAGATTTTAAATGTTTATAAAAATGCATAGGGCACATCCTCAGCAGGTGTAACTGGCAATGCTCCAGAGAAGCCAATAGAATTATGCTGATTTATGTCAGTTAAGGTGGCAACCCATGTTCCAAATGCTGTGTTAAGAAAGCAGTTGACACTGCTTACTAGATATGACATTAGGCTAAACTGCTCATGTTTATACACGAGAAACCCCCCTGAAGTCAATGGGAGCTGTGGGTATTAGGCATCCAAACAAGAGGCCTAACTACAGATGTAGGTGCCTAACTTTATGAACCTATATTTGAAAATCTTGATCCTAGGCAGAACTATGCCAATAATTCAGTAATCTGCATTTAAATAAACCCTTTTATCAGATTTCAGACTGGAGGGTCTGAGGCATGAAACTCAACCATCTCCTTATCCCTCTAATAGGTGTCCTTTACTTGGCTCCTGCCTCTGCCCTTATTTCCTTCCATACTCCTTCCTGCTTTCCTAACTTTGCTGAAGCATCAAACTTAAGTGCTCACTTGTTCTTATTTGCTCATCCTTGGTGTTTTTCTGCACTTCTCCCTTATGCCTGCAAAAAACACCCAAGTCATGGGCATAAAACTTAGTCACCCTCTTCCTTCAAATAACCCAACACTGAAAACCATCTGTTCTCTGACACAGTAGATACCATACAAACACAGAGTTGCAGTTGGTTAGCATTTTAAATTGTTTACATTATAGATAGCCTTTAGACTGCCTACCAAGAGAAGGAACCTGTTATTTATTTGGAACAGCTCTCCCTCCTCTACAATGTCATGTGTACTTAGGGCCACATTCTGATCTAATTTACACGGGTGCATTCCCAGAGTAACTCCTTCGACTTCAGTGAGATCAATGGGTACTCAACACCTCTAAAAAACAGGCAATGTAGGCGCTCTGTGCGTTCCTCTTTTGTGCAGAATAGGGTGACCAGATGTCCCGATTTTATAGGGACAGTCCTGATTTTGGGGTCTTTTTCTTATATAGACTCCTATTACCCCTCACCCCTTGTCCCGATTTTTCACACTTGCTGTCTGGTCACCCTAGTGCAGGCATACTCCCAACATGCCCTTCCCATGCAGGCTATTCCTAGGAGCTAGAATGGTTCCTGCAAACTGAAGTCAGCACAACTTTTAGTGACTCTGAGGTTGTTCTAAAGTGATCCTCAAGACTGGCCTTGGGCCCTGAGGATCAAGAAGCCATAATGCATCTTATAGATACCATGGCTGACTCCAAATTTTACTGAGAACAGACCAGACCAGCCCTAGAATCCAATTATTAAAAAACAAACGAACAAAAAACAAAGCTTAGATTCTGGAGCACAAGAGGGCAGCCATCAAGGAAAACTAGCATTGAGTGAGCGAGCCCAGTTAGACCCCTGGTTGCTGTTAAAGATACCCCTGCTCCCCCATACAAGAGAGTCACAGACCCCCCTCTCCCTGCTGCTCCCCATACAAGAGATTCTCATACACACATGCTCCAGCTCCCCATAGAGAGAGACAGAGAGTCCGCAAATTACTCAACTCAGACATTTCCTTTGCTGACAGAGGAAATGCAGCGCTACTTCAGCAATGTATTTGATTTGGACAGTGGGAAGCTTTTACCCATTGAGAAACGTTCACAGAATCAAGCCTTTATTGATTGACAATGGTGAAGAGATGGTGATTTACCTCGAGTTACTAATATACAATGCAAACCCCAAATAAACAGAATATTCTTCTGGGGCAATGAATCGTGGCCCAAATTAATCTCTGCTATGGCTCTATTAATGCTGATTATTTTGTCTCTTTGTGTCCGCGTTGGTTCTGCCATTTAGAACAGGCTGTACCTATTAGGCACTGGTGCCAGCTTTGGGCGCAGCGCAGCTCTCCACTACCTTAGTAGAAGCTCCAGGAAAATTGTCCTCAGGTAGGAACAATACTTGTGCAGTTCGGCCTTCCCTCTATGGCTGCCTATTTCTGCCCCGGCTGGTTTAGAAGGGGGTGTGACCATACCTCAGCCTTACTTCCCCGGATTGCCCCGGGGAAGCTACCAGGCCTCAGTCGCTCCAAGCAGGTCAGTTTGCAGCGACTATCTACAGTTGTGCCTAACCCGTGAGTGCAAGGGTGGGGGGAGAGACGCCCTGCACGCTGTTGTGCAGCTAGCTCAGTGTCCCTTAGGCGGAAGCCCCTGGGAGAGCAGGTCTCCGCTGTGTTTACACACGGTGGGCGTGAGCGCGTAGGTAATACACACCCGAGAACCGCGCTGCTGACCGTGGGGGCGAGCAGTGTGGAGCGCGGGGGCCTGGCAGCGGACAAGAGCTAGACACCATCCAAAGAACCAGCCGGGGCTCCCAACTGTTAATAAAAACAGCCACACGCTTGCAAAAGAAGGCAACTCGCTGGGGCGGGGTCTGCAATGAGCCGGTCATTCGGCCGCGCTGCTGGGAACAGGGCGCTTCGCTTCCCTGGGAGCCTTCCCCCGCGTGGAGACACTCCCGTGCGCTGCCTCGGCTCCTCGCCCTGCCTCCCGGTGGTTGGGCGGAGCTGGGGCCGCTGTAAAGGAAGAGCCCAGCGGAGCTTGTGTGTGTGTGTGTGTGTGTGTTGGCCAGGGGCCCCGCGCGCCGAGAGCTAGCGCCTGGGCTGGGCTCAGGTGGGGGGCGGGAGTCAGACACAGGAGGCGAGGACCGAACCGAGGAGGGAGCGGTGGCGGCTCCACGCCCAGGCTTGTTATTGTTTAAAAAAGCACCCAAAAGGTGTGGCTGCGCCTGTCCTCCGCCAGCGGGGAGGGACTGGATTTCGCCTCCTTCTCCACCACCACCACCTGCAGCAGCCCGGCTTTCCTGCCACTGCTGCCCCAACCTGGGCACCGCGGAGACAGACGCCTGCGCCCCTACCACGCTCTTCCCCGCTCTGCTTAGTTTTGTACCTGGTGCCATTTCTTCTGCTCCCCTCGCTACCGCTCCCTCTTCTTCCCCTCCCGCTGAGGACAGCCGATCCGCTCCCCCCTTTACACACCTGTGCCTTTGCACCCCCTTCCATTCTGCCCGTCTGTCCCCCTCCCCTGAACTCACACCAGTCCCCCGCCTACCTTTCCTGGGCAGACACTCCCGCTAGGGACGCTGGCATTTCCCCCCTGCTCCTCCCCACCTGTCGCCCCCCTTTCTCCGTCCTGGTGCTTGCAGCCCCGATCCCTGGGAGCCGGCCTGGCCGTGAATGACTCTGCCCTGATCGCTTTGTCCTCCCCGGTGCTTTCGCCGAGCCCCTGCCCGCCGCCGAGATGAGCATGAACGGCGAGTCCCACCCGCGGCTCAACACCTTGGCCCGGATGGTCAGAGCCGAATCCGGCCCGGATATGCGCTACGAGATGAACTCCCATATGGTGGGCGGCGGCGGCGGCAGCGGCCATGCTACCCACAAAATGTACACCATCCAGAAAAACTATGTACAGGACTTCAGCTCGGAGGGATACGGGTAGGTGCAGCCGAGCGGCGGGCGTGGGTCCCCCGACGGGATCGCGGGCAAAAAAAGAAAACATTGATCGGCTGAGCGCGGGGGGTCACCCATGCATTTGGGGGGTGGGGTTGCGGCTCAGTCCGAGAAGAGATCAGGCTCTGCAAATGAGTGGAGAAGCTGCAAAAATATCTCCTCCTGTTCCCCTTTAGGTACTCTTGATGTACACAGGGGGAGGGGACGAGTTATTCCACCCAAACGCCTTTCTAACGCAAGTGAGCCTTGAAGTTTGTAACTTACTGCTACTTTTGCATGCTGGTTTTCTGCAGGCGATTCATTTCGCCTCAGTAGTTCTTTGTTTGTTTATTTGTTTGGTACGTTTGGGCAGGGAGAAGGGAGAATAAACACTCCCTGCAGGAAGAGGGCGTTATTTATACATTACTTATTCCGTGTGCCGAACAAGATTTGCGTCCTGGACGTTTACCTGTTAAAATATGAAATCTTTACCTTGCCAGTGCTCTTTGATCTCTTTCCCTGTGAAATACAAGAACATTTATGGTTATCATCATCTCTGGCTCTGTAGGCTTTCTTTTTTACTCTTCCCTGGAATGGAGATCTGGGCCTCTTCAGAAGCTGTTAGATAAAGCTCTTTGCAACTCATCCACGCCCATGGGATTTTGCTGTCTGTGAGCGAAGCAAAGCTAACCATAACACACAGAAGGTTCAGCAGCCTTTAGTCATCTCAAAATGGAATAAAAATAAAGAGAACCATTGAAAGACTGTGCAAACCCGATAATAGGGGGGTGATTTTCTTGGGGGTTGCTGTTCAGTACCCTGGGAAGAGATCAAGTTGCCTTATTGTCTTTGTTGCTGTTTGGATGCATTGTTGTTGTTTTTTTAATCTAAGTTTACCAAATGCTGTTTATTCTGTTTCTGTAACAAAGCCCGGCTTGAAATTGTGGGGTTCTAACTCTGAGTTTGTATCCAGAGCAGGGACATGGCAGGGTTGACAGCTTGTGTAGAAGTTTCTAATTTCAACAGTATAAAGACTCTTGTAATGGCGTCGCTGTTGCTTATTAACGGGAGACATCCGTCACTGTTGCTCTTAGCATTCTGTCAGGTGCTTTCAAGAGTTAGGAAAAGCAAATACAAGTGGATTGTCTAGGTGGACAAAAAGAGAACTAGTTTGCAGTTCACCTGTACTTTTCAAAACCCAGGTCCACTTTTTGTGTGTGTGTGCAGCTTGCAATACAGTACACTTTCGAAAACTGTTTGCATGTTGTATAATTCAGAATCTTTTATCTCCTTTCCCCCACCTGTCAAATTCTTTGAAGAAAATCCTTTAAAAATAGATCATTCTTAGTTGGCCCTAGGGTTGGTGGAGGTAGTCTAATAACAGAATATTTTCATAAACATTTCTGGTTTATTGTAACTGCTGTGAACCAGGTTTGAAGTCAACTCAGAGATTAGTACTATTTACAGTTTATTTTATCAGATCGTGCTACCTTTCTAAGTAAGCTAATTTTTGTGAGTCCTTTGAGGGCAAGCAAAGAATAATTTGAATTATTACTTGGATCACTTTTCTACTTCATATGGGGGCTCTCTCTGGAGGACTTAGGTACTAGTTAGAGCCTCTACAATATGGCATAGTTAAAGCAGGAAAATCCCCCTAGTGTAGATGCAATTATACCAGTATAAAAGTGCATATACCTGTATAGTCTGTTCCGGTTTGTTGAAGTGAAATAAACTATGCTGATGCAAAGCACCTTATACTGATATAGCTGCATGCATGTTAGGGCTTTTACTGTCATAACTATGAAAGTGAAAAATTCCAGCTCTTACTGACAACATCATGTCAGTAAAACTTTTTACATGTAGACCAGACCATAAATTGTGAAACCGCTTTTTATTAATTCTTGCATTTGTTTCTAATCTCTGCCAGCCATTACAATCGAAGGCCATGACCCTGTAATGAATTCCATCAGATTAGACCCCTGTACGCTCAAGAAGGATTTCTTTAAATAGCTCAGATTGTGAGACTTGGTCCTAGTTGTCTTACTGAAGACTTTGAGTAACTATGGGGTAGAACTTGGCCCTACCAAATACTAGTAGTCTGATCAAGGTGTATATAGAAAAGAACTTTAATCATTTTGGCTAGTGATTCACATGGCTGAAAAGTAGCATATATATTTTACTTCAATCATACATTGATATTGCCTGCATGAAAGATAAACCACATAAATCAAATCCTGCTCTCAACTACACTTTGGTAAGTCTGGAGTACCTCTATTAAAGTTATCATTGATTTAATCATGTTATTCACTTCAGCTGAGTTGCCTTGGCTATACAATGGTGTAACCCTGATTTAGAGTAGAATTTGACCCTTTGATTTTTGTTGATGGCACATTGTCTCATTTCTTCCCAGGAATATGCTAAAGGAACTAGACACGTATAAACAAACTGTACTGAATCAAGTACCTCCATAAAAGACATTTGGAAGTAAGGCTGCCCAAGCCACCACTTGCAACTCTGCTTAGGGTATGTTTACACTACGGGATTAATCCGAATTTAGATAATTCGAATTTGGGAAACAGGTTGTATAAATTCGATTGTGCGCGGCCACACTAAGCACATTAATTCGGTTTTTAACCACATTAATTCGGTGGTGTGCAGCCACACTACCCCATTAATTTAACCACAGTAATTCGGTGGTGTGCGGCCACACTAACCCTAATTCGAATTAACAAAATCGATTTAGGCGCTACTCCGCTCGTCGAGGTGGAGTACAGAAATCGATTTTAAGTGCCCTTTAATTCGAATTAACTGGCTCTGTAGTGTGGACGGGTGAAGGGTTAATTCGGATTAACGCAGCTAAATCCGAATTAAAGTCGTAGTGTAGACCAGGCCTTAGGTACATATGATTCTTTGTTAGTGAGCCACACAACAGTAAACATTACATGTTGTTTATTTATTGTGAATTATGTGCCCAATCTTCTGGTTCTTAGTATAGTTTATTTCTGATAAGGTGCCCTTACATCATAATTAAAGATAATTAATTGTTATTACAAACCAATATATTATTATTACACATATTGTAATAATATAAATTATAATACCTCTTCATGTTTGAACTCTAAATTGCTGGATAACTGGAATAATACGATGTTCTACCAGTGGTGTGTAGCATCATTCAGTTGTGGAATCCTTTGATGGAGATCTCCTATCCTTTAACTTAAGGCTGTATTCTGCCATCACGAGCTCACCCAAAAATCCAATTAATAACATTTAATATAAGTTATACATGTAAATTAATGGAAGAATACACTCCTCCTTTATTCTATTCCATCCTTCATGGGTTTTATCCCAGTGTAACTACATTGGCTTCATTGGAGTTATTCCTAAATTTCTCCTGATTTGAACCAGAATAAGTGAGAGGAGATATGAGGTCCCTTTAATTTATTTTTGTTTAACACTTATTTTAATTTAGCTTTTCTTTATTTTTTAATAGTGGTATAAAAAGCGTAGGCATAATTTATTTCAATTTGGACTTGATTGAGAGTGCTATTGTTAATGGTCTAGCATCAACACCCTTTCATTTCTTCTTGACAGCATATCCTTTGTTTTCATCTTTTTATTGACAAGGCCCAATCTTGCCAGGAGTTCAGACTAAAAATCCTCTTGACTCCATTGGGAGATCTCCCCATGGAACCCTAGTCCCATAGTTTTGGTCCCATTTTCATGAGATTTTGTGTCAAAACTTCAAGTGAATGCAGGGGTGCTGGAACAATTTGTATAATGGGGGTGCTGAGAGCCATTAAACCAAACTGTAAACCCTGTATGTAATGGAAACCACTTCAAGCCAGGGGGTGTGGTAGCATCCCTACTTCCAGCGCCTATGTCTGAATGGGAAAATAATGTTCTAAACAAAGAGCTGAAATGCATTTGTCCAAAATGTTTGAAACGTTTCTCTTCAAAACTTTGAACATCTTTACCCCAGTCTGAGGAATAATTCTTTGCAAAGGTTGATGTTTCTAAAATCAGTTAGGTGTTTAGCTGGGATGTGTCCAAAAGATAAGGACATTTTTATTACGGTATAACTAGAAAATAATTAGCGCCTGATCCTGCAGCTGTGCTGTTTGCAGAGCTCCCATTGACATCGAAAATTCTGCCTGTAGCAGGTCTGCAGAATCGGGGCCATAATCTATTCAATCAATCTTATAAATGGCATTCAGGCTGGCAATTCGTATGCCAGATTTCAGTGGAGATGTTAAACCTCCAAAACTGGGATATTTTTAAAATGCAAAAGCTACTGTACCTTAATCTTAAAATCAATAGGGTTAAATTTGGGGCCCGATCCTGTTGCTTTGAGGCCTACACACCTCCCCCTCTTATTCGCATTGAGTAACATCTTACTCACAGAGCAGTGCTAGGCGCTCCCTACCCTTAGGGCTGAGTATGCTGTCTCTGCGGTATTCCCAGCTTCTGCTGGCCTGGGAACTTGGGATGAGCTTGAGTCCTGAAAGTAGGTACTGTTTGACAGTGAATCTTGCCAGTTCATCAGGCAATTGACTATCTAACCCTTTGCTATCTAGGGATAAAATCCAATATACCATGAAGGGAAAAAAAGTGTCAAATTCTGCAATTTCGCTTGTCATTTCTAAGATCAGAAAAAAGTTCAGTCTATAGCTAATTATCAAGCACATAATACTTGGCTGCAAATCCAGATTCACTTAAATACATACGCTATTTTGAAATGTACTGTAGCTCACACACCCAGCAAATTGCAAGGGAGTGAGAAATCCACATACCAGCCCTGAAGTAACTTGTAGGGTCTGGCAGAATAATAAACAGTAAACTCAGAAGAAAAGTCTGGAGTTTCCTTTCTTCCTGCCTATCGAGCATTGCTGTGGTTTACAGGGCATCGGCCAATGTAAATCCTCTTCACTGATAAGATTGCTACCCCTTCACAGTCTCAAGTTGTGAGTGAGGAGGGCCCCTGCTGTGACCAATCAGAAGATAGAAAGCAAAGAACACAATCAGCTAACAAAGCTATTCCTGTCTGTAGGTCAGCAAAAGAAGAAAACCCACAGCAAGAAATGGGGTGGGCCATTGGGAGTTGTTTGGGAAATAAGGAAGAAAAACAGGTTGTCACTTTCATAACTCGCTCTTTACAGGAGAGTGGGTGAGACCACTTCCTTACAAGCTGTCTTCCTAGAAATAAAGCCTCTTTCAAGTGATGTATGTAGTGTAGTTGTAGCCTTGTTGGTCTCTCTTTCAAGTGAGGCTTCTGCTAGAAGAAGTATATTTCCTGGATCTGCACACTAAGCTAGAGCCCTTGGGCCCGATTCCATACTCCTTGAGATTTAAGAATGGGAAAGACAAAGTTATGTGGGTAAATGTTAGTGAAGCATATTATACTCAGCAGATAGATAGTGTGTTTAAGAAGATGTTGTTGTTCCTAAGGCTTAATCCTGTATGTTTTAATGGTGAAGAAACTCCCTGGCTCCATTGAAGTCAGTGGGAATTTTTCCATTAACTTCACTCGAACCAGGATTTCACCCAAGTCTTTCTCTATTACAGGATTAAAGGCTTGATCCAGCAAGGTACAGAGCCTCCTGAGCTGTACTCCCTCAACTTCTGTTGAGTGGAGGATGCTTACCATCTCTCAGAAGGTGTTCAGCACCTCACAAGATGAGTCCGTTTGGTGAGGCTTCAATATGCAAAATTAGCACTTGTAACAAAAGTGATATATCGAAAACTCAGTTATAACATTCCTGATTTTTCATGCATTCACCTTGGGAAACCTTGTTTTATGGTATTTTAATTTTTGGTTACATCTATTTAAATATTGTGACTAGATATGTAGCTACTTTTTTTACACGCTCCTCTTCAAAATATGTCTCATTTGTATTTTCCTGTGAGCATATAAAATTTATAACATGCAGGTCACAGCTTTTGTTAGTATTTGATTGGAGTACTTTTGTGTCCAAGTTCAGGAACACCTGTGACTAGTAGGCAGCAAATATAAAGTTATTTAGCAGTTGGTTAAACAATGATGCATACAGCGCTTGCTCTTGGAATTTAGAATCCAGTTCAGGTTTTTATTAACCACTGCTGAGTGAGCATATCAAGTAATGCCTTGATGAATCTGTTGCTTGTTCAGACAAGTTTGAGGGAGTGAAAAAAAACATGATTTTTTTCTCAAGTGTTGGCTTGTTGCATATGGCAATTGCGTGGGTCTTTGAATCTGAGCATAAAGATCATTTTAAAAACTTGTTTTAATTGTGAAAACAGGAAAAATTGTTTCTCTGGGGGGCCCAACCATTTAACTCCTTTAGGTGTTGTTGGCCCTTTGATGTGTATCCTCTTATACACACACAGGCCAGAGGTTTGGCCTTTTTGCATCCCTTCTGTGTTGCTCTCCAGGCATAAAGGGGCTGTAAAGCTGCCCTAAGGATTCTTGAAGGTACCCACTAGTTCTGCAGAGGGCACCTGGCTGTTCACGAGCCCCACCCCACCTCTCTGCACTGCCTGCAGCGGGAGTGCTGCTACTCTCCAGTCAACGTCCAGTTGGCGGAAGTTAGATCAGCCCTAAGGCTGTGCCAGCTTACACTGGGACCATACTGGTCTTCAGGAGTCCTGGGCCTCTGGGACTGCAAAAGTGATATGTAGCCCCCTCCCCCTCCCACTTTGCTCACCTCTTAGGTTCTGTACTGAGAACAGCTCAGCTGGACTTGAGGATCAGGACTTAAGTGTTAACAAAAGAGAAAATACTTCTTTTCAAAATATATAATGTAAGAAATCTTTAGACTATTCAAATGTTTCTAATAACACTAGCAGTGAGCAACACTGGGTGAAAGAGAACAGGCGCAGACCTGCAAGTGAGTTCTTGCTTACTGCAGCTCTGTTGCTGACTCATTGTGTGGCCTTGGGAAAGTGTCTCTGTCTCATTTTAAAAGTAATGTTTTATTGTTTTCCTCCCCTTGGAGTTGTGAGGATTATTGCTAATTAACAGTCATATATAGCTCAGTGGTTTGAGCATTGGCCTGCTAAACCCAGGGTTGTGAGTTCAATCCTTGAGGGGGCCACTTAGGGATCTGGGGCAAAAATCAGTACTTGGTCCTAGTAGTGAAGGCAGGGGGCTGGATTCGATGACCTTTCAGGGTCCCTTCCAGTTCTATGAGATAACAACATATGGAGATAGGCTTAGGTGTGGGACGTCCTGTACGTGCACACGTGAAAACATGGTTTAAAATCTAAGAATAATTAGTTAGGGCCAGATTGAGACCCGCCCTTCTGTAGGGTGGGGAGCTGCTCATGAAATCTGTTCCTGCACAAAGACTGATCACAACAGCAATCCCTGGGGAGCCACATCCTTGCTCCCTCATGGAGAGCCACGGACTAATGTAGCAGGGGAGTAGCCTCCATCCTAATGAATGGAGCAAAGTGCATGCCTTCAATGCACAAGGAGCAGAACTTGGAGAGATTCTGCCTCATTTCTCTTCTGGTGCTCCTCCTGGAGTGGTACATGCTGGACCTTTTGCAAAATACACAACCCTACCCTATGTTTTAAAAGCTGCATCCCTGCCCCAAAATCAAATTGTTTTGATATATACACATACTTTTATATAAAAGCACAAAATGCTTCTTTGCTGCTTTAGGATATTTTAATATCATACTTTTGAAAGTCATGAATTAGCATCAGAATAAACATTCTTGTGTAAGGCTTTGAGATGTAATAAAAAATATGGATTTATAAATCATTCCAGACCTAAAGCGTGATTCACCATTGACAGACTCTGTTTTTATGCCAGTGTAATTCCATGGGTTTCCATTCACTTAAACAATGTAAAACTAGAATAATGTAACGGTGAATCAGGTCCCAAATGCATATTTAGTAAAAGTCAGTGCACTCTTGTTTTGGAAGTCCAGACAAAAGACCTGATCTCTGATTTTCCCCTCTATCTAAATATACAGGTTGTCTGATTTTGACAGTGTGAATCACTGGTTCTTCTAGACTAAGTGAAAGAATGACTCCATATGTGATAGGGACCATCTTCCTACTGTATGTGTGTACAATGCCTTGTGCAACGGGACCTTGATCCCTAACTGGGGATGCTGTGTGCTATCGCAGTACAAATAATAATAACAGTCCTTCAGTTTCATATCCAGAAGTCTGTTTCATCTCAAACAATCTCAGAAGATGTGTGTGTCAGCATGATGCTTCTGTAACAGCTCATTTGGTTTGAATCACATCAGGGTTAACTAGATCCTACATCCTTGTGAAGAACATAAATGGAGTTGTGTGTAGGGTGTATTGGCCATTTGGATGAGACTTTAAAAATCAAGGTTCTTTCTTCCATGCATGCATATTAAAGATGCCATATCACATTTTAGAAGAGTAGGATTTTGCCCTGATTTCTCTGGCCCAAGCTTCTCTTCCCAACTGTTCATCCACTTGGCTGTTGCCTCCATCACAAGATTGGCTATATGATGCTAGGCAGCATGGATGGGATTTTTAGAAGAATGCAGACTTGTCCTAACTGTTCCTATTGAAGTCAAGAGGAGTTTTACCATTGACTTCAATAGGAATAAACTCCTCTTGACTTCAATAGGAACAAAGAGTTAGGCCATGGTTTTTGAAAATGCTACCCTGTATTGCTTATAAAGTACCCTACAGTTCTAGAGAGTGAAAAATATTATAGTGTATTAATGTAAGAGATTGCAACATGTTGATGAAAAATCATAGTGATATTTAATCCTTGATATCATAAGAGGTGGTATATATTTCAACAACTGGTTAGATTTGTTTGCTGCCACTGTTGTAGAGTTTGTGTGTCAATCAAAGTGTGTTTAGGCATTATATTAGCTAATGTTTCATTTGAGAACTTGTTAGAAAGTTCACTTCCATATTCTTTTAGTTTTAAAATAGGAGGGACATTTTTGAATGTGAATGCATGTTTGTGCAGATAAATCCTTTTCACAAGGATTTGAAAGGATTGTACACTTGGCTAGTGTAAATCGGCATAGCTCCATTGACTTCCTGGAGCTACCCTGTCTTACCAGCTGGGGCTTTGGCACCAAATAGCTACACCTGCCTGGCGATTCTACGCAGAACCATTTGTTGCACTTCACCAAAGCAAAGTTTTTATTTCTGGAATTAGCCTGTCTAAATTTTTAAAGTGAAACTGATGCTGAAGTACAGAATCTTGTGGTTACACCTTTACTTTCAGATACAGGGATCTTTTCTCTAGTCAGTGCATGCCAGTTAATGCACACATACGTGTAGGCTTCCTTATACTTGTTCGTCAGTCTTTTAAATTGTTGTAGTAGGTTAGTTTATTTGGAAAGGATTTTCTTTCTCAGCTTTGGAGATTCTTAGACTGACATAATGGACCTTTTGGAATTTTCATACATTCTTTGTGCCTTACCTCAGTTGATATGAATCAGCAGAGCTCCACTGAAGTCAATGAAGCTATGCTCATTTGCCCCAGCTGAAGATCTGTCCCCTTACATAAAACTCCTGTGAATATAAGGCATTTTACTTTCAGAGAGGGTGCCTAAAAGATTAGTAGGCAAAAATAGTGTTCTCATATGCTAGTAAAAAAAATGATTTGAAAAATATAGGCCACTTAACAAGAATGCTCCCTTTTTATGTTTTGAATTTTATGAGTGCAAATAATTGCAGGTGCAATTGTTGTAATGTAGATTTTAGGTGTAGACAGATACTTGTAGATCCAAAGACATCAGCTGAGCCCACAAAGAATTATGGGTGTAGAAAAGGAGCTTGGGTTAAAATTGAGTCCATACGGTTTGGCTTTTCTTGTGCTGCTGCCGAGGAGGGCATGCTGCAGCTTGGAAAGTTAGCTTTATGTCACCTTTGTGCTTCTTCAGTCTGGGGTTGTTTGTACTCCAGTTCTGGTCCCCTGGAATAACCTAAAACAGCTTAGGCGCTGCTCTGAATTGTGCTACTATTTGGTATATACTGAAGAATTTAAGGATTTTGTTACTCTTGTAGGATGGGTATGTTCCCCTGCTACGGTCACAGATCTGTGCTAGAATAAGAACTTTCTCCTTTACCAGGTGCCAGCTTCTCCCTTCTGCTTGATCCTACCGTGAAGTCATCATCAAGCCTATGCTTCTAGAATTACAGCCTGTTCCCACAGAGATTGTTATGATGCTGCAGAGTCAGCATTCTAACTTCACTGCAGGATAAAATAGGAGGGGAGATGCAGCATATTGATCTCTGAGAAGCCTGACTAAATTTATTATTTCATATCACTTTCCTTAATTGTTGGGAATATGAATTTCTTACTTCCTTTGAAAATGTATTTAAATTAAAGCCTAATTCATGCTGCAAATTTCATTCTACTATTCCTGTTTTTCCCTCCCAGTCAAAATGGTACCGGTACCATGTCGAGACGTCAGAACACCATTCAGGATCTTTTGCAGAATTGTGCGGATTGCCTGATGCGTGCTGAACTTATAGTGCAGCCTGTGAGTCCCCTTTATTTTGCTTATCCTAAATGAATATTAACACTGTACGTAATGGTACTTCAGAACTTTCACACAATTAACTTTGGTTCAAAGTTGAAATTCCACTTTTCCTCTTCTCACTGATCCTTTCAGATGTTCTGCAAAGGAAAGCTTGCCTTTCGTCTGTTGGCCTGAAATACTACGTATCCTTTTCAGATCTCGCTCTTGAAACATGTACCTTTCACTTCTGATTGACTTTTCAGTAGAGCTGGTTGGAAAAAAATTAATTCCAAGATTTTCTGATTGAGAAAAAGGAACACACTTTCTGTGAAAATGGTCATGGAACATTAATCACACCAGCTCTAATTTTCAATGTTAGACTGACACCACTGTCAGTGTAAACCATCCCCGTAAATGGCGTGGCCACTTATATGCTTCCCCAAACTTGGCTGTATTTGTTCAACAAAGTGTTCTGAGCTGCAGTTGCCCTGAAATTGAACCAGCCCTGCACAAAACTGCTGTATCCTGGCTGGTAAGGAAGGGTATGAAACTAGGCTGAGGTCCCCTTAGCTGTCTCTTCTTAAATGTATCCATTCCAGTTCTGCTCTCAGCTCCCCCAGTGTAAATGCAGAGTTGGTCAATGGTGTGCAGTGGAGTTATTCTGGATTTACACTGGAGTAACTGGGTTCGATCCTGCCAGGTGTTGAGCACCCTGAACTCGGATTGAAATCAAAGGGAATTCAGGATGCTGAGCACATGATGAGATTGAGGTCACTGAGATCTGAATTAAGCCCACAATCTCTGCAGAGGATGTAATTAAAATTACATTTTAGGGCCCTCTGTGGGCTCCAATCTCTTCCAGGAATGAACTCTCTGGTTCAGAGTTTTGTTTCCTTTTCTGAGTTATTGCACGTGTGTGTCCATGCTTTTGGAAATGTCCGTGCCAAAGCAAATGCTTTCTCTTTCACCTAATATTATTTCAGTGGATTTAAAACAAAGAAGCGCTTCATTCTGGCTCTGGGCCACTTGTTGCACTGTTTAGTTTTAATTCTTTTGGGGCCAAAGAGTGTGAAGTCCATAAGAATTTTGCCTGCCTAAAGGTGGTGGGGGAAAAAATGCATGTTCGATTGTGACTGGTCCCGTGTAGGTGCACAAGTAGGGAGACAGGTTAAGGATCCTTTACCCCTTGTGCAGCGGCTGTGCGCATTCTGGTTCATGACTCTGAGGTAGCAATTATTGCCAGCCTCCACAAGTTGATAGGGAGGGATGTGAGAGGGGCTGGCCATGGCCTGTCCCTGCTCTATCCCAAGTTAATAGCACTGGCCCCATGCAGGGTGAGTGCATTCTGTGATTCTCAGAAGGTATTTCACTTGAATCAGTACAATGCCTAGCAATTCCCATTGGGGCACAGCACTTACTTATTACTCCTTTAATTCCTGGGGTGAAATATTGGCTCCATTTAGGTAAGTGGGAGTTTTGCCGTTGACTTCCATGGAGCTAGGATTTAATCTCTGGTGTTTATAAAGACCATAAGCGTTCAAGTCTTTGCGCTGAAATTGTCAATGGACTTAGGGGCAGTTCTTAACACAACAACGTGAGAAATGTGACCATTGTGGACAAGTATGGAGACATTTTTCATTTTGAGGGTTAGTATGATGGTCCCAATGCCAGATTCAAGGAAACCCAAGCTATGTGTACTAAGGAGCCTATCATTATTTTTTTGGAAGGCTTTGATTTGTATCTACAGTGCTGACATTTTGTTATAGTGGGAAATAAAACAAAAGCAGAGACATTAATTATTATTTAAAAGTATAATCACAGAAGAGGAGATTCATAAGGAATTCCGAAATAGTCGCATTTCAAATCATTATATTTATTAATATTCATTTCTTATTTATTGATTGTTGACAGAACTGAAAGCAAAAAGAGTTTATCAGCTGTCTCCAAGTGCAGTGTGTCATACTTTTTAAAATGTAATTGCTCCTGATAACAGATCAAAGCATTGTCTCTCTTTAAATAAATTACCGAGCTGGGATTTGTACAATGTATGATTTTTCTTCTGTTTCGTTTAGGAATTGAAATATGGGGATGGCATTCAAATAAGCAGGAACAGAGAACTGGAAGAATGTTTTGCACAGACCAATGAACATATGGATATCCTTGATGGACTGATCAGAGAGATGAGGCAAATGGGCCAGCCTTGTGATTTATATCAGAAAAGGTACTGCCATTGGTGAATGACAAGAGGAATGTGCTCCCGTCACATTGTAAACAAACAGCCTTCTCATTATGCCTTCAGAGCTTAAAAAAAAACCCCAACCAGCAATGGGACAAATGATTGTGATCTTGTTTACCCAAGTGTAAATCTGGAGTAACTCCACTGAAGTCAGTGACATTACTCTGCTTTTATGCTGTAACTGAGATCAGAATCTGCTCCAGCATGCTGGCCTTATAGTGCGGAATCTTTGGCACATATGAAAGTGCATACCATTTTATTCTTCTCTGCATGTGAATTGTGTCACACCTTGTGCATCTAAAGCTGGGGGAAAACCAAGCCACCTAAGCTGTCAGAAAAGATAGCTTTCATGAGATTTGTGTGCTGTGTACACAGGCATTTCTGCAGCAGAGGCCAGCAGAAATAATTACTTTCCGTGTACGTATATGAGACTTACTGCTGCATGTGATTTTTAGTGTGGAGCTTTAGCAGACAGGATGTAGCTGTGTCTGTTTGACCTACAGTAATGATCCTTCATTTGAGGATTGGCAGGATTTCCTTCTGAACCTGTCATCCTCACTCCCCATTCAGTCAGAGGAACGAGTAAGGAGTGATATCAGGGACTCTCCTCCTCACCAGACACAAATTTGCTGCCTCTGAAATGCTCACAGTTCCTGCTGCCAGAAAAGCAAGAGATCAGAAGATGGAACTAAACTCCAGTTCCCTTCATGCTAGTGCAGGGCAATACCGCTCAGTGGACCTGGCAGCATTATACTTCTCATGAAGTCTCCTATCTCAGTTGCTATCCTGAGATTTTTGTCAAGGTTCTGTTCCTCAATCAGATCACGTGGGGCGGGGGGGGGGGGGGGGGGGGGGGGGGTGTTCTTGCACACTTCCTGGTTCAGTAGGAGATGTGAATTGCTTTATTTACATCTCTTTTGGGTATTTTCCTGGTTCGTGCTAACTATTTCCTTTCCCTTTTCAGGCTTCTTCAGCTTCAAGAGCAAATGCGTGCCCTTTATAAAGCCATCACTGGGCCTCGCGTCCGGAGGGCCAGCTCTAAGGGTGGTGGCTGCTATTCCTCTCAGAGCGGCTCAGGCTGGGATGAGTACACCAAACGCATCACTAGTGAATGTTTGGGCTGGATGAGGCAGCAGAAGGTAAACCTATCCGAAGCGCAAATAGGGTAGTCAAAAATGGTGCAGCGTTGAATCTCACTTCACACTCAGTGGTGTTGTGGGAATCATCAGAACATTTTAAAAAAAGCTTGTGAGACAATGTTGTGTTGTCTTTTCTTTCTTTTTCTTTTAATTGCAGTTCATTATATATATGTATTTTCATTGAAATAAAGAACAGGATCCAGAACCCTATGTAACAGGGAGAAAAGGTGGCTCCCAGATGGTATAACAAAGACTGTGACACAAAGAAATAATGGGCCATTTATTTCAGATTCGTGCTCAGCATTTGCACTATTCCTGCATGCCTGCCTTTTTGCCTTCACATATACCCTCTGTGCCTTTGATTTATATTTACCAACTGCCCAGTTAAGACCATCTGCCATGGTTTTATCCTTTTGGCCAGTACACTGTAGCTAATACCCCACTAGTGTACCTAAATCCCAGCTAGAGTAGGAAAGTAGCATTGCTAGTTAGAGGACTAAGCTTTCAAAATTGGTTCCCTAAATAGCCAAATTTCAGATGTGACAAATGTTCATGTGCACCGGCCGCATGTGAAAAATTCTCATTTGTCTGTGTACACAAGTTGCTGAAGACACCTGTTATAACCCAGTAGTCTGGTTCTGTGCTGATGAGGTGGTTACCCTATTTTTATGATTTGATAAATCCCTTGGAGTGCACCCATTATCTGGCTGGTGGGAGGTGTGGGAGAAAATGGCTGCAATTGGAATTTGCACCAATCCAGCCTTGAATTTGGATTTCTATCTATTACTTTTCCAAAACGAAGAACTATTTAATCTGCTTTTATGATAATACGTACGGCTACGGCCCCATCTTCCTAGCTTCCGTTTACGATATTTACCAGGTGGCTTTTTTGCAAACCACATGAGGAAAGATAAGCTCCTTGCACACTCCCTTCAATCCTCCACACCTGTGTGAATACCAATCACTCTCCAGTGCTGTGGGTTCTGTAATAGCTCTAGTACACAGACAGAGGCATGTTGTAGGGGTGGGTGGGAAAGTGGAGATGCACTAGCATTGTGCCTGCAGAGTCCGGGAGTAGGTATGATTCCTCCAAACATGCTGTGGGAGGAACACACTCACTGCTAGCCCTTGTTACAGTTTAGGAAATGGTGTAACTTGTATGGGGGGACTTCCAGCTACAAGTCAGTGTGAAGACCAGAGATCACCCACCAGCCATTGTACTTAACATGGGACACCCCATTCAGACAGGCCTACCTGTACACAGGGAGCACAGGCTTTCTGGCTGCATCCTGCATAGAAGCTGTAGAAGAAAAAGAGGGTTCACTCCCCATGCCAGTTCCCTTAGCTCACCCAGGCTGGGGCAGTTATCATTTGGCCCCTTAGCACTTTTTTTGTTTGACAGTTCACATTAGTTTTGAACTCTTCCCTGCTTCCTGTACTCCACAATACATACTGTATTTCACTCCCCTGGAGTCTAGGATTTATTATGCAGAGCCCAGCTACAGGACCAAGGTAATGTTTTCCCTAGTAATACGATACATGGGAAACCATTCACAGCAGCTGTTGCTTTCTGCCTCTGCTTTATTTTTCTTTCATGGTGGTTTGTTGATAGGAGAATCAGATGCTAAATATCCCAACTGAATTTCCATGGTGTATAGAGGGACAGTGAGCTGGAATCCAGCCACCCCTTATTCACACACTGAAGCAGCAGCAACTTTAGATGATTGCCAAACACTTTGGCCTTTAGCTGAAATGAAAAAGGGTCAAAGTCCTATGTAACTTATAGATGGTCGACTGTATAAAATGGCTTCCTTTGTTGGAATCTTTCCAGCTCTGCCTAACCATGGGTGTGGCTCAAGATAGCAGGTATTGTAGTAGTAGTTGTATTGCAATGCTGAGTCATAGCGATTTGATTTCAGGTTAATAATTACCTGATATGCTCTCAGCCCAAGAGTGATATGGGCATGTATGTGTATGTATGTGTATTCACAGACACCACATATATACATATCAATATCTCTCTCAGACTGAGATAATATCTGGTAATTATCAGCATGGAAACAGTGATTTGGCTGTGTTTTTACAGTTGGAAGCATAATGATTTTGATCATCCTTATAATGGATTTAATGGACTTTGGTATTTAAAAATATCAAAACAAGGAATTGTGATCCTTGTTAGCTATTGTCCGGGTTCATTGTCACTTTTTCAAAGAACGTTTCTAGAGATTTTCCCTTGACATAGCAAGCATCCCAAATAGAAATGTTACCAATTGGTAGGGCCCTACCAAATTCACGGCCATGAAAAATGCATCACGGACCATGAAATCTGGTCTTTTGTGTGCTTTTACCCTATATTATACAGATTTCACGGGGAGACCAGCATTTCTCAAATTGGGGGTCCTGACCCAAAAGGGAGTTGTGTGTGGGGGGGTTGCAAGGTTATTTTAGGGGGAATCACAGTATTGCCACCCTTACTTCTGCGCTGCCTTCAAAGGTGGGCAAATGGAGAGTGGCAACTATTGACCGGGCACTCAGCTCTGAAGGCAATTGCCCCACCAGCAGCAGCGCAGAAGTAAGGGTGGCAATACCATATTATGCCACCCTTACTTCTGTGCTGCTGCCTTCAGAGCTGGGCGGCCAGAGTGGCGGCTGCTGACTGAGGGCCCAACTCTGCAGGCAGCTGTGCAGAAGTAAGGGTGGCAATACCATACTAGGCCATCTTTACTTCTACGCTGGTGCTGGCAGTGGCTCTGCCTTCAGAGTTGGGCTCCTGGCCAGCAGTCACCACTCTCCAGCCACCCAGCTCTGAAGGCAGCACTGACACCAGCAGCAGCGCAGAAGTAACGGTAGCAGTACCACAACGCCCCCCTACAATAGTCTTGTGACCCCCCCCCCCAACTCCTTTTTGGGACCCTTACAATTACACCATGAAATTTCAGATTTAAATTGCTGAAATAATGAAATTTATGATTTTTAAAATCCTATGACTGTGAATTTGACCAAAATGAACTGTGAATTTGGTAGAGCTCTACCAATAAGCCACTCTGTCTTAAATGGTCCCTTACCATATGTGCTAACCACTTATGCTAAACAATTGGTTCCATTTCATGTTTGCTGTGACGCTAGGAGTACCTTTCCCAGACCCGAAGAAGAGCTCTGTGTGGCTGAAAAGCTTGTCTCTTTCACCAACAGAAGTTGATCCAATAAAAGACATACCTCACCCACCTTGTCTCTCTAATATCCTGGGACCAATACAGCTACAACTGCATATACCAATAGGCCAGACAGACAATGTGTTCCAGAGTCATTCTGGTCTAAATAATATAGTCCAAATTCTGCTCTTAGATATACCTGTGCTGCCCCCTATTGAAGTCTGTAAGTTACTGTAATTTATTTTGATGGAAATGTAATGTGTAACTGAGGGTACGTCTACACTACGAGATTAATTCGAATTTAGATAATTCGAATTTGGGAAACAGATTGTATAAATTCGATTGTGCGCGGCCACACAAAGCACATTAATTCGGTTTTTAACCACATTAATTCGGTGGTGTGCGGCCACACTACCCCTAATTCGAATGAACAAAATCGATTTTGGTGCTACTCCGCTCGTCGGGGTGGAGTACAGAAATCGATTTTAAGCGCCCTTTAATTCGAAGTAACTGGCTCCGTTGTGTGGACGGGTTAAGGATTAATTCGGATTAACGCAGCTAAATCCGAATTAAAGTCGTAGTGTAGACCAGGCCTGAGAGTAGAATTTGGCGGTGTGTGTTTTCACAAGCTGCATGAATCTCATAGAGTCATAGGGCCAGATTCTGTTTCCAGAGACATCAGAGCAGCTCCTGTGATGTCAATTAAGTTCCTCTGGGGAACATAAAGGAACAGTTTAGCTCAGACCCACTAGAGATGAAAATATACCTTATCTAGTCCAGTTTTAAGTGACTCAAGTGATGGTTCCTCAGCCACTATGTTAGGAGCCTGTTACACCATCTAATAAAGATCTTACTTTTAGGAAACTTTTTAACTCCTATTCTGAGCTTCCCTTAGCTCAGTTGTACACCTTACCTCCTAGAGTCGGATTTCCCTGTGTGTGCGTTTCCCTGGTGCTTTGTTTTGGATAATATGTGCCTTATTGCAAATGAAGAGACACATGCTTTCCCTTTCTTCTTTAGGCTGAAATGGAGTTAGTGAAATGGGGTTTTGACGCAGCAGCTATTGAGCAACAAATTAATGACCACAGGAGATTTCACAATGCCATCGGGGACTATCGCTGGCACCTGGACAAAGTGAAAACAGATCTGGTAATCGACTTTCTCCATCCTTCTAAGTTCATATCCACAGGTTGCTAAAATTACTGCAGCAGTGAGGATAGCCAGGTGTCTTCTGTTCAAAAGGCCTGGCTGTCAAGATTACGGCAGCTTTAGGCCGGGATGCTTGTAATCCGTTCTGCCTTTTTTGCTATTCCTTTCTTTTCCCAATATTTCCATGAAGATAACGATATTGAGCAATGATGTGGAATTTCATAATTTTGTATAAACCTTAACAAATGAATCCTCACAACACTTCAGTGGTGTAGGTCAGCGTTGTTGTTCCTACTTTATAGCTAGGGGAGTTTGATACACAGAGATTAAGGGCTAGATTGTGCCCTGTAAATACAGTCCTGAGCAAGGGGTGCTGTGAAGACAGCTCCACCCCAGGAGCAGACCAGGCAGGTATTTTGTCTGACCTCTCTGAGGCACAACACCTTCCCTGTTCCCCTTTGGTTCTAGGGTGGGGAATGGGGCAGGCCTTTAAAAGGTGCTGCTTGCATCCCCCTGATACTTGGCCAGCAAGTGGGAGGAATGGGGGAGTCAAAGCTCCACCCTTCTTTATTCCTTTCCTATGCACTTGGTCACATGGGAGCTCAAGGGCTGTGTGCTACAGACCTGGAGCCAAGACCTAAGTATATCTTTCTCGGCCAAGCAGAAGGGGGTGGGGGAGCAAACTCCTTTTTACTCCCCTGCTTGGACAAGTAAGAAGGGGCACAATCTAGCCCTAAGTGATTTACCTGACGTTACGCAAGGAGTCAGCGGCAGACCTGAGATTAAAAACAAGAACTTCCAACTCCATGCTCAGACCACTAGACCATGCTGTCTCTGGGTATATGTCTACAGTGCACTCTCCTTACAGTGGGGTGTAGAGTACATACACTGCACTCTTCCCTAGCATGGTATAAATAGCAGCGTTGATGGTGAGGCACTGCTACGGTGAAGAAAGACACACCTGCACCCTTGGGTATATACCCTACACAGCTATCTATACTCCCAAGCAATGCCTCCCCCATCTACTCTGCTATTTTTAGCAATGTAGTGCCCCACTGCCTCCTTACTACTAGAGCCTTGTTCTGTCGCTGGATGCTGCCTAGCCTTTCCCCGCTACCTCCCCAGTGCCAGAGCCTTTCACTGATGTGTGTAGCTACACGCTGCAGTGTGGATGCAACTTGCTTTTAATTGTAGCATGTAGCTAGACATACCCTACACGCTGCTGCCAGTGGTGTGTTGTGTAGACATAGCGTTGTGGAAATTGTAAGGCTATCCGCTTGTTCTAAAAATGTGTCAATTCCATGTAATTGCACAGGACACCCACTTTCAGGAGCAGTTCAGTGAATTACAGAGACGATGTGCGTACTGAGCAGCAATGGGGAGATTGCTCATCCAATGCATGGTCAGACTGTCCTGGTGCTGCCCAAGGGGTGCTGGAGCTCTGCACCACCCCTTGCAGAAAGCTTTGCCAAAGTGTGCAGTCTGGGCCTAAGTTAATTGGGTCATAACGACACAATTTTTTAGTTCCTGTAACGGAAATACAAGCAGACAACTGAGTCTACCTGATGTCAGTTCATGAGACCGAGTGTGATTTCATTCAGCCCTAATATCTATCTGTTTTAGGATTGTCTGTGGCACCCATTGCTATAGTATGTAAGCATCCTAGAGTATGCACAGCTCTCTCATCTCTAGGTTTGTCAGTATGCAAAGCACACTAAATAATTATTGTCTTTGTTTCAGCGTGAGAAGGCTGCAGTTCATCAGCTGGAAGAAGAATATGAAACCGTGCTGGTAAGCACAACGTTGGTTTACCTCTGACATGTTTGGAATGCGTGCTCTGTTGGATAAATTGCTTACAGTTGATACAATAAGGATAAAATAGCCTCCTGTGCAGAGGCCCAGCACACAGCTAGTGCACCTTGCCAGTCCCACTTCAGCCCAATCTGCAGAGGGGTGAATTTCATCCTCACGGTTTAAGAGGCAGGTTGGATTTTAAAACATAGATGCTGACAGTGTCTAATTTGCACTTTTGTACCGTATTCGTTTATGCATCTTGTTGACCTGCGTTCCACTTCCAGGGGTCTGTTCTGCTGTTGGCATATGAACATAACTCCCACTAGCAGTAATGGGACTTAGCGGGGGCAGCAGGAAAACTGACCCCTTCATTTTTAGTCTCTCTCTTTTATTTATTTATTTTTTTTGGTATCTTTCTTGCCTGTGAGATTCACTCCCTACTATTTGCTGCAGTGGTACCTGAAGTTCACTACTCTCTGATCTACAGCAGATTTGTCCCTTGGTGGGCTCTGCTAATGGTTGTACCAATAAAAATCACGCATTGTGTTCCTCTTTAGATCAGTGGGGCTTTCTTGAACTATTTCCTCCTTTTGGAAGTAAATAGATGCACCTCTTTAACAACCCAAACTCGCTCAACAAAACACATACAAATACTGAGTCATGCTGTTCTATTTATGCTTGAACCAAATGTTTTCAGAGGCTGATGACTTCCGGATCCCACTACTTAATAAATCCAGACACTTTGTCTATTTTCAGCAGTTGTCTTGCAATATATTTTTTGTATTAATTTTAAAAGAAGGTGCATTTTGTGATTCTGATTTTTTTTTTTTTAACCTTTTCGTTTTATTGTTGGTTTTCCTTGTAGAGATCCTCCTTTGAGAGAATGGATCAACTGCGTCAGTTTCAGAACCTCATCCAAGCCACTAGCAGAGAGATCATGTGGATCAATGACTGTGAGGAAGAGGAGCTTCTGTATGACTGGAGTGACCGGAACACAGATATTGCCAGGAAGCAGGAGGCCTTTTCTGTAAGTTAGTGCCAAAAACAACCTCCCTGTGGACTTTTCATAATAAATCCTGATGACGGGGCACTGCACTGCTCAGGAGACTGGTACTGTGTCTGAATTCCTTCACTTTCCAGGTTGCTAGTTTGTATCTGTGTGTGGTGGGTATTTGAATCAGGATTGGATGTCTTTCTAAAAGATAGGCTCTAGCTAAACTAGAAGTCATGGGCTTGCTGGAGGAATCACTGGTAGATATTCTATACCCTGTGCTAAGCAGGAGGTCAGACTTGATAGCCATAATGGTCTTTTCTGGCTTTAAAATCTGTGACTCTCTGGTGCCCTTTGTGATATGGCTTGGTGACCTCAGGCCAGTTCCTTATGGACTGATGGCCACGTCTAAAAGCCCCACTATTTCCATTAGCACTTCGTTGGTTTCTGCACAGTTTGCCAACAGATCACATGGACATAGAGAAGAAACTACTGTCTCACCTCTATTGATTGTCTCTTGGCACACAGGGAGTGTTGGAAAAGATGCTGCATTTAGACAGCGAAAGACACACAGTGACAATGCAAGCTTTCTCTCCCAAACACCACATTCATTTAAAGAAGAAAACAAAATGTACAGTCCTGAGCAGATACTTTTTTAGTCCTATTACATTAGATTTTGCAAGGTGCTGCAAATTTTCCTTTGATCACTGCACATAGACAGTAAGAGCTAGAGGGTGGCTTTGTTGCCCTGCAAAGGGAGCAGTGCAGAGCTGTACATCCCCAGGAGTAGCACTGGAGGGGTTGTTCTTTTTACAGTTTTTTTTTTTTTTAATGGACTGTATTAATATATCACTTTGAATACATAACATATAATTATTTAATTTTTATACGCTCGTAGTTTTCTGCAGAACTTTTTCAGCCTTTAACGTTTTTTGGAAACTCTTATTAAACAAGATAATGACATGTGATTGTTAATTTGCCTGTGAAGTGTTGCTTAATGCTGTGCTTTGAATTCACAGAAACGCATGAGCCAGTTGGAGCTTAAAGAAAAAGACCTCAACAAACTTAAGCAAGAAAGTGACCAACTAGTGCTCAATCAGCACCCTGCTTCTGACAAAATTGAGGTAGGTTATGCTGTTTGGGATTAAACCCGATCCCATAGTTCTTCTGTGAGTGAAATTCCCAGCGAAGTGGAAGGTCTGTAAATTAAATTCCATATTTGTATGGCAGCTCCAGGGAGACAGGAGATCAGGAAAACGGATCATTTTCCTAAAGGAAGGGGGGGGGGGGGGGGAGGGTGTTTAGAAAATTCATGGTTGGTCTTAAGGCAATATTTAGGTGTATCCTAAATTCCTTCATCTCACATGGATTGATTTATATGAGACATAGTTAATTGTAGCTAGGCATCTCATTCTTGTTGTTCTGATTGTTTAGCTGCCCAGGTTTTGAAGGTAGCCACGCCTCTCATTGAGGGATCATTTAATCTGACTGTAAGCACTTTCTCCAACTAAAATCTAGAATGTAAATCAGTAGGTAGGCCAGGACATTTTTATTTTCACAATTTGGAATACATTGTTTTGTCTTATCTAACATTTAAAGAGACTCCATCAATTTGAAAATAACATTTCTGTCTGAAAACATTAGAACTACTATAGTTACAAGTAACACCTAAGAACACTGTAACTGAAAAGCTACTGGGGAAAAAAAGATTTTCCTTTATTTTTCAGATTGTCAGATGCACAAAGTAAGCAGTCCTTTATAGAGAGGAAATGGTGAATATTGACTTTACACAGTCATTTAGCTAGTCAGTTGCTGCCTTGCTGAAAAGCGGAAAGTCACTCACAGTTGCATGTATTTGCAGTAGCAGACCCTGCCTTTGTAGGTAGTTTAAAGAAAAAGAATCATGTTCTAGGCTTGAGGTGAGTGGAAGATCGGTGCAACGAATCATGTTCTTTTTTTAAATTAATGTTTGTAGGCATACATGGACACACTGCAAACTCAGTGGAGCTGGATTCTTCAGATCACCAAATGCATTGATGTTCATCTGAAGGAGAATGCAGCATACTTTCAGGTGAGTTCTGGTGTTTGCAGTAAAAATGCTCTTTGTGTATCAGAAGTTTTATTTCTCTTCATTTATACTTCAAGCTTTGTATAACGTTTTTTTGAAAATGTCACATTTCAAAAAACTCAATTAAATTACTATCAATTTTGAGTAACAGAAGACCATGTTCTCTGGCCCTTCCTGGAGTAAAATTCCCATTGATTTCAGTGAGTTTTGCTCAAGTAAGAACTGCAGAATTTGGCCTGTTGATTTGACCAACAATTCATAGGAAGTTGGCATTTCCCTTACTTCTGTAGTTGATTAAAAGCATGAACTTTGTCCCTAGGTACCTGAAAGACATTTTTCCTATGTCCAAATCTTCATAAATTCATATAGTTATGTATCAAGTACCCAGTAACATTATATTATTGTTTTATACACTGCAGTTCTCCATAATGTAAATTGGGATTCTCATGTTAGATAATGATTCTGATTCCTTTTACTTGTGAAGATACCCACCGCTTCTTAAAGGAGTAGTTTTTGAGAGTTCTGTGTAACTGAAATCACAATCCTTCTTTGTAGTTTTTTGAAGAGGCCCAATCCACTGAAAACTACCTGAAGAACCTACAGGACTCTGTCAGAAAGAAGTACATATGTGATAAGAACATGTCACTCCAAAACCTGCTGGAACAGATCAAAGAACTTGAGGTACTGTCACACCTTGCAGATTTCATTAACAAATTATGGGCCTGCTCCAATTGAAATCAATAGCAAAACTCTCATCGATTTCAGCAGAAGCAGGATTGGGCCCATTTTGTGTACTAATGCATGCAGTACTCTAGAGTATAAGACAGAATGACACTACCTTGGTGGATCTTTCTGGTGATGTCTCACACATGGGTCAGCATCATTTGAGTTTGTATTTCAACTCTTCATAGGCAACTTTGCTGAACATTGTGTTATGTTATATAGTGTGGGCCCAGCTCATTCCCAGGTGTAAGGCGTGCGAGAAAATAGAGAGAACAGACATCAGATGAATCTGTAGGCACCAAAACAGATTCTCTTCCTTTCCCTCCAAAAAAGTATAGTATGCTTAATAAAGGATCTAACACATAATTTTATATTGTAGTAGTCTCCCTGGCAAATCTTAAGACTTGAAGCTATATTTGACTTAAATGTTTGTTCATCAGGAGCTGGTCATACAGTCCTGACTTACTCCTTATTCAGTGAAAACAGCCAATGATTTTAGTAGGAACTTGCCTGAACAAGAACTGAGTGAAGATTCAGGAGGGTGTTGTTTGATTCTGAGAGAATGCATAGTGTGCTAGGCTCTTTCCATTTGGCCCCAAGCTTTTGCACTTCACTTTAAACAAATCATAGATCCAGATAAAACACTGTGGGATGCCTCAGTAGCTGGCAGAGCTGTAGAAATACTTTAATTCACTTACAGCCTTTTAAAAAAAAAAAACAAAAACAAACCTACAATTTTTTCATAGATCAAATTGAGGTCAATAGAAGTTTTGCCACTGTCTTCGGGGAGAGCCAGATGTGGGCCATTGTGACATTAATACAGATGTGTGAATGAATATGGTTTCTTTTTTTTTAAAAGAAGTGTTAAAATACAATTTACCTTTCCAGAATGAACGAGAGAAAATTCTGGAATACAAGAGGCAAGTGCAGAACTTGGTGAATAAGTCCAGGAAGATTGTGCAGTTGAAGCCTCGTAACCCTGACTACAGGAGTAACAAGCCCATTATCCTCAAGGCCCTGTGTGACTACAAACAGGATCTGGTAGAGTACTCATTACAGATTGAGAATGAACACTATAAAAAGTAGAGCTGACCAAATAATTGCCAGTGAATCACTGATCTGACAAATGTAACCTTTAATCCTCTCTTTGTCAAGATTGAATGTTTTGAATTGATTTGAATCTTTCTGAATAGTTTGCTCAAATATTCGTAACTGTACTGCGTCACTTAGTTGTCATTGGTCAGAGATTGCATGCTATTGTTTCTGTTCCCGATTGGATGAATTCACAATTTGTTCTGGAGCAGATATTTACACATGCAAATGTAAAGTTCCTCTGTGGATCAGAGGGCCAGCGCAAGGTTCTTCACACCACTCAAATGCTGGATAGGAGCTGATGAGGGGACTGCAGGTGGAGCAGCCATTGAGGGGTGCCTGAACAGCCTTGCATGCTGTGGAAAGGGTCTCCACACCAGCCCTGTATTGGCTGGTGAGGAAGGACAAGATGGAGTGGCCCTGTATTCATGACTGCACAGTGCCTGAGTAATTGGGCTGTTCACTGGGGAGTTTTTTGAGGGCAAACAGAGGAAGGAATCTTCCCTTCCTGGATGTAGGAGGGAGTGGAGATGCATTGTGGCCATGACTGCAGCCTCAGGGCTGCAGGAGCTCCTGGCAGACATGGATGGTGGATCTAGGTAATTATGACCCACGAGCACGGTGCTTTGGGAAATGACAGTGAGGCACTGGGCCTCCTTACGCCACCATAGGAAGTGGGTTAAAGCCACAGACCACCCCCCCCGGTTAATGGTCTGTCCGTCTTGCCTAGAAAACCATATTTTGCTTAAGCTTAAGAAGAATATTTTAAAAAATAATTCTCCTGCTTTACTTACAGAAAACTGTGCGCAAAGGAGATGAATGCATACTGAAGGACAACACTGAACGCAGCAAATGGCTTGTGACTGGCCCAGGGGGAGTGGATATGCTGGTGCCATCTGTCAGTCTTATTATTCCTCCTCCTAATCCATTAGCTGTGGATCTTGCTACTAAGTGAGTTACTGACAAGATTCTGAATATTTTGCCTAGGTTTGGGAAGAGTCTGTTTAAAAAGCCCTGCTTTATAACTTGGGCATGATCAGGCACAGGAGTAAAGGATCAGGCCCCTTATTTGTAGAAATTCACCCCATGGATGAAACTTGGTGCATACTAAGAACATTTAAAAATCAGACTGAAAAAGAAATGTCTGTCTGCATCCCTGCTCCCTAACCATCTCAGCTGCCTTGGAGCCATTGGCCACTGACACAGATTAGAGTGGACCACAGGTTACTCTAATTTGTGCCAGGGATTGGCCTGGTGTGAAGCAGCTGTAGGACTGGGAACTTCCCCTCTGACAGCCACACTGAATACTCCTGGACTGCAGTTGTGGATCTGGCCTGGAGAGTCTGAATCGTCTTCAGTCAAAACTTTTTGTGGCTTTTGCTGATTTGTGTCACACTTCTAACATCACTTTAATGTGGCCTGCCTGGGCGGGGGAAAAAATGGATTGTGCCCCTTTGTTTTCTTCTTCGTCATGTGTAAAAGCCTTCTTCCTTTTCACTAGTAGCTTCACATGTCCTCATGATTAAAATACATTGTAGAACTTGAAATACTACCTGTAAATTAATGTGTACTGTATTTTCTGGTTTAAAAATAAGCAAAAGCTAATTGACAGAGATCATTTCTCAGAGGCCAGTCTCAGCACACAGCTAGACAGGCTGGCTGGAGTTTCTCAAACTAATGTTTCTGCGAGGGGCAGGAGGCTTAGAAGTTCTAACTGACTGTGAAATCTCTTTTCCCATCTCAGGATTGAGCAGTACTATGAAGCTATTCTGGCTCTGTGGAACCAGCTATACATCAACATGAAGAGTCTGGTGTCCTGGCACTATTGCATGATTGACATTGAGAAAATCAGGGCTATGACTATTGCTAAGGTGGGTATTTAATTGCCCTTCGCTATGATGGACCAGTGGTGCTCAGCCTTTTCATACAGCTATGCCAGTTGACTAGACTTCTTGCTATACAAAGCAGTGCTCACTATGTCCCATTCAGTTGTCCCTCTAACACACACTAGAATGTGGGGTGCTCTAAACTCCCAGTACTGTGATTTAGAAAAGCCTAAACTCTATCTCAGGTTACAGCATGCATATTAGTTAGAGCCTTGCGTGAATACAAAACTTTGAATCCACATCCGATTCATGAACCGCAGAGATGGTAAACAATACAGCTGCATGCACGGATGCAGATATCCTTGGATATAAAGCAGATAGCTATGGATTTGTAGGGCTCTACACATTCATATGGTAGGAGAACAGTGGGAATGAACTGGGGTCCGGAACAGCAATTCATCATTAAAGTGGGCCAAAGCTCAGAAAATCAGTCACCAAAAGCCTGAAGTACTAGTATTGCCACTGACCACACATACTGTACTGGCACTGGTGTCACATGTAGTCATGTCTAGAACCACTGTGTTAGACTTTATGACTTTGTTGTGCAAGGGACTATAGATATATAAAACCTTTCATTCTATTAATGGAGAAGCAAAACACATTCCTGTTTGACTGTGGCAGGGATGTACTGGAAGATTAGCAAGTGGGAAAGTTTGCCTTTTGGGTCCTTTCATAGCCCCCGTTTCATTATGTACTGCTGGTACTGATAGGTGCTGAGGTGTGAACAGCAGACCCATTCAGTTACCACCAAACTTTGGCAGCCAGAGAGTGAATGTGTCTGCTCTACAGAGCACTCACTTTCAATTATAGCTAGGCTGGGAAACTTTGTTCTAAAGTGTGCATCCTCTATTGTTTTATAGCACAGCTAGGCTAATATATTTCCTGGTGATTAACTTATCACGAGCCTGCTCCAGTTGTTCCATTTTTAACAATTTCTGCATCTTTGTTTTAGCTGAAAACAATGCGCACAGAAGATTATCAGAGAATCATAACTGATCTGGAGATCCATTACCAAGAATTCCTTAGGAACAGTCAAGGCTCAGAGATGTTTGGTGATGATGACAAACGGAAAATCCAGACTCAGTTCACTGATGCTCAGAAGCACTATCAAACCTTGGTTATACAACTGCCAAATCAACAACGGCCGCAGCAACAGCAGCAACAGCAGCAAGGTTTGTTGTCTGTTTTTTTTAGTGATTGAATGTATTTTTTTTTTTCATGAAAATATTTATGTTTGATCTCTCTCTTTGGCTAGGCCTGATCCAGTGTCCTTTAAAATCAATAAAAAGACTCCTTTTGACTTCACTGGGCACTGGATTGGGCCCCTACGGGCACACGAGTAATTAAGAAAATCCGCTTAAGATGTGTGCCTAAGAACCTCTATTGCTTCTCTCAAGAAAACAAAACTGGATGTGCAATAGTTTGCCCAGAGGAACAAATTGTGTTCTCAGTTACACTGGTGTGAATCTGAACTTATCACAGCAAAGTCAGTGGAGATGCTAGCACAAATGAGAGCAGAAGTTAGCCCATATTGTGTATTTACAGTGATCGGAAAGTAAAACCTCATTGTTGCATTTTTTTAATATAGCCTTTTCTTTGTGGCACCTGATTTTTTGTTTGTTCTATTACAGCTGCATAAGAACAAATGAAGGTTTGGGATCTTAATTCCACAAGCCAAATGAACTGTTAGGTCAAATTGTTATTGCCGTGACTTTGCATGTTAGCGCTTTGACAGGTTTCATATGCCAATGGTTATCTCCTAATATGTTCTACAGTGGTAACAACTGAAATCACTCAGTTGGATGCATCAAAACCAGTTCTAATTAATGAAAGAAACCGGGAACTTGAGAAGCAGGAGGCCTGGCTGCTGACAGAACTCCAGAAACTTCGTCGGCAAATAGAAATCTGTGAGATGCGTATGGTGCAACGAACCCCGCTCAGAGTGGATCAGGGGGCTTCCCACAATTTTTCAGTCAAAATAAATGAGTTAGAGGTAAGTGTAGATGTTTTTCCCGGAGCCTTTCAGTCCCAGTGTGAACATTTCCAGCAGACTCTGCTGTACTGCATTCCAGATCAGCTAGGAAATAGCTAAATCCTGTTCTTTTCTCTGGGTGTTTGTGAGTGTAATTGAGAGAAGACATTTTTCAAGTGGGAACTAACCGTAGTTTTATGGATTGGATTTTCATTCTTCCCTTGGGGGATTAAACAGAAAGAGACAACAATCTGATTTTAGAAGCAAACTCTATTGAACTAGATGCAGGCCCCCCTGGCTTGTAGCGTGGACGTGGGTTCACGTTTTGCACACGCGCAAAAGCAATATTAACATCTTCCTGCCCAGATAATCCCCAGAGGCAGCTGTAATCTGTGTGAAATGCAGATTGGATGCTCCATGTTTATAGGCTCTGTCCCTGAATTTTCCTTCCATTGCTTTGGCTGCAGCAGACCTATGGGCTACGAACTCTGAACGGGGGAATGGATCAGAAAAGTGACACCTGGCAGTTCCCCTCCTGACCATGACTTTTTGGGCATGTGCCTGTTCATAGCCTGAATTGGGCCCATTGTGTAATGATTAAAAATATGACCAGCTTCAGTTAATTGTATAAGACTGTACTTCAGTGTCCCCTTTATGCAAGATACCTCAGTGGCTCAGAAAGTGATAAGAAAAGAAGCTGGTTTTCTTTTTCTGAACTGACTCATTTTTCAAGGGTGAAATCCCCCAGGGGCATGGAGGCTGCAAAGGCCTCCAGAAAAGCAGGACCATGGCAGTGCTACTGTAGGGGGTTGGGCAGTGCCGAAGCAGGCACTGTTTGTTGTTGGTCCCTGTAGAGCTGAATTCCATGTAGCTCAGCGTAGAGCAGGACGGGTTTGGGGGAGGAGTGGCCAGTGCTTCTACACTTTTTGTGCTTGTGCATAAAAGTGAGTAGAGCTGTGCCTAGAGGTAATAGGTGAATATTATTAATGCAGGTTGAGGACCCTACTTTAGTCCTCGCTGAAATCCATTAGGTCAAGTGAAATATTTTGGAGGGAAGATTAGTGGCATATACAATGCAGAATGTTCATCTAGCCATGAGAAATGTATCTGCATAAAACAGACATCTTTCTCTCTCTCTCTCTCTTTCATCAGGGTATACAGAATGATTCACAAACAATGTCCGACACCCTCAACAAGCATAAGGACCTGCTGCCCAACTTCAGAGGCTCTGAAAAGTATGTCTATTTGCAGTTGGAGATAACTAACTTGTTTCAGAAACTGGAAAATATTAATGGTGTCTCTGCTGGCTACTTAGACAGGTAAGAAAATAAAAGTTATAACAACAAATCATGAACTTTAAACATTTTCCTTTCTCTTAACTAGTCCCATAAATCCCATAGATTCCCTTAGTCCAGAAATCTGCTTTTGTTTATCAATAAAAAACGTTATTTTATGTGGGGCCTTTCATATGACTATGTAACAAAGCACTTCCTAGAATTAATATTCTAGGCGTTGATCCTGCAGAGTGGCCCATGTGGGTTGGCCCATATACCTATGTGGACTTCCATCTCAGTTTCTGAAAGAGTCTGGTGTAGCAGGGTTTTCTTTGTCACAGGCTCCCCCTTTTGACTAATAAGATACAGTGAAATTATAGTGGGTTTAGTGTGTGGATGCTGGGTGATGCTGGTGGCCTGTGATATCCAGCAGGTCAGACTAGATGATCTGGTGGTCCCTTCTGGCCTTAAACTCTGTTCCTGTAAAACCAAACAGCATCATTTTCCTAGATTTATGGATTTATTTTGGGTCACCTTGTTTATTGCAGTTTGAATGCGCTGAGATCACTGCTCCAGGTTATTCTACAAGCAGAAGATGTGATCAAAGTTTTTGAAGTCAGACTCACCGAAGAGGAAACGGTTTCTTTGGACCTTGATAAAGTGGAGGCTTACCGAGCCTGTCTGAAGGTGAGAGGTTAAATGCCTGCTGAAGTGCTGTATTTCCTGACATTCCAAAGACGCGGGGGGGGGAGATCCTCAGCTGGTGTAAATCGGCATAGCTCTGTTGATTTTCAGTGGAACTATGCTGATTTATGCCAGCTGAGGATCTGGCCCTCTAGTGTTTAGGAAGCTTCACAGGGTGATATTTTAGCTTTCCTGACATCTCAGGTATGACCAGTTAAATCATAGTGTTGTGTTAGCCAGTGACCTGGTCCTGCAACAGAGCTTACCTCAGATCTTCCACTGAGAGTTAGGCACATGCAACCCCTCAGCTGCAGGGTTGGACCCTACGTGAATAGGTATCATCAGCTTTGACAGAAAACAGAGTTTGATTAAATGCTTTTATAGCTAGAGATTATGAATATTTATGGATCCTGTTGTAACTGTTAGGGACATTTTTCACACACTGAAATTATATTTTAGATTCCTGGTGACTTTCAGGAATAAACCCTGTGGGGGGATGAGAGGGGACTCCTATGGTTCACTGAGTAACAGGGTTAGTGTCTCCTAGATTTACTCCCTAAATACCTCTTCTTAATCAGTCTTCTAACTGAAGATGTCTGAAGAGTGCATGATCGTCCATAGGGGATGAGCTACGCTTCTGAGGCATGATTGTGCAAGCTAGGGATGGAGCGGCAGCCTCTATTATGAATTTATTTGGATTTGATATCTTTTGTAGGTTTAAGTTACTCGCAGTGGACCAGGTCCATAAGTGGAAAAACTGCTTTGTGCTTCACTGTGGGTAGAATCTGGCTATAGAGCCAATTTACCTGGCATTGGGATGATCATCTTCTAGTAGAGTATACATTCCTGCTCATCTTCTAGTAGAGTATGCTGCTCTTCTGTTCTACTGCTGTTGTAGTGGGGGGAAAAAAGGGTGTGGTCAGAGCAAAGGGGGCGTAGTTGGAGTACCCTTATACCACACCAATCCACAGCTATAGTTTCAGCCCCTTATGGCCGTTTGCAGCCATTGTAATTTAGAGCAGCCCCAAGGCTACTTGCACTTTCAGCCAGAGACGACCATTGAATAGAGCAACCCTAGGATTGGGGGAGTGCAAAGGTGGACTTTACTTGCACAATATGCAGTTTGGTGAGACCCCAAATTTATTATTATTAGATTTATTTATTTTTAATGCATGATCTTCTGTGGGTTTTTTTTAAAGTTTAGTATAAAACTAATCTAAAGAAAAAGGTCTTGTCATTGTTTAAAGATCCGCAAAGATTTTTTTTAAAAAATACAGTTAGATAAAAAGTATTTGACAGTATTGTGGCCTGATCCTGTAGCTGTTCCATGTACAGATAAATCCTCTGAAATTAAATGAGACTCAGGTGTAGAGCAACTGGAAGAGCAGTTTAAAATCCACCCTTTACCATTTAAAAGAGCTAAGATGGTAGTCACAGACAATGAGAGCTCAATTCAGGAAAGCACGTATGTACATGCTTAATTTTAAGGTTTCAGAGTAGCAGCCGTGTTAGTCTGTATCCGCAAAAAGAACAGGAGTACTTGTGGCACCTTAGAGACTAACAAATTTATTAGAGCATAAGCTTTTGTGGGCTACAGCCCACTTCTTCGGATGCACATTAAGCACATTCTGAAGTCCTGTTGACATCCATATGGTTCAGTGCTTTTCTGAATCAGGGCCAAAATGCTTAAACCAACACTAATAACAGACTATACATACTATAGAAGGTCAAGACCTGGTGGGGAACTAAATGTTTCATTGTTTTCTCTCACATCCAGAAAATGAAAGTAGACCTAAACCAGAAAAAGCCATTGCTGAACACCCTGGAATCTGAGCTGCAGAAAGCAATGCAAATCCACTCTCAGTCTTGCCAGGCTTATGTTCTTTATGATTTGGACCTTGGGAAGTACACTGACAAAGTCAACCAGCTAACAGACCGTTGGCACAGGGTAGAGAAACAGATAGACCACAGGTTTGTCTATATTTCCTAATAGTTCTCTTCCCCTTTCTCTCCCCCCGTCGTTCTTGATATTGTGATAATCATCATGTTGTAGCTAGAAGGAAAACAATGAGCTGATGTAACCAGCATTCTGGTAATTTTGGTCTTCTCTGCTTAGAGCTTGGCTTTTTGGCAATGGGAGAATTGTCAAAAAATGAGCTAAGCACACTTTAAAGGACACTGTTGGGTAGGCCAGGTCCAAAATGTAGAGTTTTGTTGGGGGAAGGGAAAGATTTATATAACCTAATATGGAAATAAATGTTTTTAGGATTTTTTTTTAAATGTCACTAAAAATAGTTGATTGTTTGGATTTAAAACATTCCTGTGTAGTGTTTTGCCACTTGAACACTGCAACACTGTGCTAGTGTGTGAGAGACAGAAAATGACACTGACTAGAAAAAATGAAACTGATTAATCTGTATTCATTGTTTAGGTTGAATAAATTGGGGAAAAAAAATAGAACGGCATAAAGAGTAAAAAGGAAATTAGATTTTTTAAATAATTTTTCACTTTTAATATATTAGAGTCAAATCCTGAAGTTGTTACTTCAGGCAGTGGTGCTGGAACAATTTTTATAGTGGGGATGCCGAAGGCGGAAACCATGTATTTGGGTGGTTGTTACTACTTCAAGCCAGGGGGTATGGTAGCACTTCAAGCACTCCTAGTTCCAGCACTGATGACTTCAGGCCAAATCCTGCTCTCAGTTACAGTAAACAAGCTTATGCTGATGTAAATCCAGATAACTGCATCAGTGGTCCTGATTCTTGTCATACTTAAGTCTGATCAAACCCTTGCTTCCTCCCCATGTCACTCTCTCTCTCCCCTCCTACCCCCCCCCCCAAAAAGTAATCGGAGTCTCTCCAGTGACTTTGGTGGGAATTAGATCAGGCACTTATATGGTATCCTCACACAAAAGTTAGGCAGCAAAATCCATACGGGGCAACTAAATAAGTGGTCTGATCTTTAGAGGTGCTGAGAACTCACAATTTGCAGTGACATCTGAAAATAAGAGCAGTTATTTAGATACCTAAATATGGGTTTAGATGTAAATTTCAGCATACAAATTTGAAAATTTTTACCTTAAATCTTCTTTCAGCAGCTGCTGTTGTTTTACCTCTTGTAATAATGAGCACAAAGAGATGGGATTGTTTAAACATTTGAAAATTTGTGAAAAATGAGACTGGACTTTTCACATTGATGGTTTTTCTTTGTTTTTTCTAGATCATGGGATCTAGAAAGACAGGTCAAACAGCTGAAAACTTACCGTGATTTTTACCAGGCTCTGAACAAATGGATCTGTGATGCTAAGCGCAGGCAAGATGCTATTGAAGCTGTGAAATTAGGAGATTGCAACACCATCATGAGATATTCACATGAGCAGAAGGTACACAGCACCTTACTGCAATGTGTTCAGTGAACCAGATTTTTAAAATGTATTAATTGTGCAGCAGTGTTGTCTTCATAGTAATGGCCTGTTTTGAGTTAGAATATATTTGCACTACCAGAAGAACAAAAACAAGACAGGCAAAAGATTGCCTCAGGGTTTGTATGGCATCAGTTGAAAAGTTGATTAAACTTAGCCACTTAAGAAATGCAGCAACCATCCTGAGATGCTCCCCATTAGTGACTTATTCCTATTCTGAAATGGTGTTATACCTAAACATGGAAAATAGACTCTTCTTCTTTTTTGCCACTTCCCTCTTTGGGGCGGTGACTTCAATAGCTGTCTTCCAAAACTCATGATTGTACGCATGGCTGTCATGCAAGTTGGTCTCTCTACGGTCTACTGATATCCAGTCTATGTACTGAGTCTTTGGCCTCCCCCTCGGTTGTCTTCTATCTGCGATCATTGCAAAGGCCATCCTACCACTGTAACTCTTAAGTCCTAACATGGAAATCAGACTGACCTGTGTATTTTCTGGGTGTTATTCATAAGTATGACATTGTTAGGATTGTTACTTCTATGGTAACTGTCCTCCTATAAATAAGGTAGATAACTGACAATCAAAAAGGATATTAGAACATATAGATTGGCCATGAAAACCATTCTGGAAGTACTGTCCTCCAGCTCTTAAAAACGGTGACTGCCACAACCTGAGTCCTCGCTGGTGAGTTGAGTGTTTAGAAATACCAGGCATTTCTGTGCCAACTCATCCCTGCTCAAGTAGAGTCTAAGTTTGCGCTCACAAAATTTCCAGCCTATTTTCAGGAGGGGGGAAAAAAAAAAAAAGCCTGGAGCCCAGTGTGCCCCATAGAGTTCAGGTCAGGAATGGTTTTGTCCTTAAAGCATTCAACTGGGACTCGGAAAGGCTACGTTCAATTCCCGTCTCTGCCACTGATTTTTTTATGTGACTTTGATCAAGTCACCTATAGCCAGACTGTGAAGCTCTTCCTCATATTGGTGAGCACTTACTGTCACAAGTAGTCCCATTGAAATCCACAGTGCTACTCGTGAGTAGCTGCTCACCATTGTGTGTAGGATTTCACAGTTTGGTCACCAATCTATCTGTGCCTCAGGGCAGGTCTATACTACAGCCTTAGGGGTGTGAAAAAGCCCCTCCCCCTCAAGTGACACAAGTTTTGCGCTGTCCACACTGGTGTTATATTGGCAGGAGACGCTCTCCCGCTGACATAGCTTCCGCTTCTCGCCGAAGTGGAGTAATTATGCTGATGGGAGAGGACTCTCCTGTCAGCATAGTGAGTCTTCACCAGATGCTTTACAGCAGTGCAGCTGCGCTGACGTAGCGCTGTAGTGTAGACTTGCCCTCAGCTCTGTATAAATGGAGGGCGCAAGGCAGTATTACCATCCCTACTATGTGCAACAGCACAGCCAAGAATTGAGCACAGACCCTCTCAGCACGCCCACCTACTGACACTTCCTTACGCGTCACCTTTGAATTTAGTCCAAGGGAGTCTAATTGATATAAGTTACGTGATAAGTACAGCCGGAAAATCCAGTAAAAAGAGGGGTTTTAATGGGTGTTAGCTAAAGTCAGGCACTTCCCAAATTCTGAGGTCCTTACTCAGTTGTTACTCAGTCGTTAGGCAAGTTTCCATCGATACCAATGAGAGTTAGTCCGTGGAAGGCCTGAGGAACAGAGTAAGGATTTTAGGCTTAAGCCATTTATGATTCCATCATATTATATTGCAGTCACCCTTTCAAGAAAGCAACAGGCACCTGCTGTTCTCCTCAACAAGGGAGAATCTTGGCAAGTGGAAGTGCAGTAATTTTTAAAATATATTTTATTGTTTCCTGGACAGAACTTGCATAGTGAAATAACAGGAAAACGAGACAAAGTGGAGGAGGTTCTCAAGCAAGCAGATCTGTGTGCAGCTGCAATTAAGGTACTTTTACTCTAGCACTTAAACAAGGAATGGCTTTTCACTATGTGGACCCCCTCCTGCAGTTTTCACTTAGCTCTTACTCAGGCAAAACTCCCACACTCACCTCTTTCAGACCGGACTGTATGTGAAGAAATTGCTAGTGTAAAGCACTTGGGGAAAGCAGAACTTACTGAAAGCAATTTGTACCCTCAGTTACTTGCATATTTAGGGCCATCACTTCCTTTCATCCCAGCATGCAGCTCCCACTGACTTCTGCTGGATTTCTGAAGGAGGATCAAAGGCACTATATATCCAGACCAAATTTTCCAAGTCACACATTAAAAGGGTGGGAGTGGATGAGAAATCGGGGGCTTCTGGGTTGCTTTGGGAGGCAGGGCCAATGGCAGTGCAGATCAGGGAGGAGGAGTATACAATAGCCACAGAGGTCAAGAAAGATCCACAGGGGACAATAATGGTGATCTTTGGTGATCCTTCTATGTGGCTTGCCTTTGTCTCCATGTTTTGCCCAGCCCCATCTCGTGCTCTGCAGTAGTAGCTCTGTTGTGTCTGGCACGTGTTCACACCCCTTCTGTGATGTAAAAAAGGCACAGAGGAGGTTATTCTGTTAATGCTCTAGGGCAGGGGTTCTCAACCTTTTTCTTTCTGAGGTCCCCCCAACATGCTATAAAAACTCCATGGCCCAGCTGTGCTACAACAACTATTTTTCTGCATATAAAAGCCAGGGCCGGCATTAGGGAGTAGCAAGCGGGGCAATGCCTGGGGCCCCACACCACACAGGGCCCAGTGAAGCTAAGTTGCTCAGGCTTCAGCTTCAGCCCCAGGTGGTGGAGCTTGGAGCGGCGGGGCTTCAGCTTTCTGCCCTTGACCCCCGTGAGTCTAATGCTGGCCCTGCTTGGAGGACCCCCTGAAATCTGCTCACGGCTCCCCGGGGGCTTCGGACCCCTGGTTAAGAACTGCTGTTCTAGGGGAAAAGGTGACAGAACAATTGCACCCAGGAGTCCCTCCACCTAACTAACCATGCCAAACACACACACAGAGCCAAACACCTTTCCCCTCTGCGCAGCGCGCGCACACTCTCATCTGAATCTCCTCTGCAGGATTCAGGCTGATCAGATTCCCCCATACTACATAAACAGAGGAGTGCATATAGCCTTTGACAGCAATAAATACTTGGGTACAGTTCTAAAAATCTGGACCAGGAGAGGTTTCTCAGCATTCATTAAAAATGCATTGTGTTCTGTTCCCATCCTTACAGGATTATGAATTACTGGCTGCTTCCTACAGTTCAGGATTGGAAACGTTGCTCAACATACCTATCAAGAAGACTATAGTTCAGTCACCTGCAGGGTTGATTCTTCAAGAGGTACATTGCCTTTTTCCCCAAGTTCCTTGTAAACTGTATTTATTCACATGAGATGTTTCGGCTGAAGCTATCCTGCTAGATATGCTGCTGAATCCTAATCGCTAGCACTACTGCTGTTTAGGGTCTATGAGCATTTCTATTAAGCCAATCTGGACTCTTAAGGGAAAATCCTTTCCATCGTGCCATGCCTGACTTGCCAGACTTTGTGCAGGAGAGTTCCAGGGGGCTGAGTGGATGGATCCTCCTGTGGAGCAGCAATAGAGCTGCTCACACACAGATGTGCATAGTTGATGGATCTACATTGTCATGGATCCAACATCCTAATTCTTCCTTCTGGAATCACCAGATCTCCTTTCACATCCTTGTGTAGCGAGCCCCCTGTGCAGTGGAACCGCACCGGTTTCACTGTGTCCAAATCCCCCTTTAGATGCAGAAAATGAGAGAGAAAAGTTCTGTGCCATCATTACTGCTTCACTGTAAGAAATGTTACATTCCATCGTATATCGAAAAAAGTTAGAATATCGTGGCGGCTTCTATTTGTAATGTTTAACTTCAGCATGTCACCACTGAAAAGATAACGTGGTCACAAAGCATTTTTGAATCCGTTGCATTTCAAAATAAAATTAGAAGTGTGAAACCTTCCTCTCTTATCCTAGGAGCAGAGCAGAAATCAGTGGCTAAAACATAGAAGTGTTGTTTCATTAAATCTCCCTAATCAGCTCTTAGGGCAGGACAGGGATATCATTTCCATTTTACAGGTGGGGCACAGAGAGGTTAAGGGTAACATTTTCAAAAGTGCCTAAGTCACTTTTGAAAATGGAACGTAGGTTCATTAGTCACTTAGGTGCTTTTGACACTTTTACCTGAACTTGCCCCAGTCACACAGGAAATGTATGGTGATGCGGGGAACTGAACCCAGGATTTCACACCACATCTGCAGTGGGGCAAATGGATATTGGAAAAAAGAGGCATAGTCTTCTCAGAAAGGGGCATTTTCACTTCCCAAAGTCTCCTAGGGTTATTGGGAGTTGTTTGAAGGCAGAGAATTAGCTCCACACTCTCTAAATCAATGTTTCTTGGAATATATTTAAACCATTTAAAAAATCCTGAGCCCCTATCTGGTCTCATACAGCTTTCTAATATAGACTGACCATGGTTCTGTTTTTATTTTCCAGGCTGCAGAAATTCAGTCTCGGTACATAGAGCTTCTTACAAGATCAGGGGATTATTACAAATTCTTAAGTGAAATATTGAAGAGCATGGAGGATTTGAAGGTAACCTACTTGTTTTATTTCTGGTACTTTCCATTGTCACCACAGTATCTGACAGCAAGGTATCTCTGGTCAAAAGCTTTTTCCCTTAGTGAAATGCAAAACAAAGTATTGGAAAGGAAAAAACACCCTGGATTATATCAATAGCAAGCTAATGAATGCTCACGGCACACTTCTGAAGTAGGCAAATAAATTCCATTCTCCCCGTTTTAAAGATGGTGGTAGTGACTTGCAGGGCCAATTTTGAGGTGATATAGAAGCTGGTGTATATTAGACTTACATGTGAGGTGGGAATAGCAAAAGTACCCAGCACTCGCCTAGTAGGTCAACCCTGACTACTTCTGCAAACCACATCCCCATTCTGTGGGCCTGAGTCTGATCTTATGTCCTTTTGCAGTGTTGTGATTCCACTGATTTTTAGTGGCGTTACTGTTGATGTGATGCATCATGGTGAGACCAGAATCAAGCCCAATTCAGAGGTCATGTGTGAGGAATGTAAGGTATATGTAGGAAAGTGATTGATTGCAAATATAGTGAGCCCATTAAAGTGAGCTTATTTAAGGGAACATGTGTGCCTTTTGGGAACACCATCTCTGAAGGAGCTCCCTGGAGCACAGGGGGAATGTGCCCACTTCTACATTTCTTTAACGGCATATAATCCACTCACTCTGCTATACTAGTCCTGTTCTACAGGCCAGTGGAGACAGCTGGGATCCTACATCCACCCTACCTCTTTTGGGGCACTGTGCACCTGCAGGAGAGGGGGCGGTATGAATCTGGCAAAGATTTTGTCATGGATATTTTTAGTAAAAGTCATGGACAGGTCATGGGCAATAAAGAAAAATTCATGGAAGCCTGTGATCTGTTAGTGACTCTTTTACTAAAAATATCAGTGACCAAATCAGTTGCGGGGTCTTCACACCACCTCCAGTGGCTAAACAGGTGCAGGGGCCTTCTCGGAGCTCTGGGGGCTCCCATCCCCTGTGGGGGCTTGGAGCTCCAGGGTCCCCCCACTGATGCCGGCGGCAGGAAGCTCTGGGGTAGCCCCGCCGCCCATGGCAGCTCTGGGGTATCCATGCCAGGTGGCAGGGGGACCCTGCAGCCCCTGGTTGCCTGGGCTGAATTCATGGAGGTCGCTGGAAGTGACAGATTCCGTGACCTCTGTGACCTCCATGAAAGAATTGTAGCCTTAGGTATGAACAATATCAGTTGCTAGTAAATTCTGGGTAGAGGGGAATTTAAATGTGTTTGAAACTAAGATATTTCATTCATTCCCAACAGCATGTGGCACTGGGAGCTTTGATCTTGCCAAAACAAAAAGCCAAATTGTGCCACCTATACTCACATCAGGTAGAATCTTACTCTGGAAATCATCCTATTGATTTTGCAGAGTAAGGTACTAGGTACTACTCGGTGTGAATATGGGTATCTGAATCTGTCCTGATGCGATTAAATAAAAGTTTTGTGCATTGTTGGGCATGTTCCTTACAGTTGTTGGTTTTTAAGATGTAATTCATGGGATGGGTTCAAAATAGTTATCACAGCCCATTTTTTCAATTTTTATCCCACAGATGAAAAGCACTAAAATTGAAATGTTAGAAGAAGAGCTCAGGCTTGCCAGAGATGCAAATTCCGATAATAGCAACAAGTATAAATTTCTGGAACAGAATCTGCAGAAGTTCCAGGTGGACTGTTCCCAGCTCAAAGCAAAGCTCATGAGTCTGGAGGAGTTGAAGAGACAAGCTGAGATGGATGGCGGTTCTGCTAAGCAAAACCTGGACAAATGCTATGGTCAGATAAAGGATCTCAATGACAGGATAACAAGGCTGACTTATGAGATTGAAGATGAGAAAAGGAAAAGGAAGCAGATGGAGGATAGATACGAGCAGCAGAAAAATGACTATGACCAACTGCAGAAAACAAGACAAAATGAGAAAGATAGCCTGAGCTGGCAAAAGTTAGAGTCTGAGAAGTTTATCAAGGAGAAAGAGTACGAGATAGAAAAGTTAAGGGTTCTTCTCCAGGATGAGGGCGTACGGAAGAGGGAATATGAAAATGAGCTGGCTAAGGTAAGGAATCAGTTTAACGAGGAGATGAGTAATTTAAAGAACAAGTATGAGACTGAAATTAATATTAAGACGACCACAATCCATCAGATAGCTTCCCAAAAAGAAGATGATACAAAAAGTCTCAGAAACCAGTTGGATAGACTGGCAAGGGAGAACAGAGACCTTAAAGATGAGATTGTGAGACTCAATGACGCCATTTTGCAAACAACAGAGCAACGAAGGAGGGCAGAAGAAAATGCTCTTCAGCAGAAGGCCTGTGGTTCTGAAGTGTCACAGCAGAAGCAACAGCTGGAGCTGGAGTTGAAGCAGATAATTCAGCTGCGTAATGAAGACAACTCAAGGTATAAGCAGGCACTTGAGGAGGCTGCATTAACTATCCAGGAAAAGACAAAGGAGCTAGAAAGATTAAAGATTCAGCTTCAGGAAGAGGCTAAAAGCCAATGGCAACTTGAAAATGAATTGGCTAAGGTAAGGAACAATTTTGATGAGGAAATTATTAGTTTAAAGAACAAGTACGAGACCGAAATTAATATCACCAAGACTACGATTCACCAGATTACTGTGCAAAAAGAAGAGGACACGAGTAGTTACCGAACACAGCTTGACAATGCCATGCGAGAAAATAGGAATTTGTGTGAGGAAATTAGGAGACTGAAGAACACAATAAGTCAGACAACAGAGAACCTTAGAAAAATAGAGGAAAATGCTCAACAGCAGAAAGCAACTAGCTCAGAGATCTCACAGAAGAAACATCAACTGGAGGTTGAGCTAAAACAGGTCATTCAGATGCACTCGGAAGAAAGCATGCGATACAAGCAGTCACTCGATGATGCGGCAAAGACAATTCAGGAGAGAAACAAAGAGATTGAAAGACTGAGAAAGTCGTTTGAAGTGGAAACAAGTAAAAGGAAAGACTTAGAGGAGGAAAATAAACAATTACAAAGAGTTCAGTTTGATCTGCAGAAAACTAACGTCAGTGCGACAGAGACGATCAACAAACTGAGGATCCAGGAACAGGAACTGACACGACTGAAAATTGAATATGAAAGAATTTCACAAGAGAAGAAAGGGAAGGATCAAGAAAGTGCAAAGTTGCAAAGCACTACAAAAGACTTGCAGCTCCAGAAACATAAACTGGAAGAGGAACTTTGTAGGTTGAATAAAAACGCAATGGAGGAGTCTTCCAAGAGGAAGAAAGTAGAAGAGGAATTAGAAAGTATGAGGAGATCTTTCAGAGAGCAGTCAGTTAAAATCACCAATCTCACTCAGCAGATAGAGGAAGTGTCCATTGTAAAGAAAAGGAGTGAAGATGACCTTAAGCACCAGAGAGAGTTATTAGATGGTCAAGTAAGAGAAAAGCAGAGATTCATGGAGGAGATAAGAAAATACACATCTGAGATTGAAACTTTAAGCCACCAGTTGGTTCAAGAGCAGGAACACTTAAAACAGGCTCACCTCCGAAATGAGCACTTGCAGAAAGCTATTGAGGACAAAAGCAGGAGCCTGAATGAGTGCAAAATAGAAATCGAAAGACTTCAGTCTCTTACTGAGAACCTTACCAAGGAACACTTGATGTTAGAGGAAGAGTTGCGCAATTTAAGATTGGAATATGATGATCTAAGAAGGGGCAAAAGTGAAGCTGATGATGAAAAAAATGCTACTATTGCTGAACTAAAGAATCAACTCAAAACAAGCAGCAAGCAAACCCTGGAACTTCAGGGGCTGATTAATGATTTACACAGAGAAAGGGAAAATTTGAGACAGGAAATTGAAAAATTCCAAAAGCAGGCTCTAGAGGTATTCACAAATATTTGATCACGACTTTACTGTTTCTCCGATGTTATAATTGACTCCAATGGCTTTTTGAATCCATTTAATTTACTCTTTGCTGTTTAATTATAATTGAGATTCATTTCCCTTTTAAATTTGATTTTTAAAATAGTCAGATCCAGGTCCCTTTTCTAGCTCCTCCGCACCCCTGAAGCAGTGTCAATGGGCCATAAAGCTATGCTACCCATCCAGCTGAGGCTTCCCCCAGTGTGAAGGAAACCCTAGCTTTGTGCTAATCCCCACTTTACAGCCACAGGGGAAGAGGGAGTATCTGGATTGCCACTGTGTTTCAGCTGTGCCTACACTTGGGGACTGTTTCATCCAGCACAAGGGAAAACAGTCCGGAGACTATTGTAAATTGCACCAGGCGCTGAACCAGCTGCTAGCCCCAGAACTGAGGAGCCGCAAAAGTGGCTTAAGAGGCTTTGCCCCCTCTCCTCAAGTGGGTTGAGCATATCTTTGGCTGCAGCTAAGGATTAAGAGTAAAATTCAAAAGTGCTTATGTGACTTAGAAGCTTAAGTGTCATTGCCTTTCAATGGGACTTGGTACTAAGCCACTTGGGCTCCTCTGAAACTTTTACTACGAGCCCATATTCCCCAAAATATCCATGATATGTGATTACAGAGACAATTTTAAAATATGGAATTTTATCCTTCATTCTTTTGCTTGGTCAATTGCCAAAGAGCAGTTTCCATTTATTACATGTACAAGTGAGCATTTATGAAACCCTATCTACTGAGCAGGTTTGAATCTACATATATTATATATACAGTAATAGAACAAATCCACATCTGTATTGCTTTGTTTTCCAGAAAGTAATTCTTCTTTAAAATCTGTGTGTGTGTTTTTATATATATGGTTGAATATATGTGTAAATAAATATATTACGTATACACCACTGTATTACATGATATATTTATGCATGTATATGTAACTATGAAATACATAGTTATGATCTACTATCTGTCAAAAACATCATTCATAACTCTGCCACTTTGCAGTTTAGTTTCACGTCTTCTGTGCTTATTTCAAAATATTTTTCTATTACATCCATGATTTTCCCTATACTTACTCTCTGTAATCTTTTATTATATCATCCTCGGTATTTGTCTTCCGATTCTGTTCTCAGCATCGTTCTTTCCCTTTGTTTTTCTCTTTTTAAACTCCTAATATTGTTTCTCTCTTTTCGGTCAGTCGGTCTGTCTGTCTGTCTATCTATGTCTCTACTCAGAAACACACACACACACACACACACATATATGTTACATACATAGTTTATTTAATTTAATACAGTTGATGCATATAGAGTATGCATTCTATATATCTCTGTGCACATGCATACGCATACGTTAAGTGACATTAAATTCATTAAAATTTAAAGAAATTCAAGTAAAAATATTTGGAACTGAAAATAAGAAATATTGACAAGAAGAGGAGGCCTAAGTAAATGGAGCTATGTTCATTTTCACCAGCTGAGGATCAGGCCCTTTATGTGTCTGTGTACACTGTACATATATAGTATGAGTAATAGTAAAAATATAGTCAGAAGGTAACTGATCACCATAAAACCAAGGCTTCCCTAACCCACAGACAGAATTAAAAACAAGACAGTTAGGATGGGATGCAGTACAGTCTATAAGCGAAAAGTGGGTCTGGGGCACTATGTGCTAGGTGCTAACAGAAATGTTTTCAGAGAAGGTGTCAGTGTATATTAAAACATAGTCATAATCTTGGATACAGCATAGGGATATTCAGAAGGTTTTCCAGTGCCAATATGTGATATGTTAAATTATGGGGAAAAGATAAAGAACATCATAAGTGGGAATTATAATTAACATTTCTCTCTCTCAATTTTTCGCTTCTTAAATTTTAGGCATCCAACAGGATTCAAGAATCCCAAAGTCAGTATACTCACATTATGCAAGAAAGAGAGACCCTGCTGATAAAAATAAGTACCTTGGAACAAGACCGGGCAAGGCTGCAGAGATTAGAAGAAGAGCTGAACCGTGCAAAGGTTACACTGGAATCAGAGTCTCGTTTGAAACAACGGCTGGAAAGTGAGAAACAACAAATCCTGAATGACTTAAATCAGTGGAAGAGCCAGTATTCCCGAAATGAAGAGACCATTAGAAAGTTTGAATCTGAGAGAGAAAAGAGTGAGAGGGAGAAGAATGCCCTGAGGATTGAGATTGAAAGGTTACAAATGGAGATTAAGAGGATTGAAGACCGATACAAGTGCAGATTGGAAGAGATCAGCTGCAAAAGCCAATCGGAGATAGATGCCGAGCGTCTCAGAATGCAAAGGGAGATTGAGAAACTTAAGTATCGCCCATGTGGATCCCACAGATGTACTCAGACAGAAGAGGACTTTGCCATTGATCCTTCCAAATTGCTGTTTAATGGACTGCGTAAGAAAATTACAGCAATTCAGCTCTATGAATGTCAGTTGATAGACAAAAGCACCCTGGATAAGCTCCTGAGGGGACAAAGGTCAGTGGAAGAAGTTGCTGCTGACATCGAACCTTATCTTAGAGGGGCAGGGGCTATTGCAGGAGCATCTCTTACTCCGAAGGAGAAGTACACTTTGTTGGAGGCCAAACGGAAGCAGCTTCTTACCCCAGAAAACACAGTCCTGCTTTTAGAAGCCCAGGCAGCTACAGGAGGTGTGATTGACCCGCACAGAAATGAGTTGTTGACTGTGGACAGTGCAGTTGCCAGAGACCTGATTGACTTTGATGACCGAGAACAAATCTATACAGCAGAGAAGGCTATTATGGGATTTAAAGATCCATTCTCAGGAAAAACAGTGCCAGTGTCTGATGCCATCAAGAAAAATCTGATTGACAGGGAAACTGGGATTCGCCTGCTTGAAGCCCAGATGGCTGCAGGAGGCATTGTTGACCCTGTCAACAGTGTTTTCTTGCCAAAAGATGTTGCTTTGTCTCGTGGGTTGATTGACAAAGACCTGTACAGAGTCCTGAATAACCCTCAAGGTGCTTCAAAGAATTTTATTGACCCTGCAACCAAGAAGGCAGTCAGTTACATCCAGCTGAGGGAAAAATGCAGGATTGAACCTCACACTGGCCTACTTCTCCTTCCCGTGCAGAAGAGAAGTATGTCATTTCAAGGGATTAGGCAGCCTGTCCCCATAAGTGAACTGGTCAGCTCTGGAATTATTCAGGAATCAACAGCATGTGGTCTCGAAGCAGGCACAATTAGTGTGGAAGAAGTCAGTGACAGTATTAAGGATTTCCTCCAGGGCTCTAGTTGCATAGCAGGGATCTACAATGAGGCCACTAAAGAGAAGCTAGGCATTTATCAGGCCATGAAAATAGGCCTGGTTAGACCGGGTACAGCCCTTGAACTTTTAGAAGCCCAAGCAGCCACTGGTTTCATGGTGGATCCTGTCAGCAATGTGAGGCTACCAGTTGAGGAAGCTTACAAAAGAGGCCTTATTGGAATTGAATTTAAAGACAAACTTCTCTCTGCTGAAAGAGCAGTCACAGGGTACAAAGACCCGGAAACAGGAAATATCATCTCCTTGTTCCAGGCAATGAATAAGGAGCTCATTGAGAAAGGCCATGGCATTCGTTTGCTAGAGGCTCAGATTGCCACTGGGGGAATCATTGACCCCAAAGAAAGCCACCGTTTGCCGGTTCACATGGCATACACACGTGGTTACTTCAATGAAGAGCTCAGTTTAATTCTCTCAGACCCAAGTGATGATACGAAGGGTTTTTTTGATCCTAACACCGAAGAAAATCTGACCTACCTGCAGCTGAAAGAAAGGTGCATAAAGGATGAAGCAACAGGGCTCTGTCTTCTCCCCCTGAGAGACAAGAAAAAGGTAGTGCAAACTTCACAGAAGAACACCCTTAGGAAACGCAGGGTTGTCATCGTAGATCCAGAAACAAACCGGGAAATGTCAGTGCAGGAGGCGTACAATAAAGGCCTCATAGATTATGACACTTACATGGAACTTTCTGAACAGGAGTGTGAGTGGGAAGAAATAACTATTACAGGGTCAGATGGAAGCACAAGAGTGGTCCTTGTGGACAGGAAAACAGGCAATCAGTATGACATTCAGAATGCTATTGATAAGGGTCTTGTTGAAAGGAAATTTTTTGACCAGTACCGTTCTGGAAGCTTGAGCCTTACACAGTTTGCAGACATGATTTCCTGCAAGAATGGCGGTGATGAAGTATTTAAGCATGAGTCAGTAACTAAATCTCCCACAGTGCTGAGTGTCAGGAGTTCTTCAGTGAGAAAGAGTGGTTCTTTTTCAGCACCCCTGGAGGAATGCAGCCCCATTGCAGCCATATTTGATACTGAAAACTTGGAGAGAATCTCCATTTCAGAAGCTATACAACGGGGCATTGTCGACAGCATTACAGGACAGCGGTTGCTCGAAGCCCAGGCCTGCACAGGAGGCATAATGTGTCCTACCACGGGCCAAAGGCTTTCACTTCAGGATGCAGTTGCTCAAGGCATCATTGATCACGATATGGCCACACGGCTCAAGCCAGCTCAGAAGGCCTTCTTAGGGTTTGAAGGCTTAAAGGGTGGCACTAGAATGTCAGCAGCAGAGGCAGTGAAGGAAAAGTGGCTGCCTTATGAGGCTGGTCAGCGCTTTCTTGAATTCCAGTACCTCACTGGAGGCCTCGTCGATCCAGAAGTGCGTGGAAGAATTAGTATGGAGGAAGCCATTAGGAAAGGATTGATTGATGGGCGGAATGCTCAGAGATTGCAAGACACTAACAGCTATACCAAAATTCTGACCTGCCCCAAGACCAAGCTGAAAATATCCTACAAAGATGCAATGAGTCGATCAATGGTGGAGGATGTCACTGGGCTGAGACTGTTGGAAGCTGCTTCTGTTTCGTCCAAAGGCATCTCTAGTCCCTATAATGTCTCCTCTGCCCCTGGCTCCCGCTCAGGCTCCCGCTCAGGCTCACGAAGTGGATCTAGGAGAGGAAGTTTAGATGCATCAGCAAATGCTTCATATTCTTATTCCTATTCAGCCTTCAGCAGCAGCTCTATCGGGCGTTAGTAGTCAGTTAACAAGTGTTTCTGAATTTTAATTTCATTTAGATGAATCTGTGTTACTTTCACTTAAACAAAACAAACTGGTTTGTGGTCATACTATTATTTGCTTGGGTGCAGTGACCTTGCTGGAAAATAAACTCATGCCCAAAATAAATCATAAAGTCCTTTCTGGGTGTGATTAACTTCTCTACTCTTCTTAAAAAGCTGTAAAATGTTTTGGGTGTAGACTTTTGAAGAGAAGATTGCAGGACAGCAAAATGCAACAGTTATGAGTTTCATAATTTTTTAATGTTTGGATTTTTGATTAATCTCTTCCTGTATATTTTGCATGGGCTATTGTTTGCTTCTCCCATTTCCATACCCTCCCAATTATAAGCTGATAACCAAGATTTGAAAATATTGTAACAGTTTACTTTTTCCCCAGCCTAGCCATTTTGTTTTATTTTATTTTACTTTTTTTTAAAGAAAAGTAGTTACATTGTGGATGGAAAACGCATTTCCTTATCAATCTGGATACTGTACTGTAACATGAGAAGCTGTATCCTCTTCCACAGATAATGTACTTGGTTGACTGTTCAATTATAATTTCATTATGGGGGGATATTATTAGCATGTACTTTTCTTTCACCATGCTCTATATTTTCTACTCATTTTGCTTGTTCATTTTCCATGTAACACCAAAAAAAGGCTGACTGCTGCATTCTCGCAATAAACTTTTAAACTTTTAAAGTATTTGTGATTTATTTTAAAATTTAGACATGAACACACCCTTGGAAGGAAGGGAAATAGAAATAACCTTTCTTTGCCAAAAGTGAACAAATGTTTGCAGTGCCATAATTACTGTACAAACTCATGACGTTAACTCTGAGTCTCAGGAACTTGTTTCTAATGTCAGTCCCGTTATCTTCATGAGCATAGAAAACTAATCCTGCATTTTCCAAAAAAAAAAAAAAAAAATAGAGACAATGTGAACTATGGCCCCATAAGCAGAAGGCCACTTTTCACATCTGATTGCAGTTAAGGACAGTTTTTTCTCCCACTAGTGATCCAGCACATTTGCAACTACAAGCAGAACACTCTGGATCAGATTCTCCCCTGCAGGAAGGTAGCCTTCAGCCAGCACAAAGACTGGTTTAGCCAAACACAGGATGATGACGCAGCACGAGGGGATCTTTTGATTATGTACAGCCACTTTATTAGCTCCTATAATGCCTACTTACCTGTGGCTGGTGCAGAGGGCCTAATCTGTGAAATAGCATTTGGCAAGGACATTTTTGTTCCCTGATGCTCCCTGGCTGCTGCAACAGTTCCACTGGGGCTGTTGGCAGCCAACACAAGTTATGGTCTCCTTCAGGCTGCTCTGACTTACAGTGGGGGGACTGGACCAGTGCAAAGTGGGCCCAGGATCAAGGAGCGCAAACATGGCTTAAAGCCCCCTCTCCTCAGCTGCACTGAGTGCTCCTCAGAAGAGAGGATCAGTCCGAAAGGCTCATGTTTTTGAGTGCAGCAAGAAAAATGTAATGTCTGTGTACATATTGGATGTTCCATTGCTCCTCCCAGTCACAGTCTAACCCAGATCTGCCTGGGTAGACATGTCATTCTTAACAGTATGATCACTAATCAAACAAGTACAGTACAACTCCCACAGTGGCACGTTAACAGAAGCCCTGATGAAGATTCAAAAATCTTGCCAGTCACCAAAATAAATGGTTCCTTCAGGTAGTTCAAAATGCTGCCCTGTGGTGTATTCAGCACATACCCACTACAGCCGTACATCATTCTGGGCCTCCATTGGTCTTAGTGATTGTTACTATGGTTATATACAAAATATAACATGAGAACAAAAACTGAAATCTAATGGGCATAGCTGCTAAGCGTTCGTTAGGGCTGGTCCACACTGGGGCGGGGGATCGATATAGGAAACGCAACTTCAGCTATGAGAATAGCGTAGCTGAAGTCGACGTTTCCTATATCGAACTAAATTTACTTACTGCGGGTCCACGCGGCGCAGGCAAGCTCCCCCGTCGACAGCGCTTCCTCCTCTCGGCGAGCAGGAGTTCCGCAGTCGATGGGGGAGCGCTTCTGGGATCGATCTATCGCATCCAGATGAGACGCGATAAATCGATCCCAGAAGATCGATCTCTAGCCACCGAATTGGGCAGGTAGTGTGGACCAGCCCTTAGTTTACCCAACATCCTCTGGGGGGAGACTGGGGTGGTGGCTAAGGAAGAAGAAAAACAATGGTGTGACCAGAGTCCTAGTGGGGAGCCAGCTATGGTCACTCAATTAGGGTGAACTGCAAAGAATGGGGCAGCCAAACCCCCAAAAGCTGGTGGATATTCCAATACTTAGATTTACCAAGGCAGCATAGAACATCTTCTTTATTACCTTACTGGTTACTCAGAAGTCCAAACAATACATTTCCCTTAAAGTGATCCAGCCTCAGGCCTCCATCCACGTACCCATGTAGAATATGATGAAAATGTCAGTAAATCTTATTTCATCATATAAAAGAAAATATTCTACCAATCCCAAAGAATCAGACACATTACCTCCCAGGTTAATGAATGTTTCAAATCTTACCCAAATACACGCTACAGCCAATTCTTATTAACTAAACTAAAATTTATTAAAAAACAAAAGAGAGAGAGTATGGTTAAAAGATCAATATACATACAGACATGAGTTCAATTCATTTAGGTGCAGATTCATAGCAGAGATGGTGAGCTTTGTGGTTGCAAAGAGTTCTTTCAGAAATAGTTTATAGTCCAATGTCCAAATATCACATTCAGGGCTTACCAGCATAACTGGGACCTCAGTCTTGCAACTTAAACTTCCCCTGATGAAGCTTAAGCAGATCTGAGATGACAGAATCAGAACCCAAGGATCTTTTATACAATTTCATGTCCTTTTTGACAAATTGGGATTCCCTCGGGGAGCAAAAAGTAATTAGGATGACTTTGAAGGCGGTCCATCACTGGTACTTAGCTATACAAATTAACATAAAGCTATTTGCTTTTTCCTCCACCATTCACAGTAAATTTCAAAGAGAGATGAATACCGAGATATTCCGTGTTTACAATTCATTTAAAGGATGGGATTTTTTTTGACCTCTGAATTATCAGAATACAGCGTAGACAGGGACTGTTGATTACATTGTCGACCCTACTCATACATATGTAAATACACAAAAATACAAACATTCTCTCCCCACATGTCCTTTGAGGGTTATTTATTTTGCAGAGTGTTTAACCCTTTCTAGCCATGCGTCACAAATGGACTTTCACATCTTTGGCCCTAGTTGGAGTTTAGCCTGTAACCTTTTCAAGAGTTCATATGTTATCTGGAGATAAAAATCCACATACAAAATTGCCAGGCACACACAATCCAAATTATTATGCCCTGTTCAACTCGAGAACTAGGAAGATAAAAGTAGTGGTTCCATCCTGACCCCAGGCATCGGTGGTGAAATGTTCAAGTAGCTGAGAAGGTGAATCCTGCACAGAAGGATCCCCTGGGAGAGACCAGAGCTTTGTAATTTGGAGTCTATAAATGACACTCATCAGCTGTGCTCTAGGTTGAAAGGATGATCCAAAGTTGAAATAGCTTCTACTGACATTTGCCATCCACTAGAGAGCTGCAGCTTTGTAACATTTACTGAGACATGGGATTCTGAGCCATTTCTCCAGTTTTAAGTGGATTTCAATCTTTTTGGCTACGGGAGAGGAGTTCCTGAATTCAGTAAGCAGAGTGAAATTCTGCCATTGGGTGCGTGTGATCAATTCCTGTTGTACCCAAGGGGAGCTGTATGTGCACTTGCTGAGGCAGAATTGCCCCTGTACTGTAAGTACACTTTGCAGGAGCAGTTCTAAGCATTGTGGGTTCTCTTTGTCAGGCAAGTGTTCGTGGGGCTGCTTAAAGCTCCTTTTTCCCTGAGGCTGGTTAAAGCCCCTATTATACTCCCTGCGGATCAGTAGATTTTAATAATAATTCTGTCAAATGGAACTTGGCTTTGATGGGCAATCCTGCACACTAGGCACTAGAATGGCATTCTGCACATTTTACCTGGATAGCTAAAGACTCCAGCCAAGCTGTGAGTATTCCTTTGATATTGCCTGGCAGCTAAAGTTGTACTGGGCTGTGCTGTGTGAGAGATGGCTCTGGTTTTGAAGCGTTGGAGTCCATGTGAATTTTCTATATACAGGCGGAGATTTTGTTTTGCTTTTGTCAAAACAATTCTGCTCTGTGGAGGCTATTGGGTATTAAAGTCCAATGGTAGGGCAGCTGGGGGAATGAACTGAGTAACACATCTCGCTGGTGGCAGTGCTCCTGAGGAGCTACCTTGCTGAACTCAAAACAGGCGTGACCCTCAAAAGCAGGGGCAAGAGATGGATCCCTCTGTCATGCTCAATGTCATGGGCATGGAGAGGAGGGGAACAGACTAGGGTGGAAAGACAGAGAAGGGAGGGGGAGAGCTCAGGCCCAGGGCACATTGGATGCAATTAAGAAACTGTTCTGAAAATCTCTAGAGCACACAAACATGCTCTAAGTTCCAGCTGGAGCATGCAACAGGCCATTTGCATCAGCTACCATGGTAGCGGGGACCCTTCTCACTACCTAGAAAGAGGCCACCTTTTGAAAATTTCCGCAATAATCTCTTCTCACAGTTGCCTGGGATCGCAGCATCCTTGCACCACTTTCTGCACTCTCAAGGAATGGTAGAATGAAGGCACAAGAGCAGATTTGGCCTGGTTCTGTATATACACACTCCCTGTACCCCATACCTCAGTGCAACCAAACCCCCAACTCAAATGTTGAGTATTTAAAAACACTTCATACCTATGAAGCAACATTTTAGTGTGGCTGCATAGGCTAAGTCCTCAATGCATTATTTTTTGTGTGCTTTTCTTTTAATCACCACTTATTCACCACCACTCCTCGCGCGAGCGAGAAAACCAGGAAAAAGTTGTCTTGGTTGGATTTAGTGGAGGGAGGGGAGAGGGATAAATCCATTATTTTTTAAACAAGAAAAGATTTGTAATTTGAAAAACAAATCTGCATATGGATTATTTGATTCCCTTCTGGAAAGAAGAATGTGAAGGGAAATTTATTTATAGAAAAGAACCCTTCAAACTGACTCTTGGTCCACAGACACTGTTACCACTGGGCATCCAGAGTAAACCGCCAGAGCTAGATTGAGTCTTTAGGCACATCTCTGACAAGGTCGACACCAACCAGGAGTATCTCTAGGAGACACTGTGGCACCTGTCGGTTAGAACTCCTCCCCTGCTTGCTCCTTAAGGTGGGCGGGAGATGGGGGTGGCCTATACCAGCAGGAGGTTACTACCTCACACTGGCTCAGCTACTTTGGCCAGTGAGTAAGGTAGGATGGGGCCATTCTCTGCTCCTTCCCACCCCCTGCTCTGGGGAGAGAGTAAATAGGTAATAGGCCCACTTACTCCTGCACATCCAAACCCAGTATCCAGGTCGCACAAGTCTAGCTATATGGTGCGGTTCTTAGTCCCCTCTGATGTCTTGTAGCCTTGATCACATTCTAGCCCTTAATTTTTTTTGTCAGACAAAGATCAGTGTTGTAACTGGTGGCAGCAAAACATGCAGAAACCAAAATGCTCGAAGCAGTAGCTCAACGTGACAGAGTAAAAATCTAGAATTTCAGCCTATCATTTTAGTCAAGCTGCCAGGAGGCTACAAGATCCAGGGAAGTACTAGTGAATTGCAAATAACCGACAGTTGTGCAGAAAATGTAAAACGTCAAACATGAAACACTGCCCCACAGTTAACACTCTCCTCTCCCCGTCAGTCCTGACAAGTATTGCTATTGATGTGAGTTCCTAGAGCACTGGACGTGTGCTAGGCACCTTACAGACAAACCCAAGACAGTTTACAGTACATAGCATGGGACAGAACACAGCTGGGAACCCCACAAGCAGCTTCTGAACCATTAACAGCAGTAGTTGATAAAGAAAAATATAGAAAGCCTTGAATGAGGTGCCACAGCCTTTCCCAGTGAAAAGCCAAACCCACAAAACGGTGAAGAGTGGTGGGTCAGCTGTTGCATACACATGGGGCCTGATCCAAAGATCATTGAAATCAAGTGGGAGACTTTCCATAGACTTTAATGGGCTTTGGATCTGGCCCTTAAGGTTCAATTCTGCACCACTGAAACCAATGGGAGTTTTGCCATTGCCCTCAGTGAAAGCAGAATTGTGTCTTTAGTTATGAGCAGGGCCAATTCCATAGAGCAGGGATTCTCAACCTTTTGCTTTCTGAGGTCCTGCCAACATGCTATAAAACTTCCCTGGCCCACCTGTGCCACAACACCTGTTTTTCTGCATATCCAGTAAATTAAAAGCCAGGGCTGGCATTAGGGGGTCACAAGGCGGGTGATTGCCCAGGGACCCACAACGATAGTTTGCTCAGGCTTCGGCTTTCAGCCCCGGCAGCGGGGCTCAGGCTTTCTGCCTTGGGCCTCAGCAAGTCTAACACTAGCCCTGCTCTCTGGTTTATTTTGGTGGACCCCTTGAAACCTGCTCAAGGCCCCCCAGGCAGCCCCAGATCCCTGGTTGAGAACCACTGCCATAGACAGTAGGCTTCTGCTAATAAGGGAATTGGGAATAACTGATGAAACCTTTCTTTACTGAACTAGTCTTCTAGAGGTACAAACAGTGGCACTGATCCTGCCAGCCGTAATCAGGCAAGACACCTATTGAAGGCAATGGATTGAGAAAGGAGTACAGCTTTTGGCTCATAGCGCACAATGTTGTTTCCACAACAACAGCCAAGTTCAAACACGGATTTTGTCTGGCTTCTTCTGTTTGATAATATGGACATGCTAAGGTCTGATTAGTCAGCCAGCTTTGTGAATTACAAAATGAGGTGCAGGAATACTATAAAATAGCAAGTGTACAGTTCAGTATAAAATAGGCTGAATGAACAGCCTGTGGCTGTCTACACAGAGATTTTTTTTTAAAAACGTATCCTGCCATACAGACTTTTTCAATCTGATAGATAAATTCAGCTCATCTGTATAGGGTAGATCCAGAGAAATGATTTACTTGGTTGAAGTTGCTCTGAGTTTAGACTATTATAACTGAGAGCAGAATTTGTCTCTTCTTGTTTATCTGCATTCACTTGGCTTATAAGAGACCCAGAATACATTTTAAGTAAAAGTCAAGCAGCCTTGTGTCTCAATGGATAATCAAACACTCAAGAACTTTAACTAGAACCATTAAAATGGGGTAGTATTTGAAGATCTGAGGGCAAAATTTATTCTTAGCTGAACTTACTGCAATGTTTACTTATCTGCTGTTTAGTGTTTATGAACCAATGATTTGAGGGTGAAATGGTACTTCCACAATACACCAGTTGCACAGGTTTGCATAAATATAGCTGGGCATGTAATAAAGAAATCACAACATTTGGGGTTTAATGCCTAATATCAGTGTCCCATTAGCCAAGTAGAACATTACTAGGTCACCAATGAAGAATCAGGTGGTGGCGTTATTCCAACAGGAAATGGGCGCCATCCGGATATTTTTCCACATCTATCCTGGCATCGTTATTATTTTATAATTAAACAGATGGCCCCTTCACTAATCCCTGTTCTGACAGTAGGTGAGGTGCATAGATCCTGCAGTCTGTTGCTTCACATAGTCCAGGGACACCCGAAGGGCCAGGAAATCCTGGCTGACCTGGAGGACCGCTGTATCCAGGGGGACCTGCTGTGCCTGGCTGGCCATCTTTGGCAACAGCAGGATGTCCAGGGAATCCTAGAAGAAGAATGAAACAAGGAAATTATATAAAGAAAAGGGGAGACTTGATTGAGCTGAGTCCTCTTGCCCCAAAATGGGGCCTGATTTTCCTTGTATTCATACTGGTGTAAATCAGTCATAGCTCCATTATTGCTGTTGGAATTACACTTGCAAAACTGATCTAAGAGAGGTCAGAATCAGGCTCATGGTTTGAAGAAATTCAAGATCATCAGCAAATTGTGAGGGTGAAAAAGATCAATAGGGAGCTATCTAGTGAATCAGTCTAGGGGCACATACCATCTCTGTTAAATTCCCCTGTGTGTGTTCTTCCCTTCCCATTGTACAGAATGAATCCACATGAAATAAATCCCCTTCACTGGACCTTGCTAAACCTGTACAAAGGACCTCAGTCTTTCTCAGTGTAATCTAGACACTTGATAAGGGCAAGTGCATTTTAATACACTCAAAATTGTGCCAGGGTCATCCTGACACTAGATGCTAATTAGAGCTGATTGGAACATTTTAAATTAAATATATTTTTGTTGACATATGCTGTTTTACTGAAGCGGGAATGTTTTATAGAGCCATATCAATTTTGATGAGAAGGTTTCTGAGGTCCATGGTTCTTTGGTCACTTCTGACCAGAGAGAGAGAGAGAGACCCAAATTGAAAACCTATGTTTTCAATCCAAAAATGAATGTTTTCACAATTCTGTTTCACAAAAACATTCAAAAAGTTTTGGGTTTGTTCCAGTGAAGAATGAAAACAAATTCTGAAACATGGGAAGTTGTTGTGAAATGGAAGTGTCATCCTCCAGCCAGATCTAGCATTAGCTATTCCAGTATTATTAGCACACCATTTCAGGGGTAAGAAATCTGATTTCTTCCAGCAAGGTCAGGAGAAAATAGTGGGGGTCCTCTCTGCGACCCTTTCTTTGAATTCCCAACCAGTCACTCTCTCTCAACATTTCTTTTACAAACATCCTGCTGATACACACCACTGTCAGTGTACACATCAGGTGCCATTAAAATCTTTGCAGGTTTGCACAGTGATCAAAATAGCAGCACGGCCTCCCCCATACTTAAAATAGAGATTATGTAGGAAAACTGTGAAGCTCACGAACAAAGTTAAGTATTTTCACGGAGAGCTGTAAATATTTCAGTGGCAATCATTGTACAAAAAATAACTTTATTAAATAAGTTGCACGTATATGTTTCATAACTGAGTCTATAGACAGTTTTATGGCGAATAACTGAAAAATATAGAGCAAGGAAGTTAAAACCTCAGATAAAACATCCCTTGAAATTCTCTTTACCTCTAAAGCCTTGAGGTCCATCTGGGCCAGGGAGTCCCATGCCCGAATCTCCTCTCTCACCTTTCTGGCCTCTGTCTCCTACATGGCACAAAGCACATAAAGAAACCAGCGTGTGCACTGGATTTGGCTGCAGAGGAACATTGCTTATGAATTAATCTAGGCGTACGCGTGTCCCTACCTGGTTCCCCAGCTGATCCTTTGGCTCCAGGAAATCCAATAGGTCCTCTTGGACCAGGCTCACCTTTAAATCCATCAAGACCTGTTTTTCCCTATTAAGATGATATATGTGGTTTTAATTTTTAAAGGCACAAACCAGGGTGTTTGCCATCATCAGGAAAAAAAATGGCAATTTTGAGATACCTGTTTTCATTTTCTATCTCTAAGAAAATGAAAACAAGCAGGCCAAGGAATCTCAGGACTTCAGAATTTCACCTGAAAGCAGAAGCACTGAGATGTAATGAGAAACTCTGCTCTCATTGTATGTCCAGTCTGGACCTAACCAGAACTACCAAATAATTGATTCTACATTTTTCCTACCCCACTCTCCTACGATCATTCTTAATGGACTTCTCCAGGCCTCACCATAGAAATTCAGGATCAAATTGTCCAGGTCCAGCCCTGAGCTGAGTATGCTTATGCTCTGTATCAGCTCTGCTCCAGTCAGCTAGAAAAGCACTGCTGGGAACTGAAGGCAGAGTGCAAACTTATTCCAGCTGTTGCCATTTCTTCTTATTCAAGGCTCTTCAGGGTGCCATGCTGTGATGTTGTGTATAAGAAAGGTGACCATTTATATCACTGTTACTCAATTTCCATTCATCTTATACAAAGTGCATCATGTAAGGTGTCAATGGAAAAGTTACAATCTGTTGAGTATGATTATCTTGGTTAAATCCATGTATCATCTCTGTATATGACGTTATGAACACTGGCTATGTATTTGGATCTCAAATGTGTTTGTTCCTGGGTGAAACCTCTCAAATAGATTTACATCAAGTCTAGACAGTTATGTGTTGGCCCATCAAGGACATTCAGCTCTCACAATGGGCCATAGAGAAAACTCATCCTGCCCAGTAGGTCCTCCTGCCTCAGACATCAAGGAACCTGTGACCACCCCCTGTGATGCAGAAAGACAGGTAAGGACATGTGATATGCTCATGTGACCCTGGACTCCATCTTGGTCCAGTAACTTTCCACAAACAGGGACTGTGGGCTTTGTTTGGGACTGTAACTTTCCCATGCACATGGCAGAGGATATAAAAGACCCCTGAAACATCCCCATTTTGTCTTCATTTCAGAGGTGAAAGTAAGCCGGTATGGTCCGGTCCGGCATACCGGCAAGAGCCAGTACGCCATGCCGGACTGCACCGGCTTCTGCGGCAGTGATTTAAACAGCCTGGTGCTCCTGCCACTGCGGGGAGCCCCGAGCCCTTTAAATCCCCGCCGGAGCTCTGGCAGACAGAGCTCTGTGGCGGCCGGAGCCCCGGGCCCTTTAATTCACCCCTGAGCCCCAGGGCTCCCAGCTGCCTCTGCAGCTTGTAGCTCTGGGGTGATTTAAAGGCCCTGGGGCTCCCAGCCACAGCTGGAGCCCCAGGGCCTTTAAATCTTAAAAGGCCCCGTCTCTTCTGGTTGAGGCCACGCCCCTACTCAGGACTCCGGCGTACTGGTAAGTCCTTTGAGTTACTTTCATCCCTGCTTCATTTCTCTGGACTGGATTTCTAACAAGGGAGCTTTAAACAAGGATTGATGACCTCCAATCTGTTTGGGTGATTCCACAGAGACTTTTGCAAACCAGCAGTTTATTCTATCACAAACCTGATATAAGGTCTTTGCAATCACTTGTATGTATATGATTCCTTAACCATTTATAACTTTCTCTTTTTTTCCCTTTTATTAATAAATCTTTAGTTATCTTACTGAGGCTTGGCTGATAGCATGCTATTTGGGTAAGATCTGAGATTCATATTGACCTGGTGGCGCAATGTGTCTTGTCCTTTGGGATTAGAAAGAACCTCACATATGGTGAAATGGGTTTTCCGTTGTCTGGGTGGGAGCCAAGGGCTGGAATGCCCAGAGGGGATTGTGTTTGGCTTCTGGTTAACCAGCAGGGTACTGCAGAAGCACTTTTATTACTGTCTTCTTGCAGTCTGCCTTGACGGTGGCATTCTCAGCTAAAGGGCTTTTTGCTCTGATCCTCACTTGTTTTGAAATACATTTATGAGTACATTTTGTGGAGAGCTTAGGGAGCACAGGGTATCGCTGTGGAACAATGGGTGAGGGGTGAGTGCCAGACTGATTTCTTGGCTGGCAGTTTCTGCTGGTACCAATGCTTATCAGGCATCCACATTAGATGTCATACAAGTAATGACTGACATGGACAAATACCTGGTGTGTGTGATCTGAAGGGAAGAGCACACACTGTTTTATTTCACAGTCAATCATGACACCGGGGTACAAACAAACAAAGAAGGACCTGACACAGAGTGTACATACACACTCTGGTTGAAATCTTGGCCCCACTGAAGTGAATGGCCATACTTCCACTGATGCCTGCAGACATATTGTGATACAGGAGAGCCAGGGAGCAGTGGGAGAGTGGTAGAGGGGAAATATATAAACCCTGGGCTAATTAAGGCAGGGTTCTCTGTAGACTAGGGAGGGTTGCTACCGGTTAATTGGAGCACCTGGGGTCAATTAAGGCCCTGCCAGGAACCTAATAAAACTCACTGCTTCAGGCAGTCAGGGAGGAGGAGGAAGGAGAGTGGACTGGAGCTTGGAGGTGCGTTGTGCAATTTGAAAGCTCAGACAACCGAAGTAAGGGAGACCCTGCCTGGCAGGGCGACTCCCTCCCACAGTGTCTAAGGACTGAGGGTAACCCAACCAAGGGGGAAGAGGGTAAGAAACCCGCAGGGGTTGAGAGGGGCTGGGACTCAGAGCGAGGAGCAAACCCAGACCCCTTCCCCGCTTCCCTCCTCTACCATCTTCCCAGGCTACTAGTGGGGTCCTCAGTGCCCAAGAGCAGGGGGAAGGGGAGGCATCTTAGGCCCCCCCCCCCAAGAAAAGCCGGGGCCTCACCATATGAACATTGGCCATCTTGTCACAATATTCACATGCACACTATCAGTATCATAGCAAGTTCTCACCTTTTTCCCTGGTGGTCCTGCCATTCCACGAGGCCCTGGGGGGCCAATTAGTGTCATGTTAGCAGTAGGACAGGCGCTGGCACATTTGTATCTGATAGCAGGTGCATATTGGGCTATCTGAGCTATAACCACATTACGACACAGTTCATACACCTGCTCCTCAGGCAGCCCTGGACCCTAGGATGAAAGTACGAATTTATAAACGCAACAGAAATAGAATTGGTATTTTGTCGGTGTATCTCCCAAGGGTATTCATTAGGCTGTATACATTCATCGAATAGTTTGGATGAACAATTTACCACCTATGGGTTGTTCATGAACTGTTCAATTGAACTGTTCTCCGTGTGCGATAGGTCACCTAAGTCACATAGTATTGTACTTTCTCATCGATTAGAGAACCGCAAAGACATCAATTTGTGCCAACTCTGAGGATGATTTGTGATGTGTCTCCAAGCAAAACTAAACTTTGATAGACAAACTCATATAGCCTTCACATAGAAAAAACTTTCAGTACCCACCAGTCTGAGCTGGATTTGAACTAGTGACCTAAAGATCAAAGGCTCTTTATCCCATTACTGCCCCCCCAGGATTAGTTTCTGTAATGTTTACACAATACATTTTGTGCAATGACTGAGAAATAAGGGGAGTGCATATTCAACAGCTGTCCCTAAAGCTCTATAAGCAGCAGAAGAGAGAGAATATGCTGATATTCACAAGCAAAACAACCAGCACTCCAATAACCAAATAAGGAAAATGCAAAGAAAAAGAAGGAGCTGGAACATACTTCAGGTCCCCGAGACCCTGGAGATCCAGGGGGCCCAGTTGCTCCATCCTCTCCAGTGGGGCCAGGGAAGCCTCTTGGACCAGGTAATCCAGGGACACCTCTTTGTCCCTTTGGACCAGCAGGGCCAGGAAAGCCACGTTCTCCTTGCTATGGGAGGAGGTGAAAGGAAAAGTTTGAAGGGAGAAAAATAGCAATAAGCATGAACAAAGAGGCGCCCATGTTCCTTCATCTACCTTCCTCCCTCTGTCCAGCTCTGTCAGTCTAAACGTACCCATCACCATCATACCTGAGCTCATGCAGCACAATTCTTACTTCTCCTTGGTGTTTGTGCAGATCCTTTTCATTCTACCTAACCCTATACCTTGCAGGGTGAGCATTATAAGAGAGAATGATTTTAGGTTCCTGTCGGGCTGTGATAGAACATCATTTGCCCAGAAGCTCTGGGAGGCTGTGCTGGATAGCCCCAAATCTTAATGTCACCCTCCCCCAGCATGCAGGAGAGAGAGACTGCTTAAACTCTGACCATTAATAGTTAGCTTTGGACATCCTGGACCGCCAATACCTAATCCAGGTCTTTTCTGCTGTGTGAGGTTTTGAGCATCTGGGAAGGTCGAGCAGCATATTCCATTCAGTTCAGCCATTCAATTTCTTTATCAATTATATGCACCATGGTGGCTTACCATTAGAGGAGTTTTGCTGCATGGCACACGCATTAATTCTTTGTGGACACATTTATTCATCCTGTATGGCCTTTCTGACTCTCAAAGGAAGGGTTTTCATAGGAGATGGTTCATTTCAGATAAGCTTTCACTGGTCTTGGTGAGCCAAAACTTATCAGAATACGAGAAACACCAACCCCCTGGACATTCCAACAGCCCCCACTTCTCTGGCCTTTATGCATCTCCCCCTCCCTGTCCAACAGACTCCACCTACTTGAATGTTCACAGAACTTGGTATCACTCAACCAGTGCCTGAGTCTATTTTCTAATTCCAGAGACAGGCAGGAAAGCCTCTCTAAATATATAGAGAACAAGCCAGTTCGGGGCGAGTTTTAAGTAGGGGGTTGAAGTTGTAATCAGCTGGTTCTAATGAAGGTTCACACTCTACGTTGCTCTCCTGAAGGGGAAAAATCTTCTACCCAGCACACAGCATGAGTAACTGGGCTTCACTGTGGCTGCTCAGTTGTGAAGGAACAACCTGCCCAGTTTGTGAGCAGCAACCTCGATGCTCTGTGGCTGCTGCTGCTGCAATCTCAGGGCTGCAGGAACCTGGATGGTTGGTGTGCTGCTCAGAAGTCAACAAAGTCATGGAGCCCACCTGTCTTGGCTCATGCTACTCACAGCCCACTCCAAACACATGTGTGGGGTGTGGGGCAGAGCTACATGGCCTGTGTGGTGTGCAGGTCCATCCATGAGCTCTCCTAATCCTGCCCCCCACCCTTCTGTAGCAGAGGGACTCCCTGGATAAGAACTCTCCATGCCAGTGGAGTGGGGGAAAGGGTTTGGACCTAGCATTGGAAGCAAGATAGATATTTCCTTGTGACTCTACATAGCCACAATGGACAAACAAACATACTTGTCCTTTGTCTCCTCTGTCTCCATCATCACCCTGTCAGAGAGTAATTGAAAATAGGTTAAAAATTTAGGTTTATGGAGCTCAGCATTCACCAAGTACTTAGACATCTTTAATTTCAAAGGCCATGGGCTGTACCTGGGGTCCAGCATCCCCACGGCTTCCTTTTCTTCCCACATCACCCTGTAAAGGAGGAATACAGTTTATAGCTTTTCACAGTCTCTCAGGAAATCTTTCTCTAATGTGTTCATTGTTTGCATTTCCTGCGCCCTCTGACTAAAACACTAACCCGACTGAACCCTTAGGCTAAGTCCTGTATGTGCGCTGGGGGTGGGGAAGGTGTTCGTCACTGCCTGCCCTGGAAGGAGTGCTAGGAAAGAACCGTGACTCTCGTAGGACATATGATCTAGTGGTTAGAGGGCAAAAGGGGACTGGGAATCAGGACTCCTGTGCCCTGTTCATTGTTCTGCCACAACCTTGCTATGTGGGCTAGGGAAAGGTACAACCTCTCTGTTTCTCATTTTCCTCACCTGTACACTGGGAATTCCTATCACACAGCAGTGTAGGGGTATTAATTATTTGTTAAAGTTATTTGAGATCCGTGGATAAAACACATTGTTCTCCACTATCACCCCCCCAACGTTAGGAGCCTGTGTCATGACAACCCTTCTTGCCCCCAAGAAGGGCTCAACACAGATCCCGTCAGAGTCCATCAGTACTGCTCCTTCATTGGCCACAGAGGATAGTCAGGTGTGACACAAAATGTCCCTCCTCTCCAATGACTGAGTTTAGTGCCTCCACAGTACTTCCTTCCATTCCTTCCTGTCTCAAGGAATACAGACCCAAGGCTGGGATGTGAACTCTGACCTGCTGTGTGGCAGCAGAAGCAGCATGATGGTTTTAAATATGCGAGTCAGGTTTGTGGAGAATATAAGAACATCTGAGTCATTCCCCAGAGCCTCTTAGCCATAAGCTCCATGACCATCCAAATCGCAGCTGAAATCACTCATTCTTGGAGCACTCAGGAAGGTGTGTGTGTGGTAAATCCCATTCATAAGCCAGAGATGCACACCAGTCCCATTATAAAGTCATTACAGTGCAGCTCAATAGGAGATGTATAATCTCCTTTCCCAAGTATGTATTTCAAAAGCAAATAACAAGCCATACCTTTGGGCCGTCATCTCCAGTCTCACCTTGAGCCCCCTGTGGGAAAGACAGGAGAGGGACTCACATGACTCACAGAGAAGACTGAAGTGACCATTTTACTTATTCACCTTTAACATGCGACTTTACCTTTTGGCCTTTTATTCCCTTAGGGCCAGGGTTACCTGGTAGGCCAGGATCCCCCATTTCACCTTTGGCGCCCTGTATGGAAAAGAGAAAAATCCTGACCAGCTTTCCACAAGTTCTCTTATGCTTTGTAGTGATGCACCTCCTAGGCCTGACTGAACCCAAAAGGAGCACATCTGCTTAGAGAAGGATTTTTTTCATATGTTGTTTTAGGAATAGGGCAGCTCTTGGGGATGCACAGTCATACTTTAGCATATACCTTACCATGGAACCTGGCCTTCCAGGTGGGCCTCTTGGACCTCGCTCGCCTTTATCTCCCTGCAAAGACAGTTGAAAGCCTCTTTCAATTACTTTTTTCAAAGGAGAATTGATGACAGACTTTGATCTAGTTTAGTACCCTTTATCCCGCAGTTCAGATGATCCTTTCCAAAAGAGGGCTTTTAATTTACCCATGTTGCAAAACATGGGAGCTTTTTTCTAGTGGTGAAGAAAACTAGTAACCCTTATTTTTCTCAACGATAATGCTTTTTTTTTTTTTTTTTTTTTTTATAAAACAGAGAACAAAACCAATAGGAAAGCTAGAGCTTGGAACACTGCTAGGTTGGTCAATAACATTAATGTCATTCATGTAACCACACTCTACTGAGCCTGCAGCGTCATTTTGCTTCAACAAGCTTTCATCTGTGAGTTCGGACAGCGTGGGAACTTGTAGTGATGGAGGATTGAGCCTCTTTTTTTTTTTGCTGTCATCTTCACTTCATAATTTCGAGACCATTTGTAAATGATGGACTCATGGCTTTCTTGTTGTCATTTAATTATCAAGTTGTTTTTTACCTTTGGTCCCATGAGTCCAATCTCGCCTTCTAATCCTGGTATTCCTAGAGGACCCTAGGAGACAATGGAATCTCTCTTAGGATATGGCTTTATTGCCTGAAAAGGGATTCATTGAGCATTATGAACTAGATCTTACATCCCTTCCTGGAATGCCATCACTGCCTGGTATTCCTGGAGATCCTTCATTGCCCTGAAAATTATAATATTAATATAATCAAAATAGCAACACCACCTCATAACTCCCTATAAGCACTTCCTCACCTCATGGGTTCCCCTCATCTCCAGCTGCAGCATTGCACAGCATCCTTTTCTCTCCCTCCACTCCCCCCTCCCCCGCCCACATTGGGCTCTCTCTTGGACCTTCAATGGCCTTTTACTGCCTGCATCTTCTCCCGATTCTTCCTTTGAGTGTTCTGTGGCTTGGCCCACTAGCCAAGTCACATACAATTCTTCTGAAGTAGCATGAACAAGTCCAAATAAAAGTCCAAACAAACCTTCAAACTAATAATCCTTCCACCACGCTCAGGCTTCACTGTAGTTCCCTTGTTGTCTCTACCTCAGGGCTACCCCTGCAGGAGTCTAACTCATTCCTTCAGTGTCCTCTGTTATTTCCTGTCTGTTAAACCCTATCCCAGAGCTTCTCCCTACCAGAGAGACTTACATCCTCTGCAGTCCCTCTCTCTAAGTGAACTGCCTCAGTCAGATTATAAATCCTCTAGCCAGGAGGGAATTAGTTAATCACCCCCAGGTGAGGAGCATGACTAATTGGGGCTCTTGTAGGTGATGGGGGTTAAGCCCCATTAGTCTTCTGAACACTATTACAGAAGATCTAGTTTTCTGGTTTTGTTTGTATGTTTGAATGAATTTAGTGCTCATGAAAGAGTCTTGCTTGACAGCCCTGTAGGCTTTTATCAAACCGCAGAACAGGCACAACATGGGCATTAGACGTTCAGGTATCCATATAATGCCCTGATTTCGGTGTGACCATCTCCGAAGTCGAGAGAGTAACTGAGTTTCCATGCCCATTCCAAGGAGAGTGGACTTGTTACATTCCCTGTGTTCTTCCAGCTCATCCAGAAAAGGAAAGGTTTGCTAACATTTCAACAAATAATGACAGTGTAGTTGGGGAAGTTCATACATAGTTTGAAATAATATAGCTAAAGAATAACATAGAGTGAAATCATTTTGGTAGTAGGAATAAAGTAATGTTTTGTAGGTAAGCTACTGGTGGCTTCCAAAATGTGCATCCCTCCAACAGGGGACAATAAACCATTTGCACGATGCATTCCTAAAATCCTGTACCTTCTTTACTGTTCAAACTTTTTAATGCATATGTCATAACTATAAAGGGAAGGGTAACAGCCCTCCTGTGTACAATACTATAATCCCTCCTGGCCAGAGACACCAAAATCCTTTTACCTGTAAAGGGTTAAGAAGCTCAGGTAACCTGGCTGACACCTGACCCAAAGGACCAATAAGGGGACAAGATACTTTCAAATCTTGGTGGGGGGAAGGCTTTTGTTTGTGCTCTTTGTTTTGGGGGTTGTTCGCTCTTGGGACTAAGAGGGACCAGACATCAATCCATGCTCTCCAAATCTTTCTGAACAAGTCTCTCATATTTCAAACTTGTAAGTAACAGCCAGGCAAGGCATGTTAGGTTTATCTTTGTTTTCTCAACTTGTAAATGTTCCTTTTGCTAGAGGGTTTACCTCTGTTTGCTGTAACTTTGAACCTAAGGCTAGAGGGGGTTCCTCTGGGCTCTTTGAATTTGATTACCCTGTAAAGTTATTTCCATCCTGATTTTACAGAGATGATTTTTACCTTTCTTTCTTTAATTAAAAGCTTTCTTTTTAAGAACCTGATTGATTTTTCCTTGTTTTAAGATCCAAGGGGATTGGAGCTGGACTCACCAGGAATTGGTGGGGGGAAAGGGGAGGGGGGTGTGTGATTAATTCCTCCTTGTTTTAAGATCCAAGGGGTTTGGATCGGTGTTCACCAGGGAATTGGTGGAGGAGTCTCTCAAGGCTACCCAGGGAGGGAAAGGTTTTGGGGGGGAAGACAGAGTTTCCCAAATAACTCATAAATCATTTGGGTGGTGGCAGCAAAAGCAGATCTAAGCTGGTAGTTAAGTTTAGAAGTTTTCATGCAGGTCCCCACCTCTGTACCCTAAAGTTCAGAGTGGGGAAGGAACCTTGACAGCATAGGTATTCAGTTAGTATCTGGTCCTGTGCTCACTGACAGCAATGGCAAAACTCCCATTGACTTCTGCAGTACAGTATCAAGCACTTAATCCAGGCAAAATTGACCCTCTTTATACCTTTGGCCCATCTTCTCCGGTCTCTCCGGGGGCTCCTGGATAACCCTGAGTGGAAGGAAAAATAAAGGAATGGTCATATAATAGTTATCCAAACATTTATGTTATGTAAAGTGAAAGACATCAGTAAGATCATGATTCTTTGATTGACAGGCATTAGAGCCTTCACCTCCAATCAGTCATTGCTTCAGATCAGATATAGACCCTGCAGTCGGCTTCTTGCAAAACATACAGTCAGGTGTAATTTCCTTTAATAATAACAACAATTCCATTACATTTTGATTCTTTTATAAGAAGAATCCTTTCTGAATGGCAGCTCTTTGTAGTCATTTTAAGTAAAGAATTAAAAACTTACAGCAGTGTGATAGGGTATGCACCCCACACAGCCCTGAAAGGATTACTGTGGGCCTGAAGGGCCAATTAGGGTATCTGGCTGCACCTGGAAGGAGACCCATGCTTAACTCAACATGAAGCCCAGCTGGGCAGAAGCAGGCTGGTTAGTATAAAAAGACTGCAAGCTGAATAAAGCTGTAGGGAGAGTCTACAGTCACTCGCTAAGCACAGAGAAGTGGATAGGAATAAAGCCAGGTGGCAATAACAACCCTGAGATCCTATCTCTGTGGGAAAGGTTTACCCAGAGTAGTTGAGGGGAAGAAAGCCTGTAGAAGGCCAAGTAGGAAGAAGCCCAGGGAAAATGCTGCAAGGGTTGAGACTGTGAAGACCTTGTCTGCTGATGGTAGGGTTCCTGGGCTGGAAGCCAGGGTAGTGGGTGGGGCTAAGTTCCCCTATCAGCCACTGGGGAAGTGGTACAGACTGGGAGTTGGCAAAGAGGACTGTCAGGGACAGTATATGGACAGTTGGTTCTGAGGGACTTTGATACCCCAGAAGGGGTAAAATTATATAATGACCTGGCTGGTGGGCTGAGTCACAAGGAAAGCACTGTGAGTCCTAGAGAGCAAGAGGGGCCATGGAGCACGCGATGGAAGGGGGCACTAGACTGGATGAGAGCTGACCCCCTGACCCAGCCACAAGGGGGCACCCCAGTGGTGAGTGAACCCTGTTATATGTAGATAATGACATGAAAACCTCACATGGGATGGCTGAGCACACGTCTGTCTATCATGCAGACCTAAGTCAGAAACCTGCCCTCTGCTGTTTAGGAGAGATTGTTTGGTTGCTTCAAGACATTTTTGATCTGAATTCCCTTTTCATTTTTGAGGGAGTAACAACTTTAAATAGTAGACAACACTTGGGAACTAATACATAGGTCAGTTCTATGGGCTCAGCCTACCACTTCTAGTAATGGTAACACTTCTCTGGGCCAAATTCGGTCACTCTTATCTTTAGTGGTACCTTACTCCTTGAGTAGTTCCATTGAAATCAACAGGACTACTTCTGGAGTAAGGTATTACACTAGGTGAGTAAAAGTAGGAGACTCTGTCCCTGTATTTGAAGTCTGGTTGCAGAAGTACTACTTGGCAGATGTAGTACCCATTGTGGGCTATCCCTTAATGAGCACATTCTCATTGCCAGCAGTCTTGCTGATTTAAATGGGACTACTTGTGTGAGGGTTCACCAATGCAAATATGGGTTCCAAACAATCAGGCTCTGTATGAGCTAAGTCTACACTACTACATTAGGATTCAGTTCTGCAAGACCTCTGTGCATAAAACTCCTAGTGACCTTAATGGACTTACGTGCACTGAGAAATTTTGTGATCAGGCCCTTACCCTCCGCTCTGATAGAGACACAAGACATGGTTTGGTAGATTTACCCTATATCCTTGTTCTCCGATATCTCCTTTGTTTCCTTTGGCACCAGCAAAGCCCTGGAATAGAGATTTGACAGCTGTTATTCCTGTTCATTTTATTGTTCTTTACTAAACTAAACTTCTATCCCTAAATCCTCCAACTCCATTCTTCAAAGAATTCCTCTCTCTGAGTTCCAAGTCATGATCATCTCTCAAACTGGTAACCAGCATAGTGTGGAAATGAAATAGCCAAGGATAAATTAAAATTGGACCCATGAAAACCTCCATTTTGGGTCCAAACACAGTTGAAGCCACATGTTAGTTAATGATTCTCGGGGCAGAAATGTTAACATGTGGTGTTTTCTAAAATATATTAAACTGCACAATATACAGTAGAAGGGAATACACAGTCATGTAAAGTCTGCAGTTCTGTGTAGCTGGTTCACTCTGACCACATGGACTAGTGGATACTACAGTTGGGTGGCAGAGCTGCTTCTACATGGAGGAATTCTGGATAAATCAGTTACACTTCCTCCAGAGGCCCTCACTGCAGTATGTATCCTCCAGAGACCTCCTCCATACACACCTTGGGCAATGGCTTAAAAGCACAATCTGGCTCTTTTCCTTTTCAGTGATGTTCACATATCACATTGGGAAAAGATTTATAGCCATAGGCACAGCTCTGAGCTAAGGGTGGTGCATAAACAGTACCACTCAGGAGCAGCCTGGGAAATATTGTAACTCAGACACATCTCTGGGTCCCAATTCCTCCTCTGCTTCCTCCTTGCTCCCAGGGATTATACCAGCCGTAAATTATTATATTCCCTTTCCCCCACACACTGGCTCAGCTAGTCTGGCAAGTGAGGAGGCGGGGGGAGCAAAAACCCTGCTCATTCCCTGGCACTGTCCACCCACTCCCTGCCATCCTCTGCCTTGAATGGTCTCTTACAATATGTGCTAACTACTTCTGCTAAACAATCGGTTCCACCTCGCATTTTGCTGTGAGATTGGGAGTACCTTTCCCAGACCCGAAGAAGAGCTCTGTAAAAGCTTGTCTCCAATAAAAGATATTACCTCACCCACCTTGTCTCTCTAATATCCTGGGACCGATATGGCTGCAACTACACTGCATCCACCTCCAGAAATTAGCTGTTTATCCCAGTGCACTGAGATCCAATGTCCAGATAGTCAGTGCAGGGGTTTCATGAGGGTTTTGCTCCCTCCTAATCCAGCCTTTAACCATTGTAGGGAGTTATCTTTGCTCCCCTCTTTTTTTTAAATGATATTTTAAGTCTAATATATTCATGGCTAGTTGGAGTTGTTTGGGTTTTCCTACAGCAACATGGTGTGGAATTACCTTGGGTCCCTCAGGCCCCTGAGGTCCTTGTTTTCCTGGTCTTCCTTGGGAACCCTACTCCACAACAAAACAAAGCCAATGTCTCGCCATTTTAATATAAACAAGGAAAATAACAATGAACAATGAGTGCATCTAGTATGGTTTTAAAAATACATTTTCATGCAGTCAGTTTTGGAAACACCACTTCATTCGAAGTAATATTACATGCTGAATTTGTCTGGAGTTTTTTTTTGAGGAATCAACATATATAGTCCTCGGTGATAAAGATAATTGCGATTGTACACAGTTGCTGAAGCATGTTAGACATGGCCATTGTTCAACATGTGGAAATTTGTCTGTGTAACGTCATAATTCTGTGCACACAGATTACAGCCACATTCAGTAAAAAAGAGAGCAGAATAAATAGAGCAAATAGTAGCTTGGAGATGGGACTCTCTAAAGTAGGAATAACAGCTGTAAAAAGCTATCAAGTAAAGAAAGGGAAGAGGTCTTTTGAACAGTGTGCTTCAAAGAAAGGTTGCTTGAAAGAGTTTGGGGAAATGTGGCTTGTTGTATAAACATGGAGATGTTCAAAGAGCAACAGAAACACTTAGGGCACTTGAGGAATTGACTCATGGATAGAAATGGGCTCCAGCTATAAAATTTGAAATTTGATCCAGATTTCCAAATGAGCATGTCAAAGTACAACACGGAGCACAGTGCATGATAGCAGGGTCCGTAACAGCCGGTTAGTGATTGGCAAGCTAATGTACTCTTGATTCACACCTTGTCTTACCGTGCTCTAACTTTCTGTAGACGAGCCCTTAGAATAATGTGTTGAAATTAAGGGGGGGAAGCTTTTTAGGCTGAATATCAGTGCAAACTTCCTGACAGTGAGGTGTGTAAGACTGTGTAAGTGATAGAAGGTTCATAGTTTGTTAAAACTAGACTGGAATAAAACCAGCATGAATGTGCTGTATATTGTACTGTAGGGAGATGAGCTACATGATTTAGGATATGTCTACACTACCTGCTGGATTGGTGGGCAGCCATCTATCCAGTAGGGATCGATTTATCGCATCTAGTCTAGACACGATAAATTAATCCCCGAGCTCTCTCCCGTCTACTCCTGTACTCCACCACCGCAAGAGGCACAGGCAGAGTCGACAGGGGAGCTGCAGCAGTCGACTCACCGCGGTGAAGACACCACGCTAAGTAGATCTAAGTATGTCAACTTCAGCTACGTTATTCACGTAGCTGAAGTTGCATAACTTAGATCGATCCCCCCCCAGTGTAGACCAGGGCTTAAGTATTTTCCATCTCTAATTTCCATAATGAGTCTATAATACTTAGATCTGTGAGTATTTTGCTAACCACATCACTATTGTACCACAGTAATTGCTTCAGACACTTATCTTGGTTGTTTCTATATAGTATCCAGAAAATAATGCAGCAATGGCTAACATTGTGATGTCAATTCAAGCTATGACATGCCTTCCAGAGGATGCTACTTTTGAGAATGACATTGCAGCAGGGCAGCTTGACTCACCCAGAGCTCATATACATCTTGGTATTAACAGGCCAGATCCTCAGCTGGCGTAAGCCATCAGAGTTCTGTTACAAGGCAAGGGTGCTATGACAACTGAAGATCTGCCACAATGAGTATTATTATCTGGTACCAGGTTTTTATTCTGCCCTATTTCTGGCTTAAACGTAGTGGGCCACGAATGCATTATTTGCATCAAAGAATCTAATTGGGAAAGGCTTATTGCAGGCTCAGATCAGGTTTTCTGGCTTTAGTGAGGTGAGTCATTCTTTACCATAGAGCACAGGGCCACTGCTCCCAAGCACTCAGGCTCTCTGAGCACAGCGAACACAAAATGGTTCTTCAAGCAGGGACATTCCTGTGTGGTGCTCTTGTTGCTCTGTGGAGGAGGCCTGGAATAGTGAGCTCCTTTGGGCATCTGTGGCCCTGTCATAGTTATGTCCCAGTTATAGATGTATCACAGTCCCAGTAAATTGAGGGGAATAGAATTTGGGGGTCTATTCAAGCCAAAGCCCTATTTTAGCCCAAGCTTGTTGCTTATACCGAAGATACACTAGCATCCCAGGAACTAAGGACTGTTGTTTTCCCCCGCACTAGTCAAGCAAGTGCCATGATACTGCTTACTGTGATTCTAGATTAGAGTAACGGAAAATGATAAAATTCAATAAAGACCAGGGCAAAGTACTACACTTAGGAAGGAAAAATCCAATGCACAACTACAAAATGGAGAGTAACTAGGTAGGCAGAGGTACTGCTGAAAAGGATCTGGGAGTTGTAGTGGATCACAACGTGAATGAGTCAACAATGTGATGCAGGTGTGTAAAAGCTTCATATCATTCTGGGGGTGTATCAACAAGAATGTCGTACATAAGACACAGGAGGTAATTGTTCCACTCTATTCAGCATTGGGGAGGCCTCAGTGGAGAATTGTGTCCAGTTTTGTGTGCCACACCTTAAGGAAGATGCGGACATATTGGAGAGAGTCCAGAGGAGAGCAACAAAAACAATAAAAGTTTTGAAAATATGACACATGAAGAAAGGTTAAGAAAACTGGGTTTGTTTACTCTTGAGACAAGAAGAATAAGGAGGGACCTGATGTTAGTCTTGACATATGTTAAGGGCTGTTACAAAGAGAGAAACAGATTTAGGTTAGATATTAGAAAAAACTTTCTAACTATAAGGATAGTTAAGTTCTGTAATAGGTTGACAAGGAGTAATTGGAGGTTTTAAAGACAGGTTAGAGTTAGATAAACAGCTGTCAGGGAAGGTCTAGGTAGAGTTACTCCTGCCTTCATGTGTGGGGATGGACTAGATGATCTCTTCAGGTCCCTTCCAGCCCTACATTTCTATGATAAAATGGGAAAAACAAAAGAATCCTGGGCTAGTAAGAACAAGTGTTAGATTTTAATTGTTGCTTTTAAATAAATTCAAACAGGGGAAGACAGGAACTTAAACATGAAAAGAGAGTCATTCTGACAAAAGAGAAAATACATTGATGACCGAACTGAATGTTGGCTTAACATTACACAGCTAAAAGTTATGATTGAACACCTGGTGCCATGGGAACATGGTTATTTACTGCATTCACATTGTTGGACCTCATTTTTCAGCTTTATATAGACAGTGCAAAAAGACAAAGCCTGACAGACACGAACTGCTTGCAATAAATTGCCATCTCATACCATCTCTCCTGGATCACCAGAGCCACCATCCTCACCACTCCCACCAGCATCCCTCTGAAATGCAAAACCAGCTGTTACTTCTGGCTTCAGATTCTCTACAGCATTTAGAAGCTTCCAGTGACAAGCACAGAAAGAGAGAGACTGATCACTTACAATTTCTCCTTCTATTCCAGATTCACCCTGAGGTCCAGGCAAACCAGGTTCACCCTATGACAGAGAAGGACCAGAAACAAGTTACCTTCTTTGTTTAGAAAGGGTCTGTCCTGCTGTTGACACACCACTCATTCTGACAATTAACAGATGGGCTCATTTTCTCTTCTGTACTCAGATCCTTTCCCATGAGAAATCATCGATGATTATTATTGTGCCTAGGAACCCCATTCAAGGATCAGGGCCCTAGTATGCTAGGCCCTAAGCAAACAAGTAACAAAAGACAGTCTTTTCTCCAGACAGTTTACAATCTAGATGTAGGACAAGACAGGTAAACAAGGATGAGGGGGCTGGGAGGACAAGCTAACAATAAAACAAGCAAAGTTTAGCATAAAAGCAGAATATTTTCATGTTACTTTTTTCCCTGGGGGGCCAAGTTCACCTGTTTCACCAAGGAAACCCTGAGGGAGTAATGCAATGTTATTCATTTAACCCTCGAAAGAAGAAAAAGCGGCATAGTTTTGTACCTTCATGTTTTGCTTTTCCAGAATTTTAAAATTACTTTCACTTTTCAGAACTGTATAAGAATGACATTAAAAAATATGGTAATATGCAAATCAGTTTCTGTCATATGATAAGCGAGTAGTTAATGAATGATAGAGGTCAAAAGAAAACAATGATCGGTATTTATTCTGAATCTATTATACTTAGATGATTCTAATCAAACTCTTGCCCATCCCTTGCAATGCCTCACACAGCATATGTAAAAATGCATTGGATTTACTTTCTGCCTACTTACCATAGCTCCTGAATATCCAGAGGATCCTTCGGAACCTGGTGGTCCTAGATCACCCTACCAAACATTGCGTAGATATTTAATTACAAGTCTCTAGTGCATTACAGATAAATGTACACAAGACTGGCACCCAGTTTTCAAGCTGACATTACTCTTATGTGATCCATGTTGGTGCCTAAATGAAGAACAAAGCTGCTTCTGCCACATGTAGCTTTAAAACACCTGCTACCCCAAGATAGTACAAGCCATCTGTCACAGAAGTGAGGTTGCTTTGTAAGAATTTAAGAATGCTGTGCGTTGATCTGGTTATTTGGACGTTAGTTGTACAAATGTATTGATTGAGTTTAATAGGGGCCGCTGGGAAAAAACACAAGCAGGAAAGGACAAAAATGGCTTGAGATAAGCCACTGCCTGGTAAACACTTCAGGCTGGTTAAGAGACGATGCCTGAGCGTCTAGTTGTGAAGGTCCTACCTCCAGAATACAGCCAAGTCAAAAAGCTTTATTTGCCAGTGCTCGGGACCAGGCACTCAAAAGGACTATAACCAGTTTAAAAGACACTTTCTGTCCAGAGGTGGGGGCAGTTGTGACTGAGAAGCTGTTCACACTGACACCTGAGCGGATGGCATCAGTCACCGGAGAGGGTGTCACACGTGCGGTTAGCCCTGTAACCACGGCACTACCAATTTCTTTTTAAAAATTAAACAGGGACTTTATGTACGGTCTCCAGACAGGGCCCAGCAGAAGGCCTGTCCATATAGAAACCCCAGTTACATCCAGTTTTAAGGGCATAAATGGTTCCTAAGTCTTGTGTGGGCCATTCTACACAGGAATGAATTTTAACTTATTTGAATGAAGCTGTATAATGCGTCTGTACCAACTCCGGGTGCGGGCAAAGGTGAATGTGCTGAAAAGGAGGGAGGGTCTCTTGAGATTCCTCAGGTTGTTTTTTTCCCCTCTACTTTGCTCCCGCTCATCCGCAACCCTGCTTTGCAGTGACCTCGCTCTGACTGACCCCAGGACAGGCCCCTTCTGGAACCTAGTGATGCCACTCTGAGCATTAGTCACGGGGGGGGATAAGGGTGGGGACACACATTTGAGAGAGCAGTGTGAGTTGCTCCCTCCCACTTGGGGGAACAGAGTGAGCCGTTTTTATAAGGCATATATGCGAGTGCAAGTCAATCCTAGAAGCAAGGGACAGGCCTGGGTCAGCAAAGTACATAAACATCTGTTTAACTCTAAGCCCATAAGTAATCTCATGGACATTAACAAGGCTGCTCATGTGCTTAAAATTATGCATATGTTTGCACCGTGCTGAATCAGGCTCTAAACTTGGGGCCCAAACTCTAGCTCTTTGCCTGGCAGCACAACAGGCTGCCACTTCACTAGTCATTAATAACAATGAACAGATAGGCTTCCTGGCCCGCCCCCAGCTAGTAAATAAATGAAGGGGCCATACCCTTGGTCAGGGCCGGCTCCAGCGTTTTTGCCGCCCCAAGCAGCTGGGGGGGAAAAAAAGCCGCGATTGGCGGCACTTCGGCGGGAGCTCTGCCGCCGCCGCTGCTTCATCCTTCGGCAGCAATTCGGCGGCAGGTCCTTCCCTCCTAGAGGGACTAAGGACTTGCCGCCGAAGACCCGGACGTGCCGCCCCTTTACGTTGGTCGCCGCCCCAAGCACCTGCTTGCTGCGCTGGTGCCTGGAGCCAGCCCTGCCCTTGGTCCAGGATCACCTCTTCTTCCAGGAGCGCCTTTTGCTCCTTTGTATCCCTATGGAAATATTTCACTGTGTGACTTTACTTCTAAAGACAAATAGCATGCTCTTATTTTTCTACAGCTTTCTTTGCTATACCCAGGATCTGATCTATCAATATTTCACACACGCTCTTCCACATCTGCCCAGAAAGGTCTTGTGTACTGAACAGAGGGAAAGAAACAAAGGAAGGATACTATCTTAACATGTAGGATATAGTGGGAAAAAATGGGTTGCAGAAGAACCTCCCTCATTCTCATTAGTGAAGCTGAGAGGATTTGTGAATTATGGAATTTTGTGACTTAGCAAGAGAACAACATAGAATTAAAAAAGGATCACAGCACCACAAGATGTACTTTATTTATTTGAAAGGAGTAGTTTAGTGTTAATCATGTAAGAATATTTCACAATATATTGGTAGATGTTCTGCAGCATATTTTCCAGAAGAAACAAAGTAATGGGCCCAATTCTGAGACGAGTTAAACAACTCCTGCAATTTCAATAGTAGATGAGGGGGTCTCAGTACCTGGCAGGATCAGGTTCAAAGTTTTTGATTTTGAGCTTGACCTATTAGGAACTAATGGAACAAAAGAATCACTAATGCCCTAACACAGAGCTAATCCAGCTCCCATGAAAGCCAATGGAAAGACTATGTTTGACTTAAGTGCAGTTGGATTGGGCCCTGAGATTACAGTTTTAAGAATGTTTTGCTTTGCTACCCTCATCCAGGTCCACTCATCCCTTCATCAAATTAATAATGGCCAATTACCTGTCTTCCTTGAAATCCTGGGAAGCCTAGAGCACCTTGATCACCTTTTTCACCCTGCAAAGCAAAGCACATGAAAATGCACAGGAAATGTTGCATTGCGTGAGGGCAGCTGCAATCAGTGACAGAGACCACATTTTAAAAACATAGACGGGTGGTACTCTCCTTAGTTCCTACCTGGGATTTCTGTGCATTATTCTAAGGTCACTCTGCTAACAGTCCCTACTGTGTGACGCCTCTTTGCTTACCAAAATCCAAATATGATGAGACATGGCTCTTATATTGGCCCCAATGTCTAAAGTGAGAGTCACAAGCGACTAATCCCTAGGATGGAAAAAGTTTAAAAATAAAATAATAATTATTTGTTATTCCGGCAGCATTTAAAAGGCTGTTGTCTTCATAGCATCTACATGCCAGCCTTTTGCACATCTTAGATTAAAGGCACAAACATTTCCCGAGGATAAGACATGAGAGATGCTGAACACCCCTAACATCCATTGAATTTGCTGGGAAGTGAGGGTGCTCAGGACTTCTCAGGGTCAGGTCCATAGGGAAGAACTATCCCATGATCACCCTCAGTACCATAACTTTAAAGACCATAAAGCAGAAATAATAATTTTAATGGCAAATTGGGTATCCTGTAGAGGTTTGGTTTCATGTTGCAGTGCTTGAGATGGGATCAGTGAGAGCAGCACAATGCAGCATATGTCACAGAGCTTTATACTGAGCAGAGGGAGATTTGGCTCCAAAATATGAATCAGAAAGTTCGGAGTCTGTTATATGAATAGCACCCAGTGCTATTCATATAACAACAGCAGTATTTTTAAACTCTTTTTTATGAATCTTCTAAAAACCCAATGAAATCAGCGCCAGACTCCAAAATGCAAACAATAATTTGCATACATGCTTGCTTTAGAATCACACTCATAAATGAAAATACTACAGAGTTTAGGGCTCAGGTTTCCAAAAGGCTCAGCCTCTGTCGGGACATGGAACAACCTGATCCTACAAAATCTACACCCACAAGAGAGCTGTGACTGAAATGTACACCACAATTCAAAGGCAGGCACAAATAAGGCAAGAAGTAGTACAAGTACTTATGAAATTCTGGCTCCAGTTAAATGAATGGGAGTCTGCCATTGGGTATGTCTACACTGCAAAGAAAAACTCGCAGTGCCGAGTCTCAGAGTCCAGCTCAATTGACTTGTGCTTGGGCTGTGGGGCTAAAAATTGCAGTTTAGGTGTTCCCGCTCAGGTTGGCACCCAGGCTCTGAAATCTGGTGAGGCGGGAGGGTCTCAAATTGACTCCAATGGGGCCAAAATTTCACCCCTAGCCTTTAAGGCTTTAAAAAGAAACTTAAACAAACTTTTTTTAAAATGGCCAGTGTGACGCATGACTAGAAAGGGTTCAGCATCCTGCAGGATAAATGACTCAAATTCAACCCTTAAAAACATATGGGGAGATATTGTTTGTGGTTTTGTGTATTTACATATATATTGGTAGAGGTCAACAATGTAATCAAACAGTCCCTGTCTATGCTGTATTCCATTAATTCAGAGATCAAGAGAACATCTTAGCATTTAAATGAACTGTAAACATAGGATATCGCTGTATTCATCTCTCTTTGAAGCATCTGCGAATGGTAGAAAAACAGGCAATTGCCTTATGTTAATTTGTGTAGCTAATTACCGGTGATGCTTAGGAAATAGACCTACTTCAAAGGCACCCTGATTGCATATTGTTCTCCTAAGGACTCCGACCTGTCGAAGAAGGCCTGGCATTGTATAAAAGACCCTTGTGTCCTGATCCTGTCATCTCAGATCTGCTTGAGGTTTCATGCGGGGGAAGCCTAAGACATAAGGACTGAGATCCCAGTTCTGACTGGACCTCCCTGAATATAAACATTGGACTATAATCTATGGACTATTTCAGAAGAACTCTTTGCATCTACAAAGCTCTCCATCCCTGCTATGAATCTGAATCTCAAGATCGACTCATGTCTGTATGTATACTGTTCTTTTAACCAATCCTCTCTCCCTTTTTCTTTTTTAATAATTTTTAGATTAGTTAATAGAATCGTCTGTAAGAGTGTATTTGGGTAAGATTTGGAATATTCATTAACCTGGAAGGTAATGTGTTTTTATATGATGAATAAGATTTTCATTAATCCTCATCATATTTGACTTGGGTGTCTAGGTGGAGGCCTGAGGCTGGGTTACTTTAAGGGAACTGTGTTGTTTGACTTCTGAGTAACCACTGAGGTATAACAGAGACTGTTTTGTGCTGGTTTGGTAAATCTAAGTATTGGAATATCCACCAGCTTTGGGGATTGCCTGCCCCATTCTTTGCAGTTCACCCTAATTGAGTGACCTCAGCTGGCTCCCCTGGGCCTCCAGTCACAGCCAACATTACACATTTGTTTACATTTTCTGAAATCCTTACACTTCACTCTCCATTTAAAGCTAACTCTACATTAGTTAATAATAAATTGCTCTTCTTACCTTTGGACCCGGAAGGCCAGCATAACCTGGTTCTCCAGGCTGGCAGTTGCAATCCTTTCTAGTTTCCATAAGTCCTGAACTAGCACACTTGGGGGAAAACACAAACACACATTTGAACTATGTTTTCCTTCTGCATTTAAAGTGAAATTTCCATATTTATAAATCCAGTGAATGTGCTTTCGGGAACTTACCCGGTCATCTTCCTGTAAGGGACAAAAAGAAAAAAAAGTGAAAAATGGGGACAGGAATTTACTTGTAATCTGAGAAAGCATGTGTATTATCTGCAGTCTAAACTCACCACTCCAGGTATTTCACAACAGGTTTCATCCACTGCCTGGTTATGGTCTGTGTAAAGCTGAAGTTGCTGCACATCAACCTATTGAATCAATGGGGAAATGCTGAAATTCCAGTAAAGCTTCACCCGCATTATAATCTATCTGTCTGTCTGTCCCCCCATCACCACAATATCTAAACACCTCCCAAATACTGAACGGTTGGCATAGCATTACTATTTTCTTCCCAGCCTGTGGGAGAGAGAGCTTGATAAGTTTATGGGCATTTCAATTTGTATTTGTGTTTGTATGTGAGCGAGTGGTTGTGTTGTGCTGTGGCGTCTGTCTGTGAAGGACTTGCTGAGGGAAAACTACAACGAAGCAGTATGTTTGCATGTAGTTGGGAGAGTGGTTTGGTCTGAAATCCTTCTTCTCTCTTGCCAGAGTGAGTTCCATAACTCTAGCCCCTGTAAAAGTTCTGTCTCCTGTACTACGGAGCCTCCCCTTATGGGCTGACAGTCTCACTGCTCCAGTGGTAGGTCATTGTTGTGGTAGGTAATGGGCACAGAGGGAGAACTCAGATAGCGAGAATGAATCCCATAGACTACTTTGAATATAAAGGACAGAGACTTTGAACTGTACCCTCTATTCAGTGGGGAAACTGTGCAGAGAGCCGATTGTGGGAGCGATATATTTATAGCAACTTCTCATGTTAAGGACTGCAGCATTTTGTACCAGGACGTGTGGCTTCATTGCTAGATAGTAGAGGCCAGAGCCTCAGCTCCAGTAGAGTGCAAATGAAATTGAACAAACCCTGTTTCCTGATCCTCAGTTCAGAATGGGGAGTGCAAGTCTGATTTCAGTGGCATCCAAGGCAGGCTGGGCACATTGGAAGAAAGGTTAGTGAAGTAAAAGGCTCATGTCACAGACACATAAGCCAACATGAGTCCATATTTCCAGTAAGTCAGAGTGATGTATGATCCCTTTTTGAATGTTTCTGAACAGTCTAGGTTAAGGATAAATCTATATATAGTAAGGTGCATGGCTTGGTACTTACCAGCGGAGTAACATCATCCTTTATTCTCCTGGCCAAAACACTATCTCCATCTGTTCTGATTGCTCCATCATGAGTGACAGGGGCTGTGCCCACTTGCTGGCAATCTATATACAAAGTAATATGGTGTCTCCTGACATACAGAGCGAGCTTGTGCCATGCCCCATCAAAAAGCTTCTCCAGGTTCTCAAAGGTGGTGAGCTCACTACCTGTTGCTGCTCCTGCTGCATTATATATGTCTACTGCATAGCTCTCACCGTACAGACGCAGCCTGAACTGATCAGCACCTTCTCTGTCCGTCACCTTCCACAGATCCCAGACCACCTCTGAGGTGTCCTCTCTCATTCTGAAGGTGGAGACTACAGAGAATTCCTGGGGGAACCCATATGGGAGAATAAATCTAGAAAAGAAATGTTTGAAAAACCTAAGAAACGCTACACCTTAGCATCTGTGTTCAACATCAAGTCCCCTTGAAAATGTTTGTTTTCCATTAACAACATTTGTCATGGGAAATACTGACTCTCATAGACTTTAAGGCCAGAGGGGACCATCATGATCATATAGTCTGACCTCCTGCACATCGCAGGCTACAGAACCTCACCCACCCACTCCTGTAATAGCCCATCACCTCTGGCTGAGTTACTGAAGTCCTCAAACCATGATGTAAAGACTTCAAATGGCAGTGATTCCACCATTTACTCTAGTTCAAACCAGCAAGTGAACTGTGCCCCATGCTGCAGAGAAAGGTGAAAACCCCCCAGGGTCTCCACCAATATGACCTGGGGGGAAATTCTTTGTGACCCCCAAATATGGGGATCTGTTAGACCCTGAGCATATGGGCAAGACCCACCAGCCAAACACCTGGGAAAGAATTCTCTGTAGTAACTCAGAACCCTCCCCATCTAGTGTCCCATCTCCGGCCATTGGGGGTATTTGCTACTAACAGTTGCAGATGGGCCATACACCACTGTAGGCAACCTCATCATGCCTTTCCCTCCATAAACATATCAAGCTAAGTCTTAAAACGAGTTAGGTTTTTTGCCCTCACTGCTCCCCTTGGAAGGCTGTTCCAGAACTTCACTCTTCTGATGGTCAGAAACCTTCGTCTAATTTCAAGCCTAAACTTATTAATGGTCAGTTTATATCCATTTTTCTTGTGCCAGCATTGGCCCTTAACTTAAATAACTCCTTTCTCTCCCTGGTGTTTATCCCTCTGATGTGTCCCTCTCGATGGAAAGGGATTAACTATATAGAGCAGTGGTTTCAAAATCACAGCTGTATCTCTAGTGCAGACTGGGCCTTTTTGTCTAAAGAAGTCCATATGTCTGGAATTGAGGAATGAAGTATTACAGATAGTCAGGGGACAATGTTATAGTCTCATGCCACAGTAGATGAGGATGCTTGGGACTCTTCATTGCCCATTGACTTATATGGAGCTATACTGATTTAAACCAACTGAGCATCTGACACATTAATTTGAATGTATACTTCAGTGCACATACTGAAGTTCACTGAAACAAAATATTAAGATGTTAACAAGATTAAGGGGTTTACATAATTCCAATTTAAAGGCCTAATAGGTTGTTGATGTCATTTTACATACCTGGTTTCTCTTCTGACTTGCACGCTTGGTCCAAGCTGATAAGCTGTCAGGTCGCTTTGTGATCCGGGAACAATACTAACTCCAGAAGCCCTGCATACTTCTAGTTCTTCCAATAGATCAGTGACTAAAATGGAACAGCGGTCAACATGACTAACATGAAAATGGTGAAAAAAGTCATCACATGTTTGGATAAGGAGCTACCACCAACATATGGAATGGATGGTAATGTTCCCAACAAGGGGAGGGAGATGTTCCCAACCTTTCTGACTAAGTAGAGTTGGAGAAAAAGTAGTGTTGGCCACAGCTAATGTCCTGTTATCTAGGAGTAACATAAGAGTGAGCAGAAAAGAAAATAGGAAGAAAATGAAATATTACATCATAATAACAAAATGAGCCTGGGATAGAAATTGGGCAAATTAAGATATACTTTGGCTTGTTCAGCCTTAGACATTTCTCGTTCCAAACTGGTTTGTATTTGGACATGCAGCTGCTGTATGGATAATAGTATGCTACAGCAGTTGTATACATGTGTTATAGAGGGAAAAGTAAGGAAAGAGTAAAGATTATACATACCTTGTGCTTCTCTTGAGACTTCAGGAACTGGGAAAAGATTTTTCTCTTCACTGAATGATGTCTTAACTGTCAAAGTTGTATCATCTCTAGCATCAACATAGTATTTTGTTGGGAAAGTGTGTTTCTCTCTGTCCGGGTAATAACCTGAAGATGACGACTCATAATATCCAGCTGTGGTTTCCTCTGGGTAATATCTACCAGGATAGTCTGTGAGGTAAGGGATGCTTGTGGCTGTCATCCTGAAATCATCTCCTGATTTATAGCCATCAGAAGATGTACTTCCTAATTCAGGCAAATAAGGGTATGATCCTGCCGCTATTTTCCTATAGGTGTCTTCGTCACCTAATACATTTTTGAGATACCAATAATAATAAAACATTAATCAAATACACAGGCACAATAAAGCACTTTTTATACTAAGGCCCAGATCCTAGCTCTCATTGGTATCAGTGGGAATTAGGAACCTAGCTTTCTCTCAAGATCTGGGCCTAAATTCTCAGTCCAGTGCTTTTCGGTATAGCCATAACCATGTCAATGAAAAAGATGGTTCTAGCCAATCATATCACCAGTCTGAGGTTTTTGAAAAACAAACAGCAGAGATCTGAATAAATACAGGGAGGCTAATAACAAAAATTTAAAAAACCCATAATTAAGAATCTAATTGTTCTTTCCATCAAGTCTATATTTATTTTCTATTAGTCGAGCTGCTTAGGTGGGAACTGAGCCACCACAGATGTTATCATAGCTGTTTCTGACTCGGTTTGGAACATAACTGAGGACACTGAATCTCTCTTAGGCCTGGTCTACACTGATATAGGCATAGCTATGTCAATCAGGGGTGTGAAAAATCCACACACCTGACTGAAGTACCCATTCTGACATAACCCACAGTGTGGATGCAGCTATGCCGATGGAAGATGGATTCTGTCAACATAGCCAATGTCGTTTGAGGAGGTAGTGTTTCTACACCAACAGAAAAACCTTTTCGATGTAGGTGGCATCTACATGACTGGGCTATGCTGACGTAATTATGCTGGTATAATTTCATAAGTGTAAACATAGCCTTCGCCACTTTGAGCCTGAATTTTAAAATTAGACAATCACACTTATGTATGCAAACACAAGCATTCGTTTGTAGGCCTAAACACTACTGTAAATTGGACTAATGAAGTAGTCATCAGCATCTCAGTATTCAGCTTGTTACTTTTCATTGATATGTTAGTATATGAGGTCTGGGAACAAATTAAAGGCTTGTGTTTCGCTTTTAGGTGTACTGTGTTCTTTTGTGTATTATTTCTATTAGAAATTGGATGAACTCTAAGTGCTGTCATGCCATGCAGTGGTTTTATTTTAATTTATAATATATTTGCATGTAAATAGCATTTTGTTGCATAAACATAGGAATTTACTCATAGAGGCTACTGTATAGCTTGTCTTACTATAGGACCCAATCCTGCAGTCTCCCAATAGGTATTCAAGAACTGCAGGATCAGGAGAATCATAGAACTGGAAGGGACCTCAAGAGGTCATCTAGTCCAGTCCCCTGCACTCAAGGCAGGACTAAGTCTTATCTAGACCATCCCTGACAGGTGTTTGTCTAACCCCTGCTCTTAAAAATCCCCAATGATGGAGAGTCCACAACCTCCCTAGGCAATTTATTCCAGTGCTTAACCACTCTGACAGTTAGAAAGTTTTTCCTAATGTCCAACCTAAACCGCCCTTGCTGCAATTTAAGCCCATTGCTTCTTGTCCTATCCTCAGAGGTTAAGAAGAACAATTTTTCTCCCTCCTCCTTGTAACAACCTTTTATGTACTTGAAAACGGTTAATGGTTTATAGCTCACACTGGGTAAGTCTACACTGCAATTAAACACCTGTGGTTGATCCATGTCAGCTGACTTGGGCTTGCAGAGCTCAGGCTGTGAGGTTGTAAAACTGCAGTGTAGACATGTGGGCTTGGGCGGAAGCCCAGGATCTGGAACACAGTGAGTGGGGAGGGTCCCAGTAGCTGGGCTCCAGTCTGAACCCAAACGTCTACACCACAATTTTGCAGCCAAAGCCCAGCAAGCCTGAGTCAACTGACATGGGCCAGCGGTGGGTATTTAATTATAGTGTAGGCATAGATTCAGTCACACAAACTAATCTTGAATCAGCCCCTTTCATGCTATATTTCTATTGCTTTTTATCTACAGATGTTAATGTGCTTTTTCCAATTAATCAATGGGTATTTAAATAATTGGCTTCACCAGCTCATGCTAATTTTTCAGCACTGTGCTCATCATTAAATTTCAAATAGCTCATCAAAGAACCAAATGAAAAGGTGTCATCAAGGTCATTGGCAATCATTCTGGTAAAATATTTACTTTTTTATCATATTTGTTTTCGGAGAAGTTAATTGATTTATCAGCTTGTACCTGAATGGTATCCAGAGTGCTCTTGTCCATTGACAAGAAAGGACTGCACAGCAAGAAAGACACAGGCAAGTACCCATGTCCCAGCTCTGTTCCATGGCACAGACGAAATCTGGCAAAAAGAATCAGGAAACATGATTAGAACTAAAAGTCATCCTCAGCTTATGGCAAAACAACAGGGTCTCTGTGGAGATGCTGCAGCCCCTATACCTAGCAATTTACATTGCAGCATAGTGGAGTATGTTATAAACTGAGGCAAGATAGTAATATAGCAAACTGCTGTGAAGAGTAAAAGAAAGAAAGAAAGAGAAAGAAAAGATTAGTTACAAGGTAAACTTACCACTACATAATTCTTTGTTATAAAACTAAAAGATTGTAATTGTTAAAATACAGCATGGTTTGCCTTTTGTGCATAAACTTGTACATAATAATCAGTGACAGGACTTGATCACATTAAGAAAACGTGGTGTTTTGCACCCAGTTCTACTTACAGCTACTTAAATGCCTCATCTTATACACTGTTCCAAATCCTCATACTTCCTCAGAGAGAACATAAAATGCTTCACTCTACACCACCAGGATGCATTTCTCCTTTGCAGAGAAAGTGTCCTTCTCCTGCTCTGGCAGTCGCTGGGGCTTCAACCCATGTTAAGTTAAGCATGTGCCTAAGTGCTTTCCTGAACAGGGATTCTTTCCTGAATTTGGAACAAAGCTTGAGAAATTTTGTACCATACAGTGTGTGAATGAAAAATCACATATCCAGCAAGCTACTGTGTGGGAGAAATACATGCAACAAAGGGATTGGAGGGCTGGCACAAGCCAAGTGTTGGCAGAACTGAGGCCTTAATTTCAAAAATATAAACTTAACTCCATTACATTCCTACTATTTAATGTTATGTCTAAAAATAGTCATTTTAAAAATTAGCTGGAATATTTATTTTTTAAAAAGCCCACCACAATTTTCCTCTTGGATTAAGCCTGTGTTTGCCCAGTTAATTTTTCATGGCAATTATGAAAAATGCCAAAGAAACTGGTGTCTATAATGAAAGCATTACTAGAAATGTAACTAGAGAGGAGGAAATGAGCAACAGTTTTTCCCAGTGTTTAAGAATTATTAATCATTGAGTCTAGTCAGGAACGTGAATAAAAAGAACCAACTGCCAGCAAAGCTGGACATTCCACACTGGAAAAAAAAATATTGCAGAGGGACTTCTGCAAACACCGGTTTCACAAAAGAAGGGTTCATTGCTTTAAGGACTGGACAGATGTGTGGTTTGCTCACTCCAGCTTGTGAAACCAACAGGCAAGTGCAAAAACTTACTTCCATTGCTGCTTTTGGCCCTGATTCAGGAAACCACTGAAGCAAGTACTTAAGTGCCCTTCCTGAACAGGAATGCTTTCGTGAATGTATGTAAGTATATTGGCTGTATGTAACAAGTTAAAACCCATTTCTCAGTATTGCATTTGCCATTGTTTATAAAATCTCGAATAGAAAAGGGCTTCAGCTAAGACTCCATATCTGACCCCGTTGAGACAAGTGATTATAACAAAGTAACAGAGGGTCCTGTGGCACCTTTAAGACTAACAGAAGTATTGGGAGCATAAGCTTTCGTGGGTAAGAACCTCACTTCTTCAGATGCATCTGAAGAAGTGAGGT
>NW_020664409.1:877464-895974 GCF_002925995.2 Terrapene triunguis
ACATGTTTAGCTAACGTGTGTAAAACTCCCCTGAACATTACCTGAAATAGCTTTTCTGGCCACAAATTGTCATAACTTGAAAATGTGATATCTCAGGCAGATCCCAGGCTAGAACCAAGTGCTGAGTTTTCCATCCAGATGCTGGGAATCTCCCCTTTCAACGGTATAAACTCCTGTTTCAAGCTCTGCAAGGTTATGCAATGTCAGACCTTAAACCTGTCACTGCCCATTGACTGTCTGGGCTTCAGAGGATTTGGGGAGGTACGCGTGAGCATGCGGGGGAAGGGAATCCACATTTGGCAGAAAGATGGAAATATTTTTGTCAGCTGTGTGATGATGCTTGGGAGCTTGGAATGTTTAGAGTAAGTCCCAGTAGAGGTAATTTAGCACATAGCTCTGCAATTTACCATGTCGTTTAGGCTGAAATGTTTAAACAGCCAGGTACAATGCGCAGAATAATGTCCTTAAGGTGCCCTCTAGTGGCTTGTAGCAGAGATTGTCTATCGAAGCAAAACAAAGTTCCATTTGACTGAATTTATTACAGGGCAGAACGACCCCAACCCCTCAGTCCAGACAGCAATTGAAGAGGCCATTGCAACTATTCACATTCAGCAGCATAGAATGTGAAAAGTAAAGAATGCCGCTCAGCTTGGCCTCGAGATCTGTGCAGAATGGGGAGACGATCCCCACTGTTCAAATGCCCACAAAAGTTTGGATGTTAATATGGTTGGTGCAGCTGGCTATGAAAAGAAAGTGGAAATAAAACCAACAAATGGATCTTTGAATAGATTTTTTTTTTAAAGTGCAGCAGCAACACATGGGGATAATTTCATTTATTCTCTTACAAAGCACAGAGAACTGTAGTGTTGAAACAACTGAAGCTAAAGTTACAGGGCCAGATCCTCAGTGCTGGTGTAAATTGGTGTAGCAAAGCACCATTTAAAGTCAATGGAACTATGCCAAATTACACCAGCTGAGGATCTGGCCCATAGTTTTCTAGCTAGAGTACCACAGTTTGGTTGAAAGGTAAACAAAACACAAATCAAGCAATAACATTTTAAATCTTAAAATGCATTAAGTGAATTAATTGTGCCGTGTGAGCTACTAAGTTCTAGGTGGGTTCCTAGTGTTTAATTGTTAGTGGTTGTGTTTTTGAATCTTTACATTGGCATTAGTTCCCAATAGAACTCATCAGTTTTGACTACAGTAGAACTTCAGAGTTACGAACACCAGAGTTACTAACTGACCAGTCAATCACACATCTCATTTGGAACCAGAAGTACACAATCAGGCAGTAGCAGAGACAAAAAACACACCAAAAAACAAAAAGCAAATACAGTACAGTACTGTGTTAAATGTAAACTACTAAAAAAACAAAAAACAAAGGGAAAGCAGCATTTTTCTTCTGCATGGTAAAATTTCAAAGCTGTATTAAGTCAATATTCAGTTGTAAACTTTTGGAAGAGCAACCATAACGTTTTGTTCAGAGTTACGAACGTTTCAGAGTTACAATCTGCATTCCCAAGGTGTTCGTAACTCTGAGGTTCTACTGTATAGGCTGTTTGCTGCAGCTGGCAAAAGAGTAGTAATAATTCAATATGACTGAATCATAAAATTTTTAAATTCAGAAGACCACAGAGCATTCTCAAAACTTTATAGTCATTTTTTAAATCTATGTTTAAATGTTAAGACCACTTTGTATTCATTCCCACCTCTAACTTTCTTTATTTCTTCCAGGTTCTTCTCCAGCTGTTGGAATCAATGGCAGATCCACTTCCAGCTCCTATTATGCAGCTCTGTCGTGGCAGTGGGAGACAGCACTTGCTACCAGAGAGTCAAGATCTGCTAAATCATCACAGATACAAACTTTACAAGAAGACACAAGGTTAGCAGAACTTGCTTCCTTCCCCCCTTAGTCAGGGCTGGCAATGCAGACCCATAGAACACGTGAAATTGGTACTTTGACAAACCAGCTGGCCAGGCCTGATGTTCTTGGATTGAAATCAGAGTTCTCAGTCTCCTAGGGGGACTGCCTGATTGATGACAGAGAAAAGAAGCAACTTAGCTAAGGTCACCCAGCAGCTCTATGGCAGAGCTAGGAGTAGAAACCAGGTCTCCTGAGTCCCAGTCCTTCACCCTTTCTACTGTACTACACTAGCTCTGCAAGATAAGTGGAACCAATCACAGTAATTTAGAACCTACATGAAAAGAGTGATTGGTCCTTAAAGAGTTCACTATACTCAACATTTGTAATGGTAATTAATTTTTTTTAAACTGTGTCATGTTTTGCAGCATAGTAAAGGGACTTTGCAGTTCTGTTAACTTGTGAAGCTAGATTGTGAATGAGTGCAGTGTGATCACATTGGCCATGACTCAGGCCAGTACTTTCTTTAACTTTAAACATGCGCCTAAGACCCATTGACTTCAATGACACTTAAGTATGTGCTTTAAGTTAAACTTGTACTTAAGTGTTTGTCTGGGTATGGATGCTTTCCTGGTGTGGGGTCATTTATTGGCATACTATTGAGAAATACACTATTTATAAAATTAACATGTTCATGCTGTTGTGATATCTATTTCTAATAACTTGGGAGGCACTCAGATGTCATGGTAATGGGAAGCCAGAAGTACTTCATAACCTGCCAGACCTACATGTATGACAGAATTTGTGACCAAAACCCAAAATGAAGGTCATGCAAAAATCATTCAAGCAGGAAACAAAGTGTTGCGAGAATCATTCCTTTGATGTAAATAACTCTATAAATTCAGTTTATTATTATGCATTTCTAATGCATATAATTTTCAATAATAAAAGTGAGGAGACCCGCAGTTGTGTAGTTGCAGGTAACTTTGGGACTAAAAGGAGTAACTTCTCTTGAAATGACAGACACTTCACTTGTATGAGGCCAGATGGATAAAGAAGAGATTATTTTATCCTGGTTCTGTTGCTGCACCAAATCATGAACCATAAATACATGCTTGAAGCTGACACATTCCCACACCAGCCAACTCTCTAGTTTCTTTGAAAAGTGCTAGCATTCTTTGTGAGGATACTCTTAATGGGGAAAACTTTCAAACAGCAAAGATTTTTCCCATGAAAGTTTGCCGAAGATTTCAGCTCACCACAGAATATTTGCAAAGCAAAATGCAGATGTTTTTCCAAGTTCTGCTCACATGACCTTTAATTAAAAATGTTTCCCTTTAAAACTTGTGGCCTATAAGCATGCCTGGGGGAGTTGACCACAGTCATTTAGAAATCAAAAACTCTAGACATGTGGCTGAAATATGGCTGGGAGAAAAATAGAACAAAATAAATTAACTGACACTGAAAGTAACTTGAAATGCAACTGTTTAATTATGATGTTTTCCAGCAGGATGTTGGAGATTGAGGAAAGAAGGGAAACACGGTACAAGCAAGTTGATTTTGCAGTTTTGAGTAATTTATGCAGTGCTGCATATTGTCATTTATTATTTTTATTTAGCTTTTGGTTTGTAAAATGCACCTATCAGGCTCTCCAAGCACTTGTACATCATATGAAACACATTCAATAATGACATCAACAATTAACAAAATTGACTCAGTTTGCCATTTAAACAAGTCAGTGAAATCCCCAGATCAAAAAAAGTTTGAATACATTAAAAATTTGCACACTGAAATAGTGAAAATGGAGTTCCTTCTAATTATTCTCATTAATGGCATCCTTTTAGTTTCTGTCTTGGCAGAGAAAGAAAGGACTGAGTGGACACTGAGACTCAACTAGTCTCCTATCACTTAAAAAATTCTTTTACTCAGGGATGAGGGATGAACGGTTGCACTGCCATAGCACAGCTTGTGCTGTTCTCAAAAGGAAGCTTGACACTGGAACAAGTGGGCCACTGCCCCACATAGAAGAAAATAAAATTAATGTACAATAAAATTACTTTAATCTTAAGTTTCTTCACCAGTCGCTGATGTTTAATGGAATAGCTTTTCCAGATGAAGGAACCATAGTGGGCTGCTGTTTCAGTGCCCTGGACCGTATATGTGGAATGTGCACATTCAAGTCAGAGGCTCCAAATCAGCAGCTTTGTAGCGAATAGCTCAGTAACCACAGAAGAGTGCTGAGGACCATTTTCAAAAGTACCTTTAAATAATAAACTCATGTGTGTGTCCCATTAAGTCGCAATTCACAGCACCCCACTCACAATTTTGATCCGGGGTGCCACTGCCTGATCTGTAGCTACACAGAAAAATTTATTCTCTCACGCTGTCAACTTGGCACCTTTTACAGCACAGTATTCTTGCCATATCTCCTCAGACCTAGAGCATATTCCCACACAGGGCCAGCCAGCTCTCCTGGCCAGTCCATGGCATGGAGGTACAGCTATGGCTGAGCTCATTCTGTTCCCCAACTCAGCTGCTCCAAAGGAGAAGCTTCTAAGGTGCAGACCCTGTGCTTCTTTGAGAGCTGGAGCTGCTATCTGAACAGTCATTACATGGGTTGAATAAGATGGAATCCTTTTTCACTCCAACTTCCCTGCATGGGCATGATAGTAAGGCACAATCTAGGCCTTGAGGGTTTAGCCATATGATTTCCTCTGATTTTATTGCACACTGAGTGGCTACATAAAACCTCATGCATCACTCTGAAAACCACTTTGCATTGCATTACAATTTGAGAAGTATCTGCAGTACTCATTATCCCTTTGATAAACCCAGGCTTCTGTCACGTTTTTTTTTGTTTTTTTTTTTTGGTAAGGAGCTGTTTTCATTGCTGCTTTGCTAATATTTTTCATATCCATATTAAATAAAACACTGCTGTAAATATCTTTCTTACGTCACTTCCCATGGGTCCAGATATTAGTCCAAGTTAGATATGCAGCTGGCTCCCCGCTTTCAAAGCTTCGCTTTGGATCATGGCCAGGGCCTTTGCAAATAAACTCTGAGGGTTTCTACAAACAGTGAACAGAGGCTACTGTAACCATCTCTGTTATTCATCATCAACTCCTTTACTTATTGGAATTCTGTAGACTTAAAAACTAGCCAAATAGTCTTCTTGGAGACATATAATCTATCCCAAAATAAAACAGAAGTAATTAAAAAGGCCTTATGATTTGCCAAGAAGGGTAATGATATTAATTATGCAGTAAAGAATAACCTGTGTTCTTTTGTTGCTTTAAAAGATTAAAATAGTCTCCTCAAGCCAAACAAGTAAGTCCAGGCAATGAACTGTATATGGTAATTGCACCACTCACTTTGTCATATTGAAGAAAATAACTCGAGATGAAATCCTGGCCCCATTGAAGTCAATGGCAAAACCCTCATTGACTTCAGCAGAGCCAGGATTTCACCATCTACGTTTTGTTCATAGGTGATTGGGTATAGAGACAAGACAGGCTCAAAAGGTGAAGGATATATAGGATTAGCCAGACCCACTGGACCAATAGGTAATTTAACATAAGGCATATTAAGATTCTTAAGGGACCCTAGTATTTCAAAATAAAAATGTGTTGAGCCTGTGTAGCAAATTTTAGGTATCCTAAGAGATGGAGTTTTCCTATAACTTTGAGTAAGATGAATGTGTGTGTAACAGGACAGCCTGCCCCTTTAAGGGTCAAGAGACCTTGGGCCAGTCTGCCCTATTAAGTTAGTCCCCTCCATAATTAGCTGCCTCTCAGCCTGGAGGCTGGACAAATAAAGTAGGTGTTAGCCTGATCAACACCTGTGCTTCATAAAAAACATTGAGCAAACCCGGAGACAGGAACTACAGGAAATAGGCTGTATTAGGCTCTGGGCCTGGCAAAGGGGCTCTGAGGTAGGGTATGCAGGAAGCAAGGTGGGCTTTGGGAGAAGCTGCTAGAGTTAGTGGGAACCTACTAGGAAAAAGAGTCTCTAGGGAGAAAGCCCTGGGAGACAGTGCTCAGATAAAAGAGCAAAGAAGAATTCTGCTGGGCCTGGGAATAGGGGTGCAGAGCAGGGAACTTCAGTGAGTGATAGACTATGAGAACAACAAGGAGTCTGGTAGCACCTTAAAGACTAACAGATTTATTTGGGCATAAGCTTTCGTGGGTAAAAAACCCACTTCTTCAGATGCAACAGTGGGTTTTTTACCCATGAAAGCTTATGCCCAAATAAATCTGTTAGTCTTTAAGGTGCCACAGGACTCCTTGTTATTTTTGTGGATACAGACTAACACGGCTACCCCCTGATACTTGAGACTATGAGAGGGACTCTAGGGAAAGCCGCCTAGGAGTCAGTGTTCTACAACAGAGGAGGGAATGGCTTAAAGGTAGACCAGAAGGAGTCAAGAATTGATCCTAGAAGGTGGACTGAAGAATAGTTCAAGAAAGGCAGAAGAATCATAGAATCTGAGGACTAGAAGGGACCTTGGGAGATCATCTAGTTCAGTCCCCTGCACTCAAGGCAGGAGTAAGTATTATCTAGACCAAGGGTGGGCAAACTACAGCCCGTGGGCCACATCTGGCCTGTCAGACCATTTAATCTGGCCCTCAGCTCCTGCTGCAGAGTGGGGTCGGGGGTTTGCCCCGTTCCGTCCCTCCAGCCGGGGAGCAGGGTTGGGGGCTTGCCCCACTCTGCGCAGCTCCCAGGAAGCAGCCGGTATGACCCCCTTCTGGCTCCTACATAGTACGCGGAGGCGTAGCCAGGCAGCTCTGTGCGCTACCCCGTCCGCAGGCACCGCCCCCGCAGCTCCCATTGGCCATGGTTCCCGGCCAATGGGAGCTGCAGGGGTGGCACCTGTGGACGGGGCAGCACACAGACACCTGGCTGCACCACGGCGCTGGAGGGAGGACATACTTCCAGCAGCTGATTGTGGTAAGCACCGCTCGGAGCCTGCATCCCTAAGACCAGCTCGCACCCCAATCCCCTGCCACAGCCCTGATACCCCTCCCACCCTCCAAACCCGATCCCAGCCGAGCACCCTCTTGTACCCCTTCCACCCTCCAAATCCTAAGCCCCACCCCAGAGCCCGCACCCCCGGTGCCCCAACAGCCTGCCCCATTCCCCTCTTGCCCCCTGAACCAATTGGTCCTAGCCTGGACCACCCTCCTGCACCCCAAACCTCTCATCCCCGGCCCCACCCCAGAGCTCGCACCCCCAGCCGGAGCCCTCACACTCCTCCCTCTTACCCCAAATCCCTGCCCCAGCCCTGATCCGCCTCCCACCTTCCAAACCCCTCAGTCCCAGCCTGGAGCCCCCTCCTGCACCCCAAACCCCTCACCCCCAGCCCTATCCCAGAGCCCTCACACACACCCCACACCCCAGCCCATAGCCCGCTCCCGCATCCTGAACTCCTCATTTCTGGCCCCACCCCAAAGCCTGCACCCCCAGCCGGAGCCCTCATCCCAACCCCCAATTTTGTGAGCATTCATGGCCCGCCATACAATTTCCATACCCCAATGTGGCCCTCAGGCCAAAAAGTTTGCCCACCCCTGACCTAGACAATCCATGATAGGTGTTTGTCTAACCTGCTCTTAAAAATCTCCAATAATGGAGATTCCACAACCTCCTTAGATAATTTGTTCCAGTGCTTAACCACCCTGACAGCCAGGAAGCTTTTTCTAATATCCAACCTAAATTGCTGTTGCTGCAATTTAAGCCTATTGCTTCTTGTCCTATCCTCCGAGGTCAACGAGAACAATTTTTCTCCCTCCTCCTTGTAATAACCTTTTAAGTACTTGAAAACTGTTATGTCCCCTCTCAGTCTTCTCTTCTCCAGACTGAACTAACCCAATTTTTTCAATCTTCCCTTATAGGTCATGTTTTCTAGATCTTTAATCATTTTTGTTGCTCTTCTCTGGACTTTCTCCAATTTGTTCACATCTTTCCTGAAATGTGGTGCCCAGAACTGGACACAATATTCCAGCTGAGGCCTAATCAGCATGGAGTAGAGCAGAAGAATTACTTCTTGTGTCTTGCTTACAACACTCCTGCTAATAGAGAATGATGTTTGGGTTTTTTGCAACAGTTTTACACCGTTGACTCATCTTTAGCTTGTGATCCATGACCCCCAGACCTCTTTGTGTAGTACTTTTTCCTAGGCAGTCATTTCCCATTTTGTATCTGTGTAACTGATGTTCCTTTCTAAGTGGAGTACTTGGCTTTGTTCTGATTGAATTTCATCCTACTTACTTCAGACCATGTCTCCAATTTGTCCAGATCATTTTGAATTTATTTTGTCCTCCAAAGCACTTGAAACCCCTCTTAGCTTGATATCATCCACAAACTTCATAAGTGTACTCTTTATGCCATTATCTAAATTATTGATGAAGATATTGAACAGAACTGGACCCAGAACTGATCCCTGCAGGATTCCACTTGATATGCCCTTCCAGCTTGACTGCGAACCACTGATAACTACTCTCTGGAAACAGTTTTCCAACCGGTTATGCACCCACCTTATAGTAGCTCCATCTATTGTATCTCCATGTATTGTATACATAGATCCATGTATTTCCCTTTGGTTTGTTTGGTCTTTTGTTACCCTGGAAGGGAACTGAACTTGAAAGGTTTACTAGCTGGAGGTATGGGCCATGTAGGCTGCTACAGGATTGGAACAACAGCCAATAGGTGGTGCTAGAATAGAAGAACTTCTGTAATGCTGTGCCCTGGCATGAGGGAATGCTCTAGTGGGGAGTTCCCCACTTACAATGTGCTTTACAAAAGTATTGTAGAGGTACCTAAAGATATTCAGTGGTTTTAAAAATTCCAGAGACTTGTCCCCAGGGTAGAGTACATATTTTGTAATAAAGAACATTTACAGGAAGCTATTGAAAATAGCTTTACATTTTTGAAGTACTAGCTAAACTTAATGTCCTTTATAAAGAGCAGCTGAATGGTTATTTGATGAAAGCATTCTGTTTTTCTATTATGATCAGAAAGTAGGGGTGCATGCTGATCTCTAGTGATTCAGGATTGACTAGCGGTTACAGAGAGACTTTAACACCACCAAGACAGGGACCATTAACCCCCCCCCCCCACACACAAAAAAAAGAAAAAAAAAGATTGGGGCCCACTGCAGTTATAAAATATGCAACTTCCTGGGGTTTCCCTGTAGGGAGTTATATTCATAGAGAGGAGCATATGCCCCACGGTAGTATGCACGTAGACTGTTTATTTTAAAATCCTCTTTCTCTAAATGCTTTCTTCCTACTGTTACAATAAATAATACTTTGGTTTGAAGAAAGTTGTTTTGTCTCTGCACACCACTGGTTACAGACCTCTAGGTAGAAGAACCACAGGTGCCTGAACTCAGTTTGACCTGACCATAGTTGACACATGGACCCTTGTGGCCAAAGGCCTGGTCTACAAATGGCAGAACTGCAGAATTCCACCTTAAGCTAGGTAAAAAGATGATGCCTGAGGCAGTACACCCAGAAAGATGACAAAGTACAGCTAGCCCTGTAACCATGACACTAGCTACCTCACAAACTTGTCCCAAGATTAAATAAAAAATTACTATAACTAAGTACACTAACCTAAATGTGAACATCTGTTAGAAGAAACTTATTGCCAAGTGTCATAACATGGGCACATTTGTCAAACAATGTACAACACACAAAGCTGCTTCAATTTCACAAGCATAGCAAAGCTAGTCATCCTTATTGGAAACATAATTAGAATAATCTATTACTGGCCACTCTGTGAGAGTTGCCTTTTAAGCCAATGCATTGAATATGAAAAAGTTGTATGAAGAACTTGCTCTCAGGTTTGCATTCAAATGCATAGCATCACTGTCCAGGTGTATATTTATACTGAAGCACTGCTTTCTGTTTCGCTGTATTTCCTCCCATCTCAGGAGTGGGGTCTATATCACCACTTGTGGGCAATCAGTAACACCAAGCATATTAAGAAATCCTCCTATGTCTTTGTGATGGGTTCGGTCACAGAGACCCCCTTGGGACTGTCACCTGATGTGCTGAGACTACCTCTGAGCCCATTTTCTCTGCCAGTTTGGGCCTCCAGAACCCTGCCTTGTTGAACCAGACACACCAGTCTGCTCCAACACAGACCCAAGGTCTGAACCATGCACCCCAAAGCTGCAGACTTAACTGAAAACAGCTTAAGAAGTGCTCCTGTCTCCAGCACCCAGACACCCAGCTCCCAATGGGATCAAAACCACAAATGAATCTGTTTTACTCCGTATAAAGTGTATACAGAGTAAACTCATAAACTGTCTGCCCTCTATAACACTGATAGAGAGATATGCACAACTGTTTGCTCCCCCAGGTATTAATTACTTACTCTGGGTTAATTAATAAGCAAAAGTGATTTTATTAAGTATAAAAAGTAGGATTTAAGTGGTTCCAAGTAATAACAGACAGAACAAAGTACCGGTAAATTACCAAGCAAAATAAAACAAAACACGCAAGTCTAAGCCTAATACATTAAGAAACTGATTACAGATAAAATCTCACCCTCAGAGATGTTCCAATAAGCTTCTTTCACAGACTGAACAACTTCCTAGTCTGGGCCCAATCCTTTCCCCTGGTACAGTTCTTGTTAGCTCCAGCTCAGGTGGTAACTAGGGGATTTCTCATGACTGGAACCTCCTTTGTTTTGTTTCACCCCCTTATATAGCTTTGGCACAAGGCGGGAATCTTTTGTCTCTCTGGGTCCCCACTCCTCCTTCTAAATGAAAAAGCACCAGGTTTAAGATGAATTCCAGTACCAGGTGACATGGTCACATGTCCTGTGAGACCCCAAGCCTTCATTCTTCCTAGTCTGACTCACAGGAAGGCTTGCAAGTAAACAGAGCCATTTACAACCAATTGTCCTAGTTGATGGGAGCCATCAAGATTCCAAACCACCATTAATGGCCCACATTTTGCATAATTACAATAGGACCTCAGAGTTATATTTCATATTTCTAGTTTCAGATACAAGAATGATAATTTTATACTAATAGGATGACCATGCTCAGTAGGTTATAAGCTTTCTAATGATATCTTACAAGAGACCTTTTGCGTGAAGCATATTCCAGTTACATTATATTCACACTCATTAGCATATTTTCATAAAATCATATGGAGTGCAACATCACAGTCATAAAAAACCCTCTTTTACCCATTGCTTATGTTCTGGCAAAGAGGGAAAAATACTGGAGTAATCAAGATGTTTGGAAACCATAGCTTTTTGGAAACCATGCAGATGGCAGCCCAGAGAGGACTAGGACATAATGCATTAATTATATCCCTAGCCACTCATTTTTCCATTACAGACAGGGTTGATTCTTTTGCAAACATGGTAATAATTTCTGCATGCCTTATAAAGGGTCCAAAGACTCCATTTAGCAGGTCACTCAGGTCTATCCCCCAGAAATGCTGCACCCTTTGTGCTTGATGCTTATTTCACTTATTTGGCAGAAATCTGTAGTGATTCCACAGTCATCAAGGCAGTGACACTAGTGTAAACCTAGTGTGAGGTTAGAAACAGCCCATCTACAACTGTCATGCTGGGTATGCACTCAAGTATGATAGACCTTCTTTGTGACCACCTGCCATCCTTGTCACTTTCCATTAAGAAGAAAGTTAACACGGGCATATAATTAAAAGGCATAGCCATTTAAACCAATATTTGCCTGTAGCTAAAGGATGTAAAAAATTACTATTTGGTAATCAGTTCAAAATAAAAGACTAGCAACACTTTAAAACAAACAGTTTGGGTCCTAGGAAAACAGCATTACTTGGTTATCTATATCTACATCCTACATATATACAATCTACATTAACACAGAGGAGTTCCCATTACAAAATTATTCACCAAAAAGCCTATATTGGCACTCCCATTACATGCAGTAACAGAGAGAGGAACTCAGAGTAATGGCTGTTTAGCAGTAGTATTCATATGTCACTAATGTAGAAGCACTGCATGAAAGCATATTCTCCTATGGTTTGCTATTACATATGTAGACTATCAGGCCTGGTCTACACTAACCCCCCAAGTCGAAGTAAGGTACGCAACTTCAGCTACGTGAATAACGTAGCTGAAGTCGACATACCTTACTTCGAACTTACCGCGGTTCAGACGCGGTCCACACGCGGCAGGCAGGCTCCCCGTCGACTCCGCGGTACTCCTCTCGTTGAGCTGGAGTACCGCAGTCGACGGCGAGCACTTCCTGGTTCGATTTATCGCATCCAGACCAGACGCGATAAATCGAACCAGGAAGTTCGATTTCCAGCCGCCGAACTAGCGGCTAAGTATAGACCAGCCCTCAGAATAAACTGAAAGCAGAAGTTCATCCCCCCAACCTCTAAGTAATGATTTTAATTTAATTAATAAACAATTACCATTGAACCAGGCTGCAATGTACCTACATGTTATTAAAATGTTCTGTATTACTATAATTACTGAACAGCTGCCTGCCAGTTAAATGGTAGATGTGGGTCACCTGCTCAGTTGATACAATCACCTGATGAGTGTGGCAAAGCTCAGCAGGGTAACCAGGGTAACAACACTAAACTTGTTAAAAATTTCAGTGATAGCTTCCAGCTGGCTACCTCTGACTACAGAAGCACTGTTTTATGACAAAGATGGGGAAAAAACAAAGGAAAGAAAAGCTGGACTTCCCCCTACCCATTCTGCAACTGTTCCAATGACCACACAAGAATAAGGCTTGTAGAACTGGATCTGTGGCTAGCCACAGTGACTAATACAGGTCAGAGGTGAGCTGGAGCCAGTTTGCACCAGTTCGCGGGAACCGGTTGTTAAATTTAGAAGCCCTTTGAGCTTCTAACCGGTTCTAAAAGGGCTTTTAAATTTAAAGTAGTGCCTTAGGTGCTGACTCCGTGCTCCAGCAGCTCCCCGCCCCCAACCCCAGCTCACCTCTACTCCACCTCTGCCTCCTCCCCTGAACGCTCTGCCCACCTTCTCCTCCACCCCCGCTTCCCGCGAATCAGCTGTTTGCGTGGGAAGCCTGGGAGGGCTGAGAAGCAAGCGGCGGCTTCACGCTCAGGCCCAGGGAGGCGGAGACGGAGCAGAGGTGAGCTGGGGGGGGTGTGTGAGGAGGGCCGCCCGCGCTGTGGCAGGTAACCCCCTGCTCCCCCACAGCTACGCTACCCCACCCCTAGGAGCCAGAGGGACCTGCCGGATGCTTCCCGGGAGCTGCCCCAGGTAAGCACCGCCAGGACTTCGACTCCCCACCTCGCCCCCCGGCAGGTCCCTCTGGCTCTTAGGGGTGCGGCAGGGTGGGCACCCACTACGGTGGCCCACGAGACCCTCCTGCCCGGCCCCTGAGCTCCCGGCTGGGGAGGCTAGTCCCCGGCTGTTCCCCCGCAGCTTTAGCTCGCCCTGCCGCCGGTGCATGCTCTGGGCGGTGGGCTGCAAGCTCGGCCTGACCTGGTGCTCCAGGCACTGCACGGCGGCTGCGTGGCCTGGCTCCAGCCGAGCGGTGCGGCTGTAGTGCCACCAACCACCTCCAGGCAGCGCAGTAAGGGGGCAGGGAGCAGGGAGGGAGTGTTGGATAGAGGGCAGGGGAGTTCGGGCTGGTGGTGGTGGGGTGGATAGGGGTTGGGGTGGTCAGAGGGCGGGGAACAAGGGGATTGAATGGGGGTAAGGGTCCCAGGAGGGGCAGTCAGGAAGGAGCAGGGGTTGGATGGGGCGGTGGGAGGCAGTCAGGGGCAGGGGTCCCAGGGGCAGTGAGGGGACAGAGAAAAGGGGTGGTTGGATGAGGCAGGGGTCCTGGGGGGCCATCAGGAATGAGAGGAGGGGTTGGATGGGGTGGCAGGGGGCAGTCAGGGGACAGGGAAAGGGGGTGGATGGGGCAGGGGTCCCGGGGGTGTGTCAAGGAACGCGGGGGGTGGATGGGGCAGGGTTCTGGGGGGGGGCGTCAAGGAACGCGGGGGGTTGGATGGGGCGGGAGTCCCGGGAAGCGGGCCACGACCCCCTCGTGGGGTGAGGAGGGAACCGGTTGTTAAGATTTTGGCAGCTCATCACTGATACAGGTGAAACAGTGCAAAGGACTCAGCAAAACTCTGATAGCACATTAGGGAAATATAAGTAAGACAAAGGAGATGGGGAGTAGGGAATACTACCTATAGACTGTAATGGAGCTAGTAGTTGAATGACTGATGCAGACATGAGTAGTATGGAGAGGCTGACTCGATCAATTTAACAGCTGATCAGAAATGGAGAGTGTGGAAAATGATCACAATGGATATGAGTGCTCAGGGTTAATGCCATTACAAAACTCGGAGTTAAACAGAAAATAGAGATATGCGATTAACATCCAGTGTGCAAGAACATTGCCACAAAGTTTCAAATTTACAGTGTTTGAGGACTATGTTGCTGCTCTTAGAGAAGACATGAAGGTAGCATACAATTTTTGCCTGGCAAGTGTTACATAGTTTTTTAAATATTACCAGTTTCCTGTTTTTGACCTGTTTCACTGCAATGAGTGTGTGTGCAGTGCGCTCTTGAAAAAGTATGTCACTTTGAACGAGCTTAGTGATTACAGACAGATACACATCAAAATCCCTTACTCCCAGCTGTTACATGTAATTATTTGAACGAACTGTATTTCATGGGTAACTTACAGGGCATACTGGTGCAGCTGAAGTCAGCTAGATATCTGATTAAACCTTCTCCTATGCCTTGCACTTGACAAAACACAATTTTGGTCTGGTCTATGCACAAATTTTGAATCAGGATAACTACATGTGTTAGGAGTGTGATTTTTACTGGAATTAACTTAGGTGCTGGAACTAGGGGTGCTGCCACACCCCCTGTCTTGAAGTGGTTTCCATCATATACAGGATTTACAGTTTGGTTCAATGGATCTCAGCACCCCCACTATAAAAATTGTTCCAGCACCAATGCTGGAATAGTGATACTACTCCTAGTGTTGCAGTACAAAGACAAACTCCTAGTTATAGTGGTACAAAGATGCTGTTTTACTGCTATGGCTTATTTCTCTTCTAGGAGAGGAAATGGTATACTGGAATAATTGTGTCTACAATAGAGGGTGGGGTTGCACTGCTTTAACTTTCCTGGTATAATTAAAGTGACATAACCCCTTCATCAAGTAAAGGTGTCAGAGGACAATACAAACAGAGATTAAAAACCAGCAATGTCTGTCTGACTTGCAAAGATTAATATTTAATCCCAGTCACTTGCCCTAGAGTTCATGAAGCCTCACTACCACCAATGTAGTGTCATGCAGTTGTTATAGTGCCTAGTACAAAGATGGCACCTAAAGCAGCAACAGGGGGCAGTTCTGCTGGGGATATTGACAGGGAGCACATTCCCCTGCTCTCTCAGAGCCGGGCTGGAATAAGGTCTGGCACACCCAGTAGAAGACTGGACTCTGTATTTCCTGGCCCAAAGACGATCGCATGATCTGGGTCCAGGGGCTAACAATGGTCGATACCCCTATTACATGCCAGAGATCAGCACCTACTGGCTCCATTTGCAGCTGCCTCCACAATGACCCTCCGCGCCCCCTGACAGCTGAAGAGGTGGCTATCTTCTCTCAGGGCAGCCTGCGGCTTCAGTGGTGACGAGACAAATGGGAGGGGGAGGGAACAACGGGACCGTGGCCATTTTGAAAGAGAGCAGAGATCAACAGCCGCGCAGCCCACGTGGGAGCTGGTCAGTGCGTGGTGTCACAGCCGGGTCTCGCTGCGCCGCGCCTTGCGCGCTGGCACCATCCGAGTGCCCGGGGGCAGCGGTGCGCAGAGCCCGGCTTCGGAATCGTGCGGCTGCCCGAGCTGGGGGGAATGTCCAGGCAGCTCATGCGCAACCCTGCGCGCCTCCTCTTCAGCGGGGCCCTGGGCAGGCACCAGGCGGCAATAACAGCAGCAGGTGCCTCTGCTAGGGAGACCTCCTCCTCCTCCTCGGCTGCAGCAGGAGCAGGGACACCGGGACACGAAGGTTTGTGTCTCTGCGTCCCCGGCAGAGGGCAATGCTCACTGGGCTGCTGACGGGACAACACTTACTGGTGGAGGGAGGGAGGGAGGTTCAGCGAGGCGGCAGCTGCTGCACACCGGAGCGTGCGATGTGGAAGCGACTCGCCTGCCGTCCCTCCCGCCCATGGGAGCGGCAAAGCCACCCGGTGCCCTTCGCTGCAGTGTGAGTGCCGCCAGCCGGACCCTCCCCGCGGCTTCGGGCCTGCAGTCGCGACCACGTTGCTAGATTACAAGCCGTCTCGGAGCCTGCGTGGTTTTTAGGAGGCCCCTCACCCCATGGCCCTTAGTAAATGCCACTTACGCGCTGATCAATAATAACTCCCTCCGCTTCGAGAGGCTTTTGGGTCATATCAAATGACCATTTGGGAAGGATCAGCATTACATTCTGAGTAATGTGTCCCAGTGTGGGAGCTGCAGATTCCAAGCTGATTTATAGGGGGCTCTGAGCAGTTTATTTATTAAACTTGAAAACCAAAATAGGAATTCTTGATTATCTGGGGACCCCAAGTTTTTATGTGTCTTGATGACATTCCATTTCTTTTGTTGGAAATTTGACCTCAGCATGAAAAACCGCTGTACCCTATGATGAAGACAATGGTTCAGATTGGTGTTACCCTCTGCCTGCTTTGCCCCCTTGCAGAGCAGCTGATAACCCACTGCAGAACAGCTGATAACCCACTTCAGCCAGGTTTATGGCCCCCTTGTGTCATCAGAGTGGCACAAAGCTGGTGAGTGTACCAGTGAATCTGACCTGATGATGCATACAACAGAATGGAGACTAAAGGATAGTATCCTAGTTGGAGAAGTGATGACGCAGGACCTCTGCTTATGTTTCCTTCATGAGATAGATGCTTTGCCTAGAGAGAAGTCTTCACCTTGCACTGGACAAAATGAAACTGATGAAAAAATGGTAAACTATACAGCAGGTGACTCAAGTTGCTGCTTCTTCTTCTTTTTTTTTTTTTTAATTAAGGGTGCTGCAGTCTTAAAGAACTGCTATTGGATATAGTGCTCTACTGACTGAGCCCCATCACTAGCTTGCTGTTTCATTTTTGAATAGCAGTGAATTTCTTGATTCTAAAGCCCCATTCTGCTCTCTTCTCCAATCCCTATGCTTCATGAAGGGTGAAGTCCTGTGTCTGAGACCTTAAGTGGGATTTGTATGGGTCAGAGGATTTGTGCCGACTCATCACACAGTTGAATTTCACTCAGAAAGAGTCAAGCTTTAGAAGTATAGATGGATGAACATGCATTTAAAATTAAATGCTATCTGCAGTTTGGGGTGGCAGTAGACTGCCATAAATATGTTTCATAAACGGTGAGAATAAAGGCTGATTTTACTTTAATCACCCTAGGGATGTAACAGTCCCTTGGAAGTGGAGTGTCTTATTGCTGTTGTTACATCCCAAGGGAAAAATCCTGGCTCATAATTGGCTAAAACAGTGATGTGATGAGTTAGTAGACTTCTGCTGTCTAGGCTCCTCAGCGGTGAGCAATATTGAGATCTAGAGCAATATTAATCAATCAGATCACATATGTCAAACAAATAAATGCATCCTGAGTGGATGCATCTGAGGTTAGTAAAAACTATCTGTCTCTAGCCGATCCGACAGCAGTTCTTATTTCTTTCAATGTAAAATGTATAACACCTATCCTGGACTCTAGGAGCCTATGCCAATAACTTAAAATAACTTTAGAAGGATAGCCAACAGCTTCCCCTGCACCCCAAATAGTAATAAAATAAAGCCCCCCAAGTGCCCTTTCCTGCACAAATATCATCCCTTATATCCCCCCAAACTTGTGTAAACAGATAACTATGCAGTATGCCCTGACTGTTCACAGACTCAGGTTGTTTTGAACCAATGGGGGAATTGGGTTCCAAAGCTGAGGGCTCCTCACAGCAAATATCCTGCTGGGAGACTCCCTCCTTTCTCCTTTACATGGAAGAACCTCTGCAAATTACAGCTGTGGTAGTGTGGAACATGGAAAAATGTGATCTCTCAGGTATAAAGGTCTTCCTGACTGTCCCATGAGAAGTGAATAACTGGGCCAGATCTCCAGCTTTTGTAAATCGGATTTGTTCTATCGAGACCAGGGAAATGAGGCCAATTTACACCAGCTGAGAATCTGTCACACTGTTTTTTGTTTTTTTTTCTGGACTTCAGACTTCAGGTCCCTATAGACTACTACTGCTTTAAAGGAAAAACTTCCACATTTTCAATTATGTACGATGAAAACATTTAGAATATATGTAAAATTACAGGTACTGAGCCAAATTCTGCTCTTAGTTTCATTGCTGCTATTCTGGAATATCTCCTTGTAAATTCATGCAGTGCCTAGAATCCCCAGCAACGGCTGAGACCCCATTGTACTGGGTACAGTACGCACACTTAGTAAGAAACCCCAGAGGGTAAATCCAACTTCTTACACTGAGACCAGAATTGGACCCCTTGGTTTTCTATTTTGGTAGAAAGAGAGAGTTACTGTATCTTGAGGTAAATATGATTATTTACTACTTTCAACAATTAATCTTGTTAGAAGTTAATGTTTATTGTAAAATGGGTTACTGAGGGCTGTTTTAAGTAACCTGATTGCCTGCTTTGCTTA
>NW_020664409.1:895984-923326 GCF_002925995.2 Terrapene triunguis
TATCTTCTGTCCTTATTTACTGTTGCTTAAATACAAGCTTGGCAAAGATACTGTATATTAAAATGTTTAAAAATGTTCATGAAGGAATGATGTAAGTGGTAAAAATAATATGTTGGATTTACCTCTGTTTATTTTAAACATCTCTGTCGTCTAATAATAATAACATTTTAAGCCTTTCAGATCCCTTTTTTAATATATTAATGACTTACTAAAAAGAATGTAAGTACACTTTTACGCTGATTGTTTTTCTTCTCCCCCACGCAGGGAAGAAGAATGTAGTCACTGAAAGACATGGAACCATCATGACAATTGGGATTAACAGGCCAGAAGCCAGGAATGCTGTGAATCAGGAGACTGCAGCAATGCTTCTGCAGGCATTCACCTCATTTGAAGATGATACCTCACTAACTGTCGCTGTACTTCATGGAATAGGTGAGATTTGTTATAGCCTTGGCTGGAACCCTCCCTCCTCCAACCCCCTCAGCGGGTGGTCACCAGGCTGTTATAATTAGACCCAACATTTGAATCCAACTTGCTTTCCAGCCATCTGGGTCTGGATAGAGTCCAGTCACTGTCTGACTGAGCCTCTAGGGCATGCTCCTGGCATGCAGACTCCCTGTCTGGCCCTCTTCTTGGGATGTGGGACTCCTCAGTGTAGTTGCCCTCAGCCTCAAGACCAGTGCTGAAACTCCCCTGCTGTCTGTGCATGGTTTCCTCATAGCTCTAGTTTATAGTTTAACTCTTTGGGGACACATGTCATTTAAAGTAGGGAACACAGACTTTATAAAGGAACTTCTTAAACACATATACTTTACTCATAGACAGCACAGCAGAATTACAGATGTAGGCAAAACAATAAACACATGAATGAAATTCCTCTCCTGCCACCCCAGAGGCCAGAGTCCTCACTGCTTCTGAGAGTTTTTAGGGTTTTGGTCAGTTTCTTTGGGGGAAGGGAAAGCCCGTTCTGTGCCCACTTCTCCAGCTGTGTCCTCTATTTCTTGTGACAGGCTGACTGTCTTGCCCAAAGTGCTCATCTCTTTTTAAAAAGCAGTCTGTAACATCTTTTCTTTTTCTGTCCTTGTGCCAGGGATTTTCTATGCCCCAATCCCCCAAGGCTTGCTAGGCAAAGAGTTTTTAAAACTCAGTGGTTCTGCTTGTAACAACCTCCATTGGCCATTCAGGGCAAAGCTATTCAGTTGTTGATGGCCCTATTTTACTTCTCCAGACATAGTTTGTTCACTACATGCCAGGTCCCTGCCACCAAATGAATGATCTAATTCACAATGGCTGTTACAACCATAAATGATATTAGGGATTTATATGTTGATCCAAACATATTCCCCGAACTGTCACAAGGCTATTCTCTTCCTCCTGAGATTATTCTTCTACAGTTCTAAAAAAAATGGAATGTATTCATTTCTACAGAGAGGTCTGGTACACGGCTCTACCTTGTTTGAACAGTAGGTGGTGAAAAAGCCTTTTTGGGTTTATTTAACCCATGCATGTCTTCTTATCAATCTAAACACACGACTGAATAAATGAATAGTGAAGTATGATTTACATCCAAAAGCATGATTCTGCAAACACTTGCACACGTGAGTAACTTTATGCCCATGAATAACTTGTATGTAAAATGTTTGCAGGATCAAAGTTAATTAGGGTCCTGCTCCTACAGACTCACAAGTATGAAAAAAAAAATTGGGGGGGGAGAGGAGGACTCATGCTATACTTTCACAGACAGTGAAGTGAACACTGATTTTTGGATGCCTCATATTTTGTGTGCCCAGCTTGAGACATGTTGGTCATGAACTTCAGAGGTGCTGCTCACACCTCTGATGCTCATGCTGACTTCCAGAGGAGCTGTGAGTGCTCAACACTTTGGAAAATCAGTCCGAAGTTGTCTCAGGCTTGGCATTCAAAAATGGAGGAACCCAAAATAAATGACCACTGTTGAACATTTTGGCAGTGGTATACCTTCACAGGCAGTGAAGTGGTTAATTATAACCTGATTTTGGTCAGAGTCTCTTTTCTCTAATAAACATCACTGTTTATATTGCTGCCTTTTCAGCAAAATAGCAGCTGTTCCCAGATGCTGCTAGGCTTTTTTACTCATGCTTTCTTGACTGTGTCAATGTACATGTTCACTTATACACTGAACTTAAAGTTATGAAGAGGTAAAATATTTTAGATACAACTAACTGAATTCATTTGATGCTTGTTGTAAAATGTGTCCTTGAGTAATAGTTGTTTATAAGCTAGTAAGAAACTCTAGAGACAAATTCCTGTTTTTGTTCTTTGAAATATGTATAGTATCATGACAATTATGCTTGAGGGTCAGATACCCAGCTGGTATAAATCAACATAGCTCCATTGATTTTCATTAACTGAGAATCTGGCTGTTGGAGGTTTTTTACTGTAATTATACTGCTCAGGTGCTGTGTGACTTTTGAGAAATCTTTTATATTTGAGATTATTCTACTCTAGGTGACAAAAAAAACCCCCGATGACTTATTTTGTCCAATACAAATGACTTATTGTGCCCACGGATGAGAGTAAGACAAGGAACATGTATTTGAAAATCAAAACAGGAAATGAGAACATGCATATTATTTAAGATGCATGTGCAGTTTTTTCTTGCTTTATTCATTTATCTTGGAAGCACTGCAGTTGAATTTAGGATGACTGAGACATAAAATCCAGCACTTGGAAAAAAACAACCCCACCTTAAACTTCAAAGAGTATATGAAAGTACTTGTGTGAATTGTCAGATGGAGGTAGCAAAATAAGAAGAGACACATTGCTAAACTTTAATTAGAAGTAGCTGTCTTGTCATTATCCAGAGAGGAGGAAAACATTCACATTCATGGTGGAAATAGCATGTTAGTTGTTTACAGTCAGAACATTTAGTAGCAATTCCAGCAGTGACTGCCACACCAGTTTAAAGACAGTTTACTTTGCAGGGTCAAATCCTGGCTAAGTCACTTCCCATTTACTTCTGCAGGATCAGTATTTATAACTAATTGCTCCTATTATTTTAATAACTTTTTGTGCGTTCCTCTAATTCCCTATTCCCTGGCCTGCCTTGATAGCTCTCAGTAGTCAGAGATGCTTTTATCACCACTATGTTTGGAGATCTATATTTTGCTCCAGTTTAATTATTTTAGTTAAAATATACACATGCATGTGTATCTTATTATATAAATAGCTCAGTACCCAAGGCTCTAAAGTTGTAACCATTTAAATTGTGAGATTTTTAGATGTCATTGATGCAAATTAATTCATTTCTAGGTTGTGTTTCTTTTAAAAAACAAAAACAAAACCCACAAAACACTTTAAAATACAGGCCCAACAAGTAAGGCCTGTTTGTTTTTAAACTGGAAAAAAGGCCAAATAAAAACAGTGTCTCATTTTTGAGAGAAGACATTTATTTTTCTCAGGGGAGGAACAGGTCAGATACCCAACCTGCCATTAGAGTTTTGTGTGTGGAGATTGCTACACTTTTCCAAACCAAGCAGGTAGTTTCCTAGACCAGCCTTGACTTTGACATGGGCCTATAATAGGATTTAGCTGGCTGAGTTAATTAGTTTGTATTTTCTTTAACTTAATCTCTCATCTCTGGCCCAGATCCACTAAGTTTTTAATCAGTGACACTCAGTCTTCCGGGAATGAGTTATCCCGGAAGGCAACTGCACTTGTGGCCTTCTCTGTGGTATTTATTTAATTTATGCCAGTGTATGTAATGATTGAGCTCTTAGGTGTGTATGGTTCAGCAAGAACAGACTCACTTACCCATTTTACAAGAAAACTCTCTCTTATTCACTACAAGAAAAACTCACTGAGCCAAATTCACCCCTGGTGTAACTTCACTGATTTCAGTAGAGTTACAGCGGGTATGGCTTTGGTTTATTGGCTCTGTTCATACATCTCATAGTTTCTCTAGCCTCACTCTTCTCACTTCTCAGTCTGCCTTTATATGATTCCTTTCACTCAGCATCCTAACTCCCAAACCAACTATCAGCACAAAAGCAATGACTGTCCTATCACTGGGCACTGCCATGTATTACAGGCAAACACTTATATTCCTTGGTCTGTTTAAAAGAGAACTGGATAAATTCATGGTGGTTAAGTCCATTAATAGCTATTAGCCAGGATGGGTAAGGAATGGTGTCCCTAGCCTCTGTTTGTCAGAGGATGGAGATGGATGGCAGGAGAGAGATCACTTGATCATTGCCTGTTGGTCCACTCCCTCTGGGGCACCTGGCATTGGCCACTGTCGGTAGACAGGATACTGGGCTAGATGGACCTTTGGTCTGACCCGGTACGGCCATTCTTATGTTATGTTCTTGTCTTTCTGGTGTCTTCTGAAAAGACAAGATTTTTAAAAGTGACTTGTGATTATTATTATTGTTGGTGCTTCAAACTTCAGGTGCCCAAAATTGAGATACCATAAAGGGACTTAGCTTTCAGAAAGTGCTGAGCCCACTTTCTGAAAATCAGGCCCCTTTAAAGTATTGCAAGTCAGGCACCCAAAATTGAGGCACCCAGAATCACAAGTCACTTTTGAAAACTTCACCTTAGGGTGTTTTTTGTCCCCCCTGTTCCCACCCCCGTCCCCCCGTCTCCAGACTGATGGTCATTCGGCTTCATAATACTTAATACATACAGAATACATGCTAACAATGCTAATACATGACAGTTCTTATTCAAATATAAAAGAGGTGCTAGGCTGGAGTCAGTGGTATTACTGAAGTCCTGGGAAATTTACAGAAGTGTTGTAGACTAAAAAAAGGAAAGTTGTGTCTATATTTCAGAGCTTTACATCTCCGGCACATATGCAGGGGTTATTTATGCCACCCTAACTGACTTAACAGAGAGAATTAGAACATTGAATTTTGCAGCCTCGTACAGTGGTTCCATCTGTTAAACTGTATCAGGGAGGTTCTTGCTCTGTGGCCTTTTATGTTTTAGAGACAGCAAGGGATTTCTGTCCGTCGTATAGTTGAATATTAAAGTAAATGTGGTGGGCTGCAATGTTTTGATTTTCATTGTGGTGGAGCAGCAAGCAGCAATGCTTTCTACTGCTTCCAGCACTCTGCAGTAACGATACCGCAGTCATGCAAGAAATGGTCTGAATTCCCTCTTTCCGCTGCGGGTAGCTGTGTGGAGGAGGCACACTTTCAGTGATAAAGAAGTGGAGGGGGTGGAAGGGCGAATAGGTTTTTGGCATGCAGCAGTGAGAACCCTGGAAGTGAATTCTTGTTTACTTTGTCTTCACTTTCTTTTAAATGACACATCCTTATAGAATGCAGCCTTTATTCAGTGTTTAATCATAAAATTGGCATCCGCAAAGGAAGAGAATATGGAGGGTTACTAAAAAGTCAGTGCAATGCTGATATTAGACCAGGATCGTCAGCGCCAAAAGACCAATCTCTTCATTTTCTTTCACCATCAAAAGATTTTTATTTCTATGTTTACTTTTTAAGAAGCTGTTTCATAATCTCAGCCAGCATATGATACCGCTGTCTAGTCTTGCCATAGCCCAAATGGTTGTAAACATACAACTTGTGGCCTCCGGGCACCTATGTGAGATTAGGTGGCCTTGCTGCTCTTCATAGAACCTCAGATTTAAATATAGGAATAATGTGTATTGTATTAGGTGACATAAAGGCAGATTCTTCCCCACACACTCCTTTGAGGAGCTGGAGTGGCCTGCCTGCATGGGACTTGCGTGGTTCCCCAGGGCTGGAGTGGGGCTGGGCTCCATGACATGGGCGTGAACCTCTTGTGCCTTACAAAGCCAATCTTCCTGGAAGCACACTGTGCCCCAGCGCACAGGGGAGGAGTAGGAGGTTTGCTAGTTGATCCCTGGCTACACGGATCTACTGGGCCTTCTTAAGGGAGTTTGTGCTGCAGAGATTGTAGCTTTGAGATTGCAGTGGTGGGCATGAAGTAGTTTAGTTGCTGCTCACAGCTGTGAGAGAATCTTCTTCTTCCTCCCGCCCTTGCCCCAATAGAACTAAGACCAGGAGAATTGGTGCAGGGTAGAGATTTTTTTTCTTTAAAGTCCATTTCTGGAATAGTGAACACCACCAGTGTCGCCCTTTCTTTCCCCCAAAGAACTTTGATCTGCGATAGGTAAAAGCTGATGGTGTATTCTGAAGTAACTTGATGTTTTCTCTTGTTTGTTTGAAAACTGAGATGCAAACAGGACTACACTACTAAACTGTAAACACTACTGTATTAATATACCTCTGAGTGCAATAACTTGTGTCATACTGCACTGCAGAAAGCTGTCCTTGTGTCTCATTCACAAATGATTTTGTCTTGGGAGACAATCTTGGGAGACCTTTCAGAGTCTCTTTCAGCATTAATAGCAGAGTTGTTCTTGTTCCTCATACCCATTAACAGAGGTTAATTTTCAAAACAAAATTACTTTGCACTTATTTATCTTCATCCTTCATCTCCCCAATATTAAATGTGTTTTGAAAATTGTCATGGAGATTCTTAACTTACACAGCTTCACATAAACTATTTTATTGGAAAGTGTTGGAGAGCTAATGACACTCATTTGGTTTATGTTAAGAGTATTTAATACCCACTATTACATGTTATTACATTGACTAATGATTTGGAACATAAAACAGAAATTGGTTTTGTAGCATCCCTTGGAGGAATCTTACAGAAAGTTTAGAGGTTGTGGCTAGAACATGTGTTTTAACCTAGTTTTAGTATAATTGGGTCCAGTCCACACTGGCTGGCCAAACTGGCTTATAGCCTAGTTCAGCCACAACCATTTTTAAGACCTGCTTAACCACAGCTGTTAAACACTGTTATCTGGCTTTTGCAGAAAGGGCTTTAATTCATACTCAGGGTCATGCTTTTACAGCCGTGATTTGGGAGATTTCCTTAACCGGAACATGGATTGTTTGATTCAAACCTGTATGAAACTTTTCTCCCAAGAGTTCATTTTCTGACATGGATTTCTTTTAGATTTCTAGACTTGATATTTCCTTCATCTCATTCACTTGAATGAAGAGAGTTTAATTTTGTGTCAGTGTGTTGTGTAACTCCTAGGTGAATTTAGCACTTATGAAAATGTCATTCTTAGTTATCTTCTAACCGTAGCTCAGTCTGGATTTTGAGTAGCAATATGTATTTCTACAGTAGTTGTTGGCTTTCCACATTCAGTGACTGCTCCTTTCTCGTATCTCACAGTAACTTTCATGAGAGAGCTTCTCCATATTCATTTATTGGTCAGGTGTCTAACCCTTCCTTGAGAACTCACTTTCATCCTGAGTTACTATATTTTCCTCCTTTCAGGCTTCTGCGTTAACTGCTGTCATGCAGCCTTTCTTGTAAGGAAAACGCTACCTTAGTTCATCTTGTTCAATTAGATTATTGCATGTTATCAAGAGATCGTGACACTATTTCTTATTTTTTTTTCTCTCTTCCTTCCAGATTCTTTACCAAGGAGGTTTTGGAGTTCCAACAAAATCATCTCAAAATTAAAGGGCAAATTCTGCCCAGCTTTATGTGAGTGCACAGTGTGGGTGAGGCCACAAATATCCTCTCCCCATTCTTCCACTACCCTGGCAAGGCCCAACCTAAATTGCACTCCCTGTACATAGGGGAGTGATAAGATTGCTCCATCCTTACTTGCAGTGTACATGCTGTCCCAGAAGGTACAGGGACTAGGCAGGATCATGACTGTATCCCTGCACACTGACTAGGGGAGCTCCCGATAGTGTGTATAGCAGCATACATGCTATCTCTGTACACACAGGAAGAATGTTTTCTCTGAGGCAGAATGCCTCTCGAGTGTTCTCTCTGGGGCAGTGTGGCTCTGCAGTGCCCTCCCCGATAAGGCACAATTAAGCCCTTTATCTGCTTTCTTTCCCTGACATCATTTGTCCATTGGTGAAGTCATTCTTCATAAAATAAAAAGAGACTTCAGCCTCACCCTAAACCTGTTCTTTTTTCATCAATTGGATCTGCTATTTGTAGCCTACATTCCCAAATTGTGGTCTGCTGTTCATGTGAGATGTCATCTCTCTTACTATTGTTGTTATTTATTATTTGAATTTTCATAGCCACTTTGAATCAGGAGACCTGCTACCTAAACTCCTCCTTTCTGCTTTCTGTAAGCATTGCTGCCTGGCATGGACACTTTCTTCTACAGAGCAATTCAGAACATCTGTGTCCATTCTCTCACTGTGTTGCTTTACTGTTGATAACAGATGGAATCTGTGGAATTGATCCCATTAAAGAGAAAACAGGCTGATTTATCAGTAAATGAAGTTCTCTGACAAGTTTATCTTCTCCACACGCTCATAGTCTCCCTCCTCCTCCTCGTTACTTCAGATCTTAAATTCAAATCTCAGTCCACAAACCTGAGGGCCAGATCCTCAACTGCTGAATATTGATGTAGCTCCATTGACGTTAATGGAGGACCGGATGAGGATATGGTCCTGAGTTGGTGGCGATAGCCCAATACTTGAAAAAGAACTGTTTGCTTGGGATGGTTGTTGAAATGCACACTAAAGCTTTCTAAGTCTGTTTCATGGATCCCACATCTAATGTATCGATACATGTGCTTATCCAAATAATGTGCCTCTATGGAGGAAATAAACCATATACATTACTACTAAGAAGTCTTTCCCCCTCATTAGTGATGTGACTCAACAGTACCCGGTTGAGCTGTAGTCAATAGAAACAATGACATTAAAAGAATGTTGAGAGCCTAAAGGGAAGCACTCAGGTCGTGAGATGGTAAAATTAAGGTTGCCTGGACAATTTTTTACTCTGCCTCCTTTTGTGCATGTTAATGTTTTAAAATATGACCGCCACTAGCTTTCAAACAAATAGTTCAATGTACTTTTAAAAAGACAATCTTATGGACACATTTGGCATGTTGTAGCCTTTCAGGCAGTGGGTACTGTTGGGCCTTACATTGTTTAGCAAATTTCTCAGACTATCATACAACTTTTTTCTTCTGCCATCTTAGATATGCTTTACACCCACTTCAAGGCCCTTTTGTGCTGCCCGTGTGATGAAAAGGGACATTAGTATAAATGAGAATCAGATCCTTTGTCTTCATTGACTTACCTTTATACAACTGAAAAAGACAGGTCTAATGGAAGAGCTACTTCCTGTTGAGATATCATTAAAATTTATGTCAGATCTTCAGCTGGTGTAAATTGGTACAAGTATACTGATTTCAATTAAGCTATACCAATTTGTGTCAGCTGAAGATCTGGCCCTATGTCTGTAATAATAACAATAATTATTATTTTTTCTACCACCCCAGGATATATGAGCCCTAGTCATGGACCAGGACTCCATTAAGTCCTGACAACAATATTAACTTCAAAATGAATCAGAAAAAATTAAAGGTAGAATAAATGAAGAACCTAGATCCAGAAAGCTATTTAGGCTCCCAACTTCCATTGAAATCAGTGGAAGTTAAGGAGCTAAATATCTTTTTGGATCTGGGCCTAAGTGTCTCTCATAAAACTGGATGGATCTACTATACATTATTCGCCACTTTGGGCTGGCATAATGTACCCAGAAACCAGCTTCACTGGGTAGGGAGCTGAAAATGACCCCTTGAGAATGGAAATTTTCATGCACCTTTAACAGTAGGTGTGACTACACTTTCACTATCAATAATCCCATTTGAAAGTTGTAGCGAAATGCTGCTGTCGCTAAACGGATGGACAGAAATATAGAAATGATGTTTGTCTGAGATTTATGTATACATTTTCTGATCCAGAGCTGTTCCTTAGATGTGTGTAAAAATTGTCTGATGCAGACTTTTAGCAAGGCTTTCAGGGTGAAATAAGCTTCTGAATAAAAGAAAATGGTCCCTTGAGCCACCCCAAAAGCAGCTCTTGGACAAACCTCAAGGAAAAAATGTGAATATTTGGAGCTCCACTGACCCCACACTGATGCTTTCCTGAATTCATCACTGCGGAGTCTAATTTTTGCGGTGTTTTGTAGGAGGTAATTTCTGCGCTGGTTATGATTTGAAAGAGCTGGCCCACAACCCAACCTCAATAAAATTGGAACAAGATGTCACCAAAGGTCCTGGTCCCATGGTACGTACTTGGAAACAGAACTGTGCAGCATGGAGAAGTTTTTGCAATTCAGTGAAACTAAAGTCAATTTTCGTGGCTTGAAATTGCTGCAGGACCATATCATTGTGTTTCAGTTGTTTTGCTATATGTGTGAGAGGCAGCTGTTTTGTTTTTAACAGACAAGAAAACTTTAAAATCTTGATTTATGGAAACAAGTGACAAATTTCTGTTAACTTGCAGACACAAAAAGGGGAAAAAATACTTGTCTTCTTTGAAGTTAACTAAAATCAAATGGGATTGTTTCCCCAAAGGAAAAGTAGGAGTTTAGTTATGATGCATCACCTCCCAGACATCTTGGAAATTATATGTACTATACCCTCTGTTTATATAAATATGAATTACATGATTATGTGCACAGGGTCATTTGTAGTTCAAATGAAAATATAGTAGGCAGAGACTGTTGAGGGATAGACAGGATCCAAAGATCTACTATTAACTATTTTCCAGCATGGTATATCAAACATGTTTTCTTTAAGTTGAATGGTAAAGAAAACTTTGGCCCAGTGTCATATGTAGGTACTTGATTCATGTCTGGAAAGCTGGATTTTCACCAATGTTAATATGATCCCAGTCATTCTCCATTTGCATGGTATCTCTACCATGAAGACTGGTGCAGGAGTTCACCGTTTTGCTCAGAAACAGACAGATTCTTCTGACTTCATAATCATTCTGCCTTCTAAAAATGAGTATCTTTATATTCGTATTTGCTGTGGCTGGTGGTGGGGGAGTGGTACATACGAAAACATAAGAACTTCAGGTTCACCTGGGAAGTTTGCTAGAGATGGACCACTTGTAAGGTGGATGTGTTAGGTAAGTGTTTTATTTTCACTATGTTAGATGGCTGTGCTCAATGCTTTGAACATCACTTTATATGGGCACTGAGAGATTTACCATATATACTCGATCATAAGCCAGTTCGTTTATAAGCCGACCCCCCCAAAATGGATAAGTAAAAATGGAAAAATTTTATGACCTATTCATAAGCCAACCCTATAATTCAGGGGTAGCAACTTTAGCTCCTGGGCCATCAGGATAAGCCACTGGTGGGCCAAGATGGTTTGTTTACATCGAGCGTCCACAGGCACGGAGGTAAACCTAAGTAAACAAAGTGTCCCGGTGCACCAGCTGCTTACCCTGACGGGCCGGAACAGCAACTGGTGGGGAAATGTTTTTTGTGGGTTTTTTTGGGGGGGAGGAAGCTGGGGATCAGGGGAATAACCCCTGTGACCATCCCCCACATGACGCCACCCCTAGTCCGGGACCCCCACACTATCCCCATCCCATCCCTTCCCACCTTATCTGGGGAGGGCCAGGGGAGGATGTCTCTGGCCTGGCCGGGCGGTGCGGCCGCAGCATGTTCCAGGGGCTGGGCCCGGTGGCACGGCCTCAGCATGCTCCAGCGGGCCGGGCGGCACGTCCACAGCCTGCCCTGGGGGGCAGGGCCGAGCAGCACGTCTGCAGCCTGCCAGCCCGGGAGCTGCAGCTGCTTCTAAGGCTGGGCGTGGCCAGAAGTGGAGAGACTCTGGCCCCGCCTCTTCCCTTCTGGCTCTGCTGCCTCTCCTTGCTCCCTATGGTGGGAGGAGGGGCTGTGTCCCACCTCTCCCTCTCTATACCTGTTCATAAGCCGACCCCCTTCTCTGGTGCTTCCCTTTTTTACTAAATAAATTCGGCTTATGAACGAGTATATACGGTATGTGTTTCCATATACAGCACATTCGCCAGAAGTACATTAATGGTGATGTGTTGATAAAATCCGTAGTCTCAGAAAACAAAATGTTGAATTAGTTATTTGGGTATCAGAATTCATTCACCATATATTGAGTCAGTTTTGTTCTTATCTTAGGTAGTGTGAGGGTCAATAAAGTTACTAGGCTTCTCTGGTTGAGACGAAATCAAGATATCAGTCTCACTGGATAGAGTAGTGCACATTCCTGTCTGAAGTTTGCTGCTGCTTCTCATATCTGTAAATTTATTTAGCATTTTGACAGATGAGGGTGTATAACTCAAATAGAATGAAATCTTTTCTTCCTGAAAGTTGTTATTCTAGAGTCTTCTTGAGAATCTTGTCTGAGACTCAACATATACAAACAAAATAATCCTGCTGTTTGAATTGTTGTGTTCATGAAAGAGTAGTAATTTGAGTGGGTGAATAGCTTATTTAACTGTGCCTCAATTTTTCCATCTTTATAATATAAATAACAAAACTTATTAGCCCTTCTAAAGTAGTTTGAGGTCCTCTGACGAAAGATGTGGTTTAAGTGCAACATGTTTTTAAAAGACAGCCACAGAAGCTATGGGTCACAGTATGCAGTCCTCTGTCTTTCACTTGCTGAGCCCAATAGTCTCTCAGAGGCATGCCTTTGTATTAATGCTAACAGCTGTGGGATACATTTGGTCTGTTAGCATACTGACTACTTCTCTAAATTACTGATGCTTGATCCATAATACAGTCCTAATATGCATAATTATGGCATTCAAATATTATATGATTGCAGTGTGTACCGTGAAATTTGAACACATTGGAAACAAATCAAGGATGAAATGCCTTCTTTAAAAAGTGAATTTCCTTCCTTCCATGTGTACTGTCTCCCTGATATCAAAACTTGCTCAGCTGACAAGTAAAATGTCTTTCTTACTGTCAGCCCTAAAAATTCAACATGGGCTCTGAAAGTGTAACTGGGTTCTTTCTGCCTTGCACATCATAACCAGTAATAAAGGTTCTGTTAGCCAAATTGTGCCCTTGGCTGCACCTGTATAACCTTTTTGCCTTCAGATTATGCCTCAGTGGTATAAGCTCAAATTTAAAGTAAAGTTTGGAAGACCATGGAGTTGTACAGATGTATCTAAGGTCATCATTTGGTTTGCATCTTTACATAATCTATACAGGACAACTTCTGTGACTGCAGCTTAGAATTTCACTACTGTGAACATTTGCTTTAACTCACTGGCACTGGACAAATGTCTTATTAATTTTTCCTACTGCTGTCCTGATTAAACAGCAATCATTAGGCTAATTAGGTACCCAGGGATATATCCCAGTAAAGCAATCCTGAGTAAACTGAGTAGACCGTAATCATAAAAATGTAAATTGATCACAGCAAAACCAAGATAATAAATTGAAGTTAGTATATATGGGTGCATTAGCTGATGTGCTGGTTGCAACCATCCTAGATATGGCCCAATCCTGTAAACGCTTATTACAAAGCATAGTCCTGCTGAAGTCAATAAACCTTCATCCTATATTAAGCAGTACATCCAACAGTGTTTGCAGGATTGGGTCTTTGGTATGTACACTGTGGTATGAATGTATTAATATATCTTTTATTTTGATAGGGTCCTTCCCGAATAAAGTTTTCCAAACCAGTGATTGCTGCAGTAAGTGGATATGCAGTGGCTGGGGGTCTTGAGCTCTCTCTTTTGGCTGACCTGCGTGTTGTGGAGCAGAGTGCCATTTTTGGAGTGTTCTGCAGACGCTTTGGTATGTTTTCATACAAAATCTCTACCGAGATAGCAGAGACCAGATTTTAAAAAATGCCTTTAGAATTGCACTCCCAGTTCTTGCAAGTGTGAAACCTATATCTGTATATGTGAATTGGGTACATAGACCCACAATTTTCTGGTTTGTATGCACACAGTTTGCAAGCACATGGTTACAGATTGATCTGATAATTGGGCCCTGATCCCTTGGGGTCTCTTTCTCTTTGCCTGCTTTCTTTATAGCCAGATGTTACAGGCAAGTTTGGAAATTAGAAAACTGTTAGCCAACTAAGGGCTCATCTACACTGGGAACTTACATTGCCATAGCTACGCTGCTTAGGGGTGTGACAAATCCACATTCCTGAGTGACGTAGTTAAGCCAACCTAACCCCCCGCATAGACGGTACTAGGCCGACAGAAGAATTCTTCCATTAACCTAGCTACTGTCTCTTGGGGAGGTGGATTACCTACACTGATGGGAGCCCCCGGCCAATGGGAACTGGAAGGGGCGGTGCTTGGGGCAGGGGCAGCGTGCGGAGCCCCCTGACTGCCCCTACGCATAGGAGCTGGAGGGGGGACATGCCGCTGCTTCCAGGAGCTGCGCGGAGCCGCAGCACATGTGCGCGGAGTGGCCCCCAGAGAGCTGGAGCGCATGTGCGTGGAGCAGCCAGCCGGAGAGCTGGAGCGTGTGGAGCGGGGCAAGCTGCAGACCCCGCTCCCAAGCGGGAGCTCGAGGGCCGGATTAAATCGGCTGGCGGGCCGGATGTGGCACACGGGCCATAGTTTGCCTACCCCTGGTCTACACTGAAGTGCCACAGCAGGTGCAAGGAAACTATATTAAATAGTCCTTGCAGTGTAATTGAAATTGTCAGTAAGGGCTAGATTTTTAAATATATTTAGGAGCCTGGCTCCCACTGAAATAAAATTGATTTCTGAAATGATTTCAGTGGGAGTAAAGTGCCTAAATACCTTTTAAAAATTTGGTCCAAAGTTGCTATTATGTTTTATTTTCATCTTATTTGCTATCCAGGGATAATTAATAACAATTTGTACAGTTTGGCATTTACTGCTAATAAACATATACATTGTGATCAATTGTACAGATATTGTCTTCAAATTCAAGTAACAGATGCTGTATACAGACTGGAAGCTATTATTTTATATATAAATTTTCCCATTTTTGGGTGCATGGTATCTTGCTGTCCTTTTATTATTCTTCTCATTCTTTCAAAATTGAAAAAGATGAAAAGTTTTGGTAAATTAAACAGTTCATTAGCTAATTTACAACACTACTACCATATGTAAAGATCTGGTCCAAGTGGTGAATGTAGCTGGACTGCTTGGTAATAGTGACCATAATATAATTAAATTTAACATCCCTGTAGCAGGGAAAACACCACAGCGGCCCAACACAGTAGTATTTAATTTCAGAAAGGGGAACAACACAAAAATGAGGAAGTTAGTTAAACAGAAACTAAAAGGTGAAATCCCTGCACGCTGCATGGAAACTTTTTCAAGACACCACAATAGAGGCTCAATTTAAATGTATACCCAAATTAAAAAAACATAGTAAAAGAATCAAAAAAGTGCCACCGTGGCTAACCAACAAAGTAAAAGAAGCAGTGAGAGGCAAAAAGGCATCCTTTAGAAAGTGGAAGTTAAATTCTAGTGAGGAAAATTGAAAGGAGCATAAACTCTGGCAAGTGAAGTGTAAAAATATAATTAGGAAGGCCAAAAAAGAATTTGAAGAACAGCTAGCCAAAGACTCAAAAAGTAATAGCAAAAAAAATTTTTAAGTACATCAGAAGCAGGATCCCTGCTGAACAACCAGTGGGGCCACTGGATGATTGAGATGCTAAAGGAGCACTCAAGGACGATAAGGCCATTGTGGAGAAACTAAATGAATTTTTGCTTCAGTCTTCACTGCTGAGGATGTGAGGGAAATTCCCAAACCTGAGCCATTCTTTGTAGGTGACAAAATCTGAGCAACTGTCCCAGATTGAGTTATCATTAGAGGAGGTTTTAGAACAAACTGATAAACTAAACAGTAATAAGTCACTAGGACCAGATAGTATTCACCCACGAGTTCTGAAGGAACTCAAATGTGAAATTGTGGAACTACTAACTGTGGTTTGTATCCTATTATTTAAATCAGCTTCTGTACCAAATGACTGGAGGATAGCTAATCTGACACCAATTTTTTTAAAGGGCTCCAGAGGTGATCCCGGCAATTACAGGCCGGTAAGCCTGACTTCAGTGCTGGGCAAATTGGTTGAAACTATAGTAAAGAACAGAATTGTCAGACACATAGAGGAACATAATTTGTTGGGGAAGACTCAACATGGTTTTTAGAAAGGGAAATCATGCCTCACCAATCTACTAGAATTCTTTGAGGGGGTCAGCAAGCATGTGGACAAGGGGGATCCAGTGGATATAGTGTACTTAGCTGTCATGGGATAAGAGGGAAGGTCCTCTAATGAACTGGTAACTAGTTAAAAGATAGGAAACAAAGGGTAGGAATAAATGGTCAGTTTTCAAAATGGAGAGAAATAGATAGTGATCTCCTCCAGGGGTCTGTACTGGGCCCAGTCCTATTCAACATATTCATAAATGATCTGGAAAAAGGGGTAAACAGTGAGGTGACAAAATTTGCAGATGATACAAAACTACTCAAGATAGTTAAGTCCAAAGCAGACTGCAAAGAGCTACAAAGGGATCTTACAAAACTGGGTGACTGGGCAACAAAATGGCATGAAATTCAATGTTGATAAATGCAAAGTAATGCACATTGGAAAACATAATCCTAACTATATATATAAAATGATGGGGTCTAAATTAGCTGTTACCACTCGAGAGAGATGTTGGAGTCATTGTGGATAGTTCTCTGCAAACATCCAATCAATGTGTAGCAGCAGTCAAAAAAGCTAACAGAATGTTGGGAATCATTAAGAAAGGGATAGATAATAAGATAGAAAATATTGTGTTGCCTCTATATAACTCCATGGTAGGCTCACATCTTGAATACCGTATGCAGATGTGGTTGCCCCATCTCAAAAAAGATATATTGGAGTTGGAAAAGGTTCAGAAAAGGGCAACAAAAATGATTGGGGTATGGAACGGCTGCCATATGAGGAGAGATTAATAAGATTGAGACTTTTCAGCTTGGAAAAGAGACAACTAAGGGGGAATATGATAGAGGTCTATAAAATCATGACTGGTGTGGAGAAAGTAAATAAGGAAATGTTATTTCCTCATAACACAAGAACTAGGGGTCACCAAATGAAATTAATAGGCAGCAGGTTTAAAACAAAAGGAAGTATTTTGTCACACAACACACAGTCAACCTGTGGAACTCTGTCAGAGGATGTTGTGAAGACCAAGACTATAACAGGGTTCAAAAAAGAACTAGATAAATTCATGGAGGATAGGTCTATCAATGGCTATTAGCCAGGATGGGCAGGGATGGTGTCCCCAGCCTCTGTTTGCCAGAAGCTGGGAATGGGCAACTGGGGATGGATCACTTGATGATTACCTGTTCTGTTCATTCCCTCTGGGGCACCTGGCATTGGTCACTGTCGGAAGACAGGATACTGGGCTAGATGGACCTTTGGTCTGACCCAGTATAGCTATTCTGTTCTTATGTTCATTTATGTAAATAATAATTATGAATGATTATTATTATGTTAAATTTTAATAAAGCTATAAATATCTACTATAGTTACTGCTGATAAAACATTGTTAAATTTTAAGATTTTATCATTTTCCTCCTAATAAAGTAAGTTTTTTTTCAATGTATTTAGATAGAGGAGTGTGGAATAAAGGCATGAAGTAGAGCTTTGAAATATTTTTCTAGTTAGTATGAAGGATGATGATAGCTCCTCCATAGTTAAGATGAAAGCTTGCTTCTCATTATAAGCCCTATTTAAGAAACAAACAAATCAATTGCCGCGAAATTTCAGATACCACATCAGTCTTGGGAAGAGATTTTCCTGGGAAATTTAAATAAATTTATAAAATCTTTTTTCCAAATATTATTTTGTTGGCCTTGTTGAGGAGAGGCACTTTTTTCTAGGCATGGGAAGCGGGGGAGATGCCTAAAAAGGGTTTACAAAGTTAAAATGGCAGATGAGGCGTACACTGTGCTGCTGGAAACAATTACATGTGCTTTACTTTACTACCAAGAGCAGTTCTGTTGATTTCAATGAGACTACTCCATAGCAGTAAAGTTAAGCAAAAGTAAGGCCTTGTCTACATTACAGGGAACTTCGGTATAACTTACATTGCTCAGGGGTGTGGATTATTCCCACCTCTGAGCGATGTAAGTTATAGTGACCTAAGTGCTGTCTAGACAGTGCTATGTTGGCGGGAGAGCTTCTCCCACCGACATAGCTACTGCCTCTCATGGAGGCAGGAGTTATTAAGCTGACAGGAGAGCTCTCGCTCGTGGGCTTAGAGCATCTCGGCCACAACACAGCTGCGTTGCTGTAAGTGCTATAGTGTAGATGTAGCCTAATTGTTGGCAGGATTAGTGCCTTACTAGAGTGATGTGCTAGTGAGTGCTGAAAGATCCTGTGGCAGCAGGGAACTGACTGGATTTCCAGACTTTTTGATGTTGGGGTGGTTGAGTTTCCGTGGCCATTCAGATCCTTGGCCTCTCTGCAAAGACTGCAAAACATGGTCGCTGTTTTTGGGATGTGGAGACCTTTTCGCCAGGAACTGGAGTGAGGCTACCAACAACGATAGTAACTTTTAGCCTCTACCAATCTATATCTAGACTTATGACTTATGAGATGCCACTAAAAGCCTATTCTCAAGAAGGTCCCTTCCATCTCAAGAATTTAATGGGAAACTTTATAAGTCTTTTAACTATATTTTGAGATGCTCAGTCTATGTCTACTTTGCACACCACTTGCTGCAGCATATAGGGTATGTGTAGCTACATGCTGCAGTGAAAAGCAAGGTTCATCCACGCTGTGGAGTGTAGATACACATGTCCATTAAAGGCTCAGCCAGGGGGAGGCAGTGAGGAAAAGCTCTGGGGAAAGACTCCAGCAGCAGGGCACTGCACTGCTAAAGATAGCAGAGTAGATGAGGGAAGCAGTGCTTGGGCATGAAGTGAGTCTTGTAGGGTACATACCCGCAGGGTTCAGGCACGTCTTTACTTACCTAAGCAGTGCCTCACCGTCTATGCTGCTATTTATACCGGTACTAGGGGAAATGTAGTGTAGGTACTCTACAGGCAGCTGAAAGGAGTGTGCAGTGTAGACATACCTCCAAAGTAATAACTTCTTATTACAATCAAGAAGGGGGAATATGGCAAGATATTTGTTCTAGAAAGTTCCTCTGAGTTGTGGGGGTATGGCAGGGAGGGAATGCTAAGCTTCAGCCCTTAACAGCTGCAGTGACTCTACTGGTCTCACTTACTTGAATTCTGGTTGACTCATGCACAACTTGTGCTAAAATTCTTGCAGATAGCAGATGTGCTGCAACTGGATTTTCACAGCCCTAGTAGTTTGTCTGAAGTAGCAGTGGATTTCACTGTTGACATTTTAGTATATTCAACAGGCAGGCCTATTTGTAAAGCAAGTTGTTGAACAAGGTTCATGCAAACTACTGTTTGTAATAGCATGGTTTACCCTAATAGTTTGACCCTTGCTATGAGAGAAAAAGCAGTGCTAAGAATGTCTGGGGAATGCAACACACTTGCACCATGCTTCTTTAGCATCTGCTGCAGTATTATGCTTATTGTAGTTTGGCCCATTTTAAATACTCGAGAACACAGTGCTTCATGTGGTGCTTTGCTTTTTTTTTTTTTTTTAAGTGAGTGGGTGGTGTGTCTTTGGAGAGAAGACACCACTCTTAAAATCCGCGTTATGTGCTGCTGTTGTCATATAATCTATATTTTGATCCTGACCACTTATCCACATGGTAGCTGTAAAGATCTGGGAACAAATTTCCCTTTTAGTTCATTTCAGATCATGACTGATTTTTATTAAACCAGTTTAGAGCATCTCCATGAAGAAATATGGTGGTGATGTCTGAGCTAAATGTGAATATTTAAAAACCTTTCATAGAAATAAATTCATATGGCTACATCCTGTTACATCTTGAATCTGTTAGGGGAGAGCACCCGGTTATGGAGGAAGAATAGACTTATGGTTAGGGCACTGGTGTGGGATTCGGAGAACCTGCGTTCAATTCTTAACTCTGCCACAGACTTCCTGTGTGACCTCGGACAAGCTACTTAATCTTCCTGTGTCTCAGTTCCCCATCTGTAAAATAGAGATAACAATACTTCTCTACTTCACACGGGTGTTGTGAAGATAATTTCATTAATGTTTGTGAGACTGAGGAAGTGTCTACACTTGAAATGCTACAGTGGCACAGCTGCAGCACTTCAGTGTAGACACTACCTATGCTGATGGGAGGGGTTCTCCCGTCATCATAGTTAATCCACCTCCCCGAGAGGCGGTAGCTAGGCTGACCGAAGAATTCTTCTGTTGACCCAGTGCTGTGTAGACCGGAGGTAAGGTTGCCTTAACTATGCCGCTCAGGGATGTGGATTTTTCACATCTCTGAGTGAAGGAGCTGGGTCAATCTAACTTTTTAGTGTAGACCAGGCCTCAGTTACAATGGTGATGGAGGGGCCTTATAAGAACATGAATAGCGTTCCAATTCTAACAATATATAATTACCCTCCTAATCAAGCTGCATTTGGGAGTTTTGGAGTGGCGGGTGGCTTTCTGTTTGCAACTATCCAGAGTACAGTAAAAGCTGTGTTATCTGGCACTTTACCAACCGGAAAGCTCTATAAACCAGCATTTCTGATATTCATTGAAAGTCCAGTTTATAGTCCGGTTGGTGCGGGGCCGGCAGGCTCCCTACCTGGCTCTGCATGGCTCCCTGGAAGCAGCGACATGTCCCTGCTGCTCCTAGGCTGAGGACTGGCCACAGGGGCTCCGTGCACTGCCCCTGCCTCGAACACTGGTGCCGCAGCTCCCGTTGGCCGGGAACCACCGCCAGTAGGAGCTATGGGGGCGACGTCTGCGGGTGGAGGTAGCGTGCAGAGCTGCCTAGTTGCGCCTCCGCCTAGGAGCAGCAGAGACATGTCGCCGCTTGCGGGGAGCTGCTCGAGGGGAGCACCGCCTGGATCCGGCATCCCAAAACCCCTCTTGTGCCCCAACCCCCTGCCCGGAGCCCCCTCCCGCACCCAAACTCCCTCCCAGAGCCTATACCCTGCACCCCATCCTGTGCCCCAACCCCCAGCCCCCTCCCACACCCAAATTCCCTCCCTCTTAGTGAACCGGAATTTTTGACTTACCGGCATCCCCCCCATCCCCCCAACATGCTGGATAACAAAGCTTTTACTGTATCTAGTTCTAGGTTTCTGTATATTGGGGCAAAGTGTATAATTATTTATGGTGCAATCCATGAAAGTACTTAGGTGCCTAAGTCCTGTTTTTAGGCACCACTGTGATCCCTAAAACTCCTGCTTGCCCCCTAACCCAGTAGGTGCAAAAATTGACTTGGCACCTAATTTTTTGCATGTGCACTGCAGCCTTGCTCTTGGCATCTGAACGCCCACCTCCTGCCTAAGCCCAAGAGCAATTCACAAACCAGGGAAGATAGGTGTTCGGCTGCCTAAGTCACATCTGGGGGCTTGATCCAGTAGCAATGCTCAGAGGCTGCCTACTGGATTGGGCCCCTCGGGAGTTCACAAAAAACAGCAGGGGGGTGGGGACGCCCTCCCTTACAACCTTTAGCCTAAGGGTTAGGCTATTCACCCAGGATGTAGAAGATCCCTGGTTCAAATACCACCTCCTCCTGAGGGGAAGAAGAGATTTGAACAGGGATTGACACCTTTCAGGTGAGTGCACTAGGCTATAGAGTCATTCCAACGCTTTTGCTGACCCAATTAATATTTAATTAAAGTAGAACAAGGTCAGTAGGTGAGTGAAGGAACCCCCACCTCAGAATATCCTACATCCAGGGGGAGGAGGAACTTGAACTGGGGATTTCACGTATCCAGGGTGAATACTCTATCCACTAGGCTAAAGGTTATAATGGAGGTAATGCCCCCCGATGTTTTATTTTGGGTCCTGCACAGCACTTAGGCATTCAAACCCCTATCTTCCTGTGGTTCATGGATCGCAAGCAGAGCTAGGAACCCAATGCAGCCCAGACTTAGGCGCTTTTCTCTGTGAGAGGGCTTAGCACACCCTGCTCTGGTCAGCATGTTGCGTTGGCTAGCTTAAGCGGCTCCTTGCCTAGCTGGCTTTGTGGATCTCCGTCTTAGGTACCTGTCTCTGCCTATTCATTGTATAGAGAACTTAGGCACCTAAATCAGCTTTATAAATAGTAGTGTGGGTCCTGCGGTTTTTCCTAAAAGTTAGGGATTATGAAGTTCAGTGTGATAACACCTAAATCCCTTTGTAGATCTGGGCCTTAGTCACACAGCTTCTGGATAAAAGCAAATCTTTCAACGCTGGTCTTTGGGAATTGGTCCTGACAACATCAGCACATTTCTAAGGGCTGGTCCACACTACCCGCCTAATTCGGCGGGTGGAGATCGATCTTCTGGGATCGATTTATCGCTTCTCATCTGGATGCGATAGATCGATCCCAGAAGCGCTCCCCCGTCGACTGCGGAACTCCTGCTCGCCGAGAGGAGGAAGTGCTGTCGACGGGGGAGCCTGCCTGCGCCGCGTGGACCCGAAGTAGGTACTTTTAGTTCGATATAGGAAACGTCGACTTCAGCTACGCTATTCTCGTAGCTGAAGTTGCGTTTCCTATATCGATCCCCCGCCCCAGTGTGGACCAGCCCTAATAAACACGTAAACAACATTAAATCACTTCTTTAAGTGCAGATCTGTTCGGAAAAGTGACTTGTAAAAGTAAATCTGCTCCCTGTGCTTAGTCACGTTTGTTCTGTGACAAATATTACTTTTGACTTCTGAGATCCCTGCAGAGTCAACACAGCAAAAACAGAATGAGCTGGATTTTTGTACTCCTTGTTCATCAATCGAACTGTTTACTAAATTATGGTCCAATCAGGACTTAAATTAGAGGCCCATCCAGTAACAACTGTGCAAACTCACGAAAGGCACCGGGTTTACACAGGTGCCACTGAGGGCATAATTTGGTCTATAAAAGCATATTTATTAGTGATGAAGCTAGAGTAGGAAAGAGCCTAGCTTGATTCTCAGAGACTAGGCAGTTTGCAGAGCTGACATATAGGAAAAAAACCCAAACCCTTTTACTTGTAAAGTGAGCACATTTGATACAGAAATCGTCAAGGAAAAAACATGAAAGCCAAGAGTGCTGTTTTTAGAGTCACTTTTCAGGGTAGATCAAATGGCACTTACAGTTTTAGATAACTGTCTTTCAGTTGTGAAATTAAAGGGAGAATCCTGCAAACCTTTACTAATGAAATATTATTTTGTGTTACATTAATTAAATGCAAATAAGCAGTCTAGAATACTCACTTGAGTAAAGTCATGCAGGATTAGGCCAAAAAATTGTTTTAAAATATAAACATTTGGGTTTTCTTTTAATCCTGTGGTTTTTGTCTTCACAGGTGTTCCATTGATTGATGGTGGCACTGTACGGCTACCTCGACTGATTGGTCTCTCACGAGCCTTAGATCTCATTCTAACTGGGCGTCCTGTTGGTGCACAAGAAGCATATGAGTTTGGGCTAGCCAATCGAATAGTCCCCAATGGCCAAGGTTAGTGTTTAATGAACAGTGTAGGAAATGGGTCTAAATGTGAATTGTTTGATAGTGTTATTATCTGTATGTCTGTCTTTGTGAAGACTAGTTAACACAAAAATAATCATGATTTTTGTAATAAACAGAATTGGTTACAGGGGTGTGCACAAGAGTGGGCAAGCAGGGGCATGGCCCCCCACCCCAAATTTTCCATGTGTCCCTGCAGCCTGGGGAGGGAGGAAGCAGCGGCTGCTGACTGAGCTCCTCCTCCTCCCCTCACCTGTACAGCTGCTGCTTTTCCTTCCTTGGTGCTGGAGTCGCAGGTGTTGCCTCTGCCTCCATCCCCTGACTCACCTCAGCAGGTGATCTGCAAACCAGGTGGCAGTGCTGGGATTCCAGCAGCAGGGAAGGAGAAGCAGCAGCTGTAGGGGTGGGAGGAGGAGGAGCTCAGCCAGCAGTCCTGTTGCTTCCTCCCTCCCAAGGCTGCAGGGACACAGAGAGTGCTGCTGCCTCCTTGCCAGAGGTGTCCTGAGAAATCTGAGGGGTGTGTGTGTGACATGAGCCTTTCACTTGTATGTGTTTAATGTGCCTCTCCAAAAGCAGTCAAATTTAAAGTCCTGCACATGCCCCTGGGTTGGTTATGATTAAAATTAAAAGGTTCTTATGTCAGGGACCATGTTTTAATATATATTTGTACAGTGCCTAGAACAATGGGGCCCTGCTCCCTAAGCAGGGGCCTTGTGGTGCTATCATGGTACAAATAATAAATTAAAATATACATCTGGCACAGGGTTGACACACTGCAGAGAGGACATCCAACATCCGTCACATTTGCTTTTACTGGTACACTGCTATTAAGTTATTATTCATGTTTAAAGTAGATCTTAAAGCAGGCTGCTAACAATAATACATCATCCAATTATCCATTCCCTTTATTGTAAATGTTTTGTAACATCACACAGCTGAAACTAGAACATTAGTTGATGGGCTGCCATCATATTTTATTAATTTATTTTGTTTTAAATGGAGGGAAACAAAACTTTCCAAATGTTGCTGTATGGTTTAAAAAAATGAAATGGGATTCCTTATATTTTGGGCAAGGGAAATGAATAGAAGTTTTTCTAATGGAAGTCAGACGTAGCACTTGCTTTTACACTAAAAAAAGCATATGTTCCAGTTTCTCTGCTTGTGAATCAGTCTTGTCCCGCCACTGTACAGTTCCTTGAAGGTTTTTTTATTTCCTTTCTAACTAATTAGGTGCTTACTCCATCTCTCCAAAGCCTAGAGACAAAGATATTGTGAAGAACTAAAATTACTTGAGGCAAGAATCTAGTTTAGAAAGATTTCCTTTACAAGTTAAATGTTATGTTTCCACTCAAAAGAAAGGTGCTGCTGTGCAGTCATAAAAAGCTAGCCAAAAACCCTGGTAACCTTTGCAGTCAACTGTGGTGTTTTTGATCCATGCTAACATGGATCACAGCTCTGGCCCAAGAGAAGCAATGCTTTCCGACTCTGTTAAGCTAGAATCCAAAGAACTCAAACAGCAGCTCACTCAGGGCCCAAATCTGCAAGCACTTATTCACATGAGTAGTCTTTCCTTGGGCAACTGATCCCGCTGATTTAAATGGGAGTAGCGGTGAGTGATCAAGGGTTTTCAGGATCTTGTCTTTATTCCCTCCACTCCCTTAATTCATTTTTTCTCATACTGTAGTATCGTTTTATACTTGTCTCGCCAGTAAAGATGAGCTTAGTTGCATTGCGTAAATATTATGTAATGTTCAGATGTTTACTGTCCAAGGGTTTGATCCTGCAAATGCTTACTACTAAGTATAATGCTTATTGAAATCAGGTGGGCCACTCATGGAAATAAGCACTATACCTAATAGTAAGTATATCCAGGATCAGGCCTTTAGGGCTCACCAGATTTTGAGTTCACTCAGCACCTTGCAGGGCTGAAATCTTAATAGACAAAATACATATATACAGAAAAGGGTGGTGGGAGGAGGCATACAACCCAAGACTTCCTCTTCCAGTTCTAGCGTTCCCTTTTCTTAATCCTTGTAGGTTTTATTTTTTTAACCTTTACTTATTTGCAGGGCCGGCTCCAGGCACCAGCTCAGCAAGCAGGTGCTTGGGGCAGCCAAGGGGAAGGGGTGGCACGTCGGGCTCTTCGGCGGCGGGTCCCTTGGTCCCTCTCGGAGGGAAGGACCTGCCCCTGAAGAAGAAAGTGGCAAGGTGGAGCTACGGCTGAATTGCTGCCGATTGCTGCTTTTTTTTTTTTTTCCCCCCGCCCCTTGGGGATGCAAAAACCCTGGAGCCGGCCATGCTTATTTGCCTTTGTTTTTTAACTCATGCCGATTTGCATTTTTGTTTACTTGTTTCTAACAGTTTACTGGATTTTTGTATGTTTGTCTGACTTTTTGTTTTATATTATAACCCTTGGTTAGTTTCTTTATTAGGGCCATGCCCTGGTGTCTGGCCAGAGAACACTTAGTGCAGTTCAAGAAAGTGTGTGTCCAAGTGGCTTTAAGCAACCTTGCAGTTGCTTGATCTTGGGGCAGCTTTTTTCCAGTGGAGTGCCAGGCACAAGGTAGAGCAGCCTGAAGACCACTCTAATTTGTATCTTAGGCCATTAGGCATTAGCCCAAAGGGGCCATTACGTCAGCCAGATATTATTGGGGTGCAAGGACACTCCAGCTACACCCACTTTCACCATACATCCACAAGGAGAGAGTGGCATAGGTGCTACTATGGTAGTTCCCCAACACTTAAGGATCCCTTGAGCTGGGAGTATCCTCATGTGATCCAGTAAACTTGTTTTAAGGCAATTTTGAACTGGGGGAGTTGAACTAAAGTATTCCCATACCCTGGGAGAACTGGGCCTTTGTTTTTAAGCTAGTCCTATTTTCTGGGTTTTTTTGTTTTGTTTAATGTATGTAACTCTTTCCTATTTTCCTATTTAATACTTTCAGAATGCCTACCATTTCCAACCCTTGAAAGCGCTATCCTCTCTCCTTTGATACTGAGAGCTAGTGAGACCATAGCAATTTAGCTGCCTGGCTCCTCCCATACTGCTTACATGGAGAGGTCTGTGGAGGCCAGGACTAGACCCTTTAAGAGTCATGTAGCATGTTCGTGGACTTGTCTACACTGCAGGCTTAGCTTGAGGTATCTACACTGGAGTTAACTCCTCTCGCGTCGTGTTAGTCTAGTGGAGAAAGAGCATTCACACTGCAAAATGACTCTTGAGCTCCGCACAGTGCTTGTATCAGCAGCACAAATAGACTGCATACCCACTGTGCTACTGGCTCGAGTGGCAGCAGAATCTGGGCTTCATCCTGTTGCACTGATGGGCCAGCTAGCTCGTGTTTAAAGTACCATTTAACTCAAGCTAGAGACTTTTGGGGGTCAGTGGAGTCTGTTGGGTAACACTCAAGTTATAGCTCTAGTTAACAGTGCAGTGAAAACAAGCCCTGTGTTACAAGTGTGCTTTTTGTCATTTTAAAAACTTTAAGCTCTCCATAACTGACAGCTGCTGCTATTTATCAATTTTATTCAATTTAGGAAGTATAACCTGGATTTTTTTTGTTAATTTAGAGAGAGTTGAAAACATGGAAATAGATTTTAAGAGGTTTCCTTCCAATAACGGGTGTATTCTGTAAAAAACAACAAAAACAAAACAAAAAACCGTTTCTACTGTTAACCTCTGTCCATTATAGGGAACTACCCCCGTAAGGTAAATGTAGAAAACCTTTTTAAGCAGTCTCTAACATTTCCTGTAGAGGGAAAAAGGAAGACGCTCTACTGAGTTACCTCATTTTGAATTGGCCTGGAAATTGGTTTAATGCACAGTAGCAGCTGCTTCTCTTCAACTTAAACTGATATGACTGCTGCTTACTGTAGCCTGTTCTCCTGACTAGTTAGCAAAATGATTACAACATGTACTTTTAAATCTAAATGGGCTTTGGGAATGACTTTTTTTTTTTTTTTTTTTTTTTTTTTTTTTTTTTGTTTTTT
>NW_020664409.1:923426-1041972 GCF_002925995.2 Terrapene triunguis
TTTTTTTTTTTTTTTTTGTTTTTTTTTTTTTTTTTTTTTTTTTTTAAGCTTGTGTGTCTGAGAGTTTTTAAAAGGAAATTAGACATGAGTCAATTAGCTAGGACAAAAAGGTACAGACGTGTGTGTGTGTGTGTGTGTGTGTGTGTGTGAGAAAAGTAGGTTATTTTGATCATGGAGTGTGAAAGAAGGAGAGGAGGTCAGTAATAACACAGGAGGTTATTCAAACCTCCTGAAGCTGCCGCCGTTTTTCAAGTCCAAAAAGTGACTAACGTCTCCATAGACTTGCTGTTGTACTGTGTTCATTCTGATATCCTGATTCCTTTTTCAAACATGAGTGTTTTGGTTGGCGCTGGATGATGTACCTTAGAAGTGAATGTGAATGAAACCAAGTTTTATTTACTGAATGTGTTGTAAGCAAATGAGAATTCTATAAAGTGTGTTTTACCCTGGCAGTTAGCATTAACCTGTTGATTACAGAGCTAGATGTAAAGCAAAGAAAACCTGGTGGTAGGACGTTCTAGTGTCATGAAAGACCTTGGGCCTGATCCTCAGCTACAACTGAGATGTGCTTGGCTGAGCTGAAGAAGAGGTATACAAACTGCCTTTACACTTCCTCTATCTTAGAGCAATTCTTCCCTGGAACAGAATAAAGCAGCCTGGAGTCTGCTCTAACATCTCTCACCTGCCTGGGGCCCCAGAAGACTGATATGCTAGCAGAAGATCACTGGGAAGTTGGCTATGCCCTTGGGCTAGAGGCAGAGAGGGAAAATGTAGGAACCAACCTGTATGGCTTAGTGCTGCTTCAGGCTATCACAATACTACAATAAAATGTCTTTGAATAGGTTTATGGTTTTGTTGCTCGCTGAAGGTGCATTGGAGTGATAGAGCACATCAGAGTGTTTTTAAGGCTACGTCTACACTAGAAACTTCAAAGCGCTGCTGCGGGAGCGCTCCCACGGCAGCGCTTTGAAGTGGTGAGTGTGGTCACGTGTGAGCGCTGGGAGAGAGCTCTCCCAGCGCTCCTGGTAATCCACCTCCACAAGGGGAATAGTTCCGAGCTCTGGGAGCATGGCTCCCGGTGCTCGGAGCCTGTCCACACTAGCGCTTTAAAGCGCTCAGACTTGCTGCGCTCAGGGGGGTGATTTTTCACCTCAGTAACACTCTGGCACCCCTTTCTCTTGCCTCTTCTATATTGAAAAGATTTTCCAGTCTCATCTTGCAATATTTGTTAGCAGTTCTAGCAGCCATTCTCGCTCCTTAATTTTTTGCTTATTTATTCTTTTCAGCATTGAAAAGGTTTCCATTTTATATTTCATATGAATTTTCCCACTAAAAGTTAGTATTTAAAATACACTGTGTTAAATGTCTTCACATACTTAGAAAGATAATTTATTTCAGTAGCACAACCATTCATTACCCTAACATTGTTAGCTAGTTTTGTGTGTGCCTATGACTTTTTTTTTTTTTTTTTTAAGTGGGGTGAGACTGATAGCTCACAGCCATATTTCTATTATATTGCAACCTAGTTTGTTAATTTCGGGTCTCAAACTTTCATCCATTAAAAGAATCAGTATTCAGAAACAATATGGGAGGTCAATTAAGAGTCCTACAAATCAGTGTGTGCTCAAAGTATGCTTGGGACAATTCTGTCTTACTGTAAATAGCCTAAAACTCCACATAGGTAGCGGTGATATACATATGATTAATTGCAGAACCAATAATACATATCACCTGGTTGTATACTTGATCATGCACTTTTGACCAGCTCATGCTCTCTGCCCTCTAATCCATCTCACTTAGACACATCCTGACATTCCAGATCTCTGAACAGCTTCACAGGTGCCATTTTAAAGAATAAATAAACCTGCCATAAAAATGTTTCTTCCTTCCTCCCAAATAGGGAAGTTTCCCCTTTAAAAATTACTTGCTATTGATCCAGGACAGGCAGTACTTGATCCTGCTCCAGTGACAGGCTTAAGGTTTGATATCTTGAAGCCCTGCCTAACTTTACATCATTGGAAAGGGGAGAATCCCAGTTTCCAATGGAACCCAGCACTTGCTTCTAGGCTTGGGAGATTGCAAGATATCAGACCTTAAACTTATACCTAAAATGTTAACAGAAAAGCTATTTAGGTGCATTTTAGAGGTTTTTAGGGCCCTTCTGAGACTAGTGCCATCGGACTGGTAACTAAGGCATCTGGCTTCACAGGCTGTAGGATAATGACAGTAGTGGAGGGTCTGGGGTGTGTCTAGCCTAATGGTTAGTCAGACGCTTGGAAATGGATCCAGGCTCGGAGCTGGGATCAGAGTCAGGAGTCAAGCCAGGGTCAGTGTCTGGGGTGGATGTAGGAGTAGAGACCTGAAGCAAGGGAGGAAAACAGGAACTGGGAGCAGACAGGGGCCTAGGTTGAAGAGGTCAAGCACCAGGAACAGGCTGGGAGTCATGGCTCAGGTTTCATACAAGTAGGCAGGGTCCGTAGTAGCAGCCAGCCAGGAATTCACCTAGTTGCTCAGACAACTTCCCATGATTCTGTCTAGCTTAAATAGTGCAACCCAGCCAATCGGTGGGGCTTGGTGTCTCGCACAGTCAGGAGCTTTGTGGGCACAGCCCATTGTGAGCTAACGTTCCAGAAGCCCCCTTCTCCAGGGGTTTGGGTGAGCTGCCAGGTAGCAACCATGGCCTGAGTTCTGTCTGGTGACCTATAGGCCCAGGTTCAAGGCCCATAATTCCTTACTAGTAGTTCCTGTAAAAATGGTGGTGATAGTTGTGAACATAGGGGCGTAGAGCAAGGAGGTGTGGGTCTGTAAAAAGGGCAATAAAAATAGTCTTGCATTCTCTCCAGCCGTGGTGTGCTGGATGTCTAATCTCTACCAGCTGTCATAGAGGGATCAAATAAAGAGAGATAACTCTAAAATATGTTGTAGGTGATTTTCTGTAGTGTATGTATATGTAGGATAGAAGAGATGTAGCTATTAGTAATTCATAAGAGAATGTTGATAAATCTCTTACTCATAATGGAATGGCAGAGAGGGGACTATGCTGTTTCTGGACTATGAATAAACTGTAAGAGATGTAGCTATTAGCAATCATTTGGAGTGACCTGTATAGCTCACAAGCTATTTGAGAAAACATTGTGATCCCAAACTCATGCTGATAAAACCTTTATGCCGTACCACACCATCATTTATCCTCTCTGCATTAAACACAAAACAAAAAAGACAACCCAATGCTGAGATTGCCGTTAGAATCATGGGGAACTCTTAAGCGCTCCTTACTCTCACAAGTTACAGTAGGCCCCTGAGGATTCAGATCCCGGGTCTCTGAGTCCCAGACACGGAGCAGCTCCCATGACTGTCTCTGAGCAAAGGGTAAATATGATCACTGGAGCAGGACTCTACCCCCCCCAACAAAACTTTCACCCTTCTTCCAGATTCCTTTCAATTAGGTATAGGTGAGCCTCCCTTTCCTATCCCTGTCATAGCCAAGGAGGCAAGCTTATGCTCCCTGGAGACACTGGAGGAGGGGGGAAATATTGGCTGTAGACTATCCTGACTCACCTTCTTACCCAGAAGATATCAACACTTAAAGTGGGAGTTAGGACACCACTCCTTTTAATAGTCCCTCCAGATGGGATCTATGTGCCATGAAACATGCCCCTAAACCTGCTGAAGTCAACTCTTGCTGGGCAAACTGCAGCATGTTCTGGGTTTGTAACAATATTTAAAAGCATGCAAAGTCGTTCCCCCTCCCCCCAGCTTTTGTGTTTCTTTACTAGTTTCAGATAGTTTTATAAGCTCCAAGAGTGCAATATCTGGCAGAAATGATGGCTCTTATGGATGGAACTTTTGAAACAGAGCTTTTCTGTTACACTATCCATTGTTGCATTTGATAGGGTTTAAAGCTCTACTGACCTTACAGAAGAGCTTTCTGTTGCCTTCTGGCTTCTATTAAAAATGAAGTTAATTCACAAACAAAAACTGGAGTTAAAGCTGTAAATAAATATTCATGAAATCAAATACTCAGAACACCAGTTATAGCAAATATTTTAAAGTGAGGAAAATTAGTAATTTAAGCCTCTGCCCCATATCTCTTCCCAGTCTCAACCTATAGCCTAGAAGCCTTTTATATCCATCTACCATATCTCCCTATATATGCTCAATAGGGGCTAAAAACCACCTACCAAACATGATGCACAGGCAATCTTCTAGTTCACCCTCCTATTATGAGCTATAAACACTGTCATTTAGTTTCTTCTGCTCAGCGGGCCTGCTGTTGAGATTGGGTGAAAATTCACTGAAGTTGCACCCACTTAAGCAGCAGAGAGCTTGGGAGAAATTCAGCCCTCTCCCTCAGCATCTTACATCTTATTCATAGTCCAGAAACAGCATAGTCTCCTCTCTGCTAATCCGTAATGAGTAAGAGACCTATCAAAGTTTGCTATATGAACTGGAAACCCAACTGTACCTTCAATATTGATGCAGCCCATGTATGTCACAGCCTCTACCAGACAGATATAGACATGTTAAAGAGACACCATTGCCTTAAAAATGTCATGTTGTCTTAAATGTTTCATACTTCCAAGTAAGACCTCTAGATTACTTGAACTGAGAGAGGCTAAATCACTTTTCAAATTTGTTTACTAAGGACATTTCACAGCACTGTGTAGTGGGTTTCAGGGGTTTTCCCATATATAGTCAATTACTTAATTTCCCCTATTTGCCTGCATCTTGCATATACAAACAAGGGAGAGAAAAACATTTTTGAAATAGGAAAATGTTATTGTAAACCAACAAGTATTGGCCGAAGGGGTCAGCGCAAATGTAGTATCAAACTACTTTTAACTCTTCTTAAATTGGCTGGATTCCAGGATAAAGCTGTGGCTTTAAAAATATTTGAATTGCTGACTCATAAATTTAAACAGTAATCAATAGGATATAAGTATATTCCTGTTATGGAGATGGTGGACATGAAAATTGGAACAGAGTTGTGATTGTTCAAGGAACCTTAACTATGAATTTCTTCACTTTCAGATGTTTGTTTTTATAACGATAGTGGTATAGTAATGTTGTTATTGAATTAGGTATTTATATACAACCATTTCTCTCACAAAGATTTGGATCTGATAAATCTGCATTACATATTTTTAGAAAATATTTCTAGGTAAAGAAAGTAGTGGGTCTGTGTGTCCGTGTGTGTGTGTGTGTATAATAAGATGTTACTATTTTTTAAATGCCTCTGCTAGACTACTTGCATTAAAGAAACTGCATTCATCAAATGAGAGGAAAAAAGTTGGGCATACATAGCAAATATTGGTTTTAGTCTGCTTCCATCTTTGAACTAAGTTTACAGTAAACTACTCTTCCCCAGTTCATAAGTAGACCTTGCAAGCCAATATTAAATTTACTGTGCATGTTTTGCCTTTTTAATATCCTGTTTTCAAATGCATCATGTTATAAACAGCCCATATCACATACCTGTTATTTCTTATATCTGCAAGTTGTGTACGATTTTTTTTTAAGTACTATTAAAATATTCTTTTATGTTTCTATTTGTAGCCCTTCAGTGTGCCATTGAGCTTGCTAAACAAATCTCTTCCTTTCCTCAACAATGCATGCGAGGAGACCGAAGTTCTGCTTATTACAGTGTCTTTGATGCCGCCTCATTCACAGAAGCCCTGCAATTTGAGTTTGACACCGGTGTGCAGGTGATTTCCAAAGAGTCTCTCCCTGGTGCTAAAAAGTTCAGCTTAGGGGTGGGACGTGGAGGAAAGTTATAAAAGTCAAATATTTTCTGCGTGTAGAAAAGGTTTACTAATAATTAAAACAGTAGAAGTCTACTGAATTTACAAAAATAATGGAAGTCCTGAAAAAATTATTATATAAATTCAAAATTTATAATTTACTCTAGGGTACATAATCTTGATGTATGGGAAGTTGTATACATAATTGTGTTAGCAAGGGTTATGTACATAAATCCTTGTGCATGGAGATCAGATACCCTGTGTTAATATATTTTATATCTAAAAATCATTGTCATAATGAAAAATTTCAATTTTTATTGTACTTTTGTTCTGCAATCCTGAAATAAAGCTAATTCTTTTACATTTTTTTTATTTGAGTATTTTAGCCATTAGTCTTTATTAAAAGAAAAAGGAATTGCTTCCCATAACCAGTGTATAGCACTACTAAAAATGCATGGCAGTAACATAATTTATATAAACAAAGCTGATTGATTTGCCAAATGAAGACAACCAAATCCAACTACTTATTTTTAGGCACAGCTTTATTTACTTACAACCTAAACACTAGAGCTGCCAGAAGAAATTAACTACTGTAGTTAATTCTTATTTTCAAAACTCCATATCTTGAAACACAATTCCTCTGGTAACAGATCTGTTCATGGAACTATTTACAGTATATTAGCGACAAAGAAAACCTGCACCTGCTCAGTTCTCATACAGCCAGGATCTTGGCTTATGGGCAAGAATTTAAAAGAAGTTAACAAAAATTAAACCATTTTACTGCTAACTTTCCAGTATGGATGTCTTTCAGAAACAGTTATGCACGAGCTTTTCATTTCACCACCAGATGTCCTCCAGGAGTAGGAAAATATGATGACCTGAAAGATATTCTGAAGCCTGAGTCTACAACATTTTTGAAGATATGACAGTGAAAGGAAAGTTTGAGTGAAAGCAAATGTTACCACAGAGTTTTGGATGGTGTGTGTGTTGTGGAGGCTTTCTGGCAGGTGAAAAATTCTTTCAGTAGCACGAACGTATTTATTTAACTCTTACAGTGTTTGTCATAGTCTGCAACAGATTACATACATGCCTTTCCTTTTGCCTTCACCCAGAGAATTAGGTATTGCTCTCTATTTTTTATCCTTTTTAGAAATGTGCAATTTTTCAAACATGTTTGTTTGAAATTTGAAGCTGTGGTATAACCTCTTTAAGAAGACCTAAATCTTTCATCCCTTCCAGTGAGTTCCTGAGGAAGCAAAGCAATGTGATGGCTTGTCTAGTGCTGATAACATGGTCAGAATCCAAGACAAGGCATTCTGATTCAGGTGGTCGTGGCAGCTCTTCAGGAACCCTAGGGAAGTAGTCCACATCATTGGTAAGAACTACTAAAGAAAGGCTAGTGACTAAGGCCTGGTCTACACTGGGGGGATTGATCTAAGTTACGCAACTTCAGCTACGTGAATAACGTAGCTGAAATCGACGTACTTAGATCTACTTACTGTGGTGTCTTCATTGCGGTAGGTCGACTGCTGCCGCTCCCCCGTCAACTCTGCCTGCGCCTCTCGCCGAGCTGGAGTACAGGAGTCGATGGGAGAGCGCTCGGGGGTCGATTTTATCGCATCTAGACTAGACGCGATAAATCGACCCCCGCTGGATTGATCGCTGTCCACCGGTCCGGCGGGTAGTGTAGACATACCCTGAGCTACAGTACTGTAGCAAAGAGTCCACATTATTTGTTATGGAGAGGTTAAGTCATCATGCTGGTTTGTATAGAAAGTCTACCTTAATAAGACTGAGGTAATTTAGCAGAGCGGTGCTGGAAAGTTCAGTGTGTCCATATCCCGACACTGCATTGGTCCTGGGGTGCCCAAACACTGCCACTTCTATAGCTATATTACAACAACACATACTCAAAACTCAATATTTTACTTTAAGAATAAAAAAGCGTAGATGATGTATGCTTGTTATGGATCATCAGAAAAGCAGTGTTCACTACCGTGACAACTATCCCAGGGTTCAATCCTAAAAGGTGCTGAACACTTTCAACTCAAGTTGATTCAAGAAGAGATGAGGGTACTCAAGCTACATAGTTAACTCTGGAAAATATATATATTTAAAATGTGACACTTCCTTCTGTAGTATCCAAAATATGAAGCAGAATTTATAAGACTCTTGTGGAGAAAGTGATGTAAACTGCCCCTAAACAGACATACAGTGGAAAGGTGGGTGAGGTAATATCTTTTATTGGACTAACTTCTGTTGGGGAGAGAGACACGTTTTCAGGCTTACACAGAGCTCTTCTTCAGGTCTGGGAAATGTACTCAGTGTCACAGCTAAATAGAAGGTAGAACAGATTGTTTAGTAGATGTAATTAACATATTTCAAGGGACCATTCAAGGTGAAGTGGCCTGTTAACACCCTCCATTCATGGGGGGGGGGGGGAAATCATTAAATTCTTCCCTAAACAACTCTAAGAGAAACTTTACAACTTCATCCCCCACAAACCCACCCCAGGGATCTTCCACATGCTTCCCAAAATACACAAACAAGGGAACTCAGGCAGACCCATCATATCTGGCCACTGCATTTTTCACTGAAGGAATATCGGGCATCATAGAAATCATCCTCAAACTACTCACCACCCAAAGGGCCAGCTTCCTCTAGGACACTACCAACTTCCTCCAGAAACTCCGCAACATTCACAATTTCCCTCAGAACACCATCCTTGCCACCATGGACGTCACCTCCCTAGACACCAACATCCCTCACCACGACTGCATTGTTGCCTGCCTCAAATATTTACAAGCTAATGGACAACACTTAGATATCCAACCCCAACACATCGCCAAGCTCATTCATTTAATCTTCGCCCAAAACAATTTTTAATTCAACAACAAACACTTTGACCAAACCATGGGAACAGCCATGGGTGCTAGGATGGCTCCCCAATACCAGACTACCTAAACTCCCTCAGATTTCCATCACAACTCAACCGCTGCCACCCAGCCATTAAACTCTAGAACAACTTTCAGGACATCATGATCAGCTTCAGCAATGGAACCCTACAGACAACTATATACAAGAAGCCCATAGGTCACCACACCTACCTTCACAGATCCAGTAACCACCCCAAACACACCAAGAAATCTGTTATCTGCAGCCAGGCACTCAGATACCACAGAATATGCTCAGAGGAGAAAGTCCAGCACCTTAACACATATGTACACCTGAACACACTTAAAACTGCCTTCACCAACCAAGGACACTCTGCTAGAGAAGTAGATTGCATCATGAAACAGGCCACCCAAATACCCTGAGAGAACCTGCTTCAATACAGAAATAAAACCCCTTCCGACCGCACACCCCTAGTTGTCACCTGCCACCCCACACTGGAACCTATATGGGGTATCAAACAACTACAACCCACACTCAATGGGGACCCCATTCCTGAACCCCTCTTCTGGTCTTCAAACAACCCCCAGGCACTCCAAGATCATCAGAAGCAAGCTCCCTATAGACCAGGACACACCAACTCAAAGCTGCGCCAGGCTCTGTCAGAACAACAGATGCAAAACCTGCAGACAGATCTGCATTGCTTCAATGTTTAACACCCCACAAAACACACCTTTCAAGATCCCTGGGTCCTGCACATGCCCATCACAACATGTGGTGTACCTCATCCAGTGTACTAAATGCCCCAGTAACAACGATGTGGGTGAAACGAAACCAGACGATCACCATGCTCTTGAATGAACTCACACTGGAAGATGATCAAAGACAAAAGCACCACATCACCTGTTGCTGAACATTACTTTCACAAAACCTTCACTCCATATCTGACCTGTCAGTCCTCATCCTCAAAGAAAACCTGCACCATACCTTCAAAAGATGAGCCTGGGAACTTAAATTCATAACTGCTAGACACTAAAAATCATGGATTGAACAGAGACAGTGGATTTATGGCTTATTACAACTATGTATAGCCCACTAACCTGTGTTCCGTCCGTCCCCCCCGCCCTGGTGACTGGACACTTCACTTTGAATGGTCCCTTGAAATATGTGTTATCTACTTATGCTAATCAATCTGTTCAACCTTCTATTTAGCTGTGACACTCTGAATATATTTCCTAGGCCTGAAGAAGAACTCTGTGAAAGCTTGAAAACTTGTCTCTCTCACCAACAGAAGTTGGTCCAATAAAAGATATTACCTCATTTACTTTGTCTCTCTAATGTCCAACACGTCAACAGCACTGCAAACATACAGTGGAAAGTCAGGTCCATTGTTATACCTGAAGAGTGAAAAATCAGGCCCAATAAATTAACATTGTGAAAGTAGCTGCTCCTTTCTGAGCCCACCTCTCCAATGATTACTTGCATGGAAGTTTGTAGGTACTGGTTTGGATAAGTATGCAGGCAAATCACAGCCCCTAACATCTACATCATCAGCTTTTGGAATACCCTTCTGTAGTTTGTCATAAAAGGCATACAGAATAACCTCTCCATGGCTTTGGGAGGGAAGCCAGAATTAGAACGGACAACGTACATTCTATGCTTCTTCCTCTGGGGTTCAAGTTTTCTGGCAGCTGCCCATACCAGAAATCTACCAGCACCTAACATCCCTCAGAGCTGTTTGTTTGGGATTTTTAGCTACATAGTAAAAACCAGCATCATTGCGCTAAACTAAAATTACACAGACAAATTAGAAAGATTAGTATATACAAAGATACAGTTTAAAAATAGATGCATAATGGTGTACAGTGGTGACAATATTACTTCAGATTGCATGCCCTTTACGGACACCAGCTGCATGTGCTAGCAATGCAACAAAAGGAAATGTGCAAGATACTGGGGTTGGATCATCCCTACCCTCCTCCTCATCCTCACACACTAAAACACAGGGGAAGGGGCTAAAGAGGAAGATATTTCTGAGGACCTCCTACCCAGCCTTCCTGTTTTTTCATTGGGGAGAGGAGGGAGTGTGGTTTGCATCCCCATGGAACAAGCAACAGGGCTGGCCCTGGATAATCACCAGGGATTTCTGTGGATCCTAGGAGATATGTAGGAAGCCACTAGTTTTGGTCCCTAGCACTCCCCAGCTGCACTGGAACTCCTCTAGCTCAAATCTTCACACTATGTAGGGGAGTCCACAGAACAGCTAATAATCTCCATGAAGGCAGAGGGAGGACAAGATGTATCCTGGGCCATGCCTCAAGCCAGCACATGCCAACTCTCTCTCCAAAGGGATTCTGACCCGCAATAGGTGGCTGCAAAGGCAACTAAGCCTTTTGTGGGGGAAAGATGAGATCTGTGCATGGACCTCCTGAGGGGCACGGTCTTTTTTGGAGAACAGAACTAATGTTAATAATGGATTCTCCTTCATTATCATAGTTAAAATACCAGTGTTAAGCGTGCTTTCCTCGGAATACATTTTCACTGTCTTCTAAACTTCTGAAAATAAGTCTTCTGTCTTTAATAGTCCCAGCTAATGCTCTGGGAGACTGAATGTGAATATAGTGCCAAATTCTGATCCTCAAACTGTCAACAAATATTTCCAGTGACTTCAAATGGATCAGCATTTGACTTCTAGGACCAAATTCTACTCAGTTACACCAGTATAAATACAGAGTAAATCCACTGACTTCAGTGAAGGTAGCCTGGATTTACTAGTGGAATGAGCCTGAATTTACCAGTGTAACTGAGAGCATGCTACAACCCATAAGGATAGAGACCATTATATAGAATGTCTCCCACTGGTCTGTTTGACAGGGGTTATTAATTTTGTTTTCAGTAATAAATAGGGGCTGGAGTTAGAAGTATTCTTCATCCATTGCTCTAAGGTTTGAAATAATTTTTTAATAAGATTGTATAAGGTTTTCAAGCAGTTTGTGTACATATTACTACTTGTTCATAGATTAAGGCCAGAAGAGACCGTTATGGATTATTTGGTTTGACCACCACCTGAACGATGCTGTATGTGCCACTTTGTAAGTCTCTTTCTAAGAATATTGTACTATATTGTACCCTGTTAAAATTACCTTAGATATGACATTCTTTAAGAACCAAAATGATCTGAAAGTAAATTTGATTATACTGAAAGTAACATACTTACATTCTAGGCAATTTAAATAGGTTGTACAAATTGGAGAAAGGATGAACAAAAAAGGCAGGTGATAATTTCAATACACCATTTATTTTTTTCTTTTATAACCCTTGCAAGTAGAGCTAACTTAGCTATTATATGAAAGAGCTCTTTCAACAGAGCACAACAACAACTTGGTTTATTTTAAAAATGTGTAAGTGCAACTGTGCACGAGCTTCCTTCCTATTAATATATTCAGAAGCTATTCCTCTGAATTACTGTAATTATAAAATAACAGATGCATTGTTTTAGTTTGAAGGACTCCATTAAAATTAATGAGGGAAAACTCATGACTATCTATGCAAGTGTATAAGCTGCTTAGGTCTGATTGGTGAAAAGTTTCTCTCTTTCATGATATGCCTGCCAGTCAACATTCTGAATCCTGCAGAGGGTGTTTTCCCGATTCAGACAGAGATTAATACTGTACCTTGACCCTGCAAAAAACAAATTAAAAACTTAAAAAAACAACCTCACACCTACTAGCAAATCCACAGTACAAGGGTAATCACAGTGCAGTATAGATGTATACAGCCAGAGGTTTTATTATAGTACCATATGTTTTACAACGTATAGGAAGACACAATCCTTGAGGAGTTTACAATGCTTTAATCCCGCAGCCAGATCTGCAGGGGAGGACCCTTGCAGAGCCCCATTAACTGACTAGTTTTTTAAAAAATTCTAAATATGTAAGCTTTTTGGGGGCGAGCCTGTCTTTCTTGTGTTTGTACAGCATCTAGCACAATGGGATCCTGGTCCATGAGAGGGACTCCTGGGTACCAATGCAATACTGCTAATAAATAAAAGGATTGATTCCATTTTGTTCGGTATCATTTAAGAATAAAATAATGACTTCAGCAGGGCTCTCTGTGAGCACAAGACTCTAATTGCAGGCCCAAATAAAACACAACATAGTTGTCAGACATCAGCCCCTGGTGGGGAAGGGACTGGGTGGGAAGGAGTGGGATGACAACCAGGAGGCCTGAACCAGCTGTGATAGCATCATTTTGGGGCCCTTTTACATCCCAGCTAAGCCAAAACGATGCTGCCGTTGTCATTTTTCAGTTCAGTGAGGATACCAAAGGAAACCAAATGAATGCTTTTGTATTTGTGAATACAACCCGGTTAGCATCACTCTCTTATACCAATTAGAGGCTACATGGTATTTTAATCTGGTTCTACCGTTTTTCTGCCAAAAGCCGAAGTTTCAGACACTGAAGAGGAAGCAACAATTTAAAAACACCCCCCCCCCACCTCAAACCACGTATCCCATCCTGCCTAACATTAAACTACTGCCAGGGCAGCAGCAAAGCCACGGCCTTGCCTTCCACCCCTTGCCCCTTGTGTCCCGCACATCCTCCTCCTGCGAGACACCCCCTCCCTTCCACGGCTTATTTCCAGTCTGTAGCAGGGGAAGCCCAGAGCCAGTCGTTGCAGACGGCAACACCCCCGCTTGCAGCCGGCTTGGGGTGGGGAGACTCGCACGATGGACGCGGGAGGAGCCTCTTGAATAGCGGCTTTCGCTGTCTGTCAAGGGGGTGGGCGGGCACTTCGGGGAGCTGGAGTGTGGTACCTGCCGGAGCGCTGCTCTCCTCAGTGAGTCAAGGCTGCCTGTCCCGGGAGGAAGAGCAGCGCCCGCGCATGTGATTTTTTTTTTTGCCCCACCATCACCCCTTCCAGCCGACCCCGGGGGACTTTAGCAGCAGCAGCAGGAGCCTCCAGCTCCCCTGCAGGGACTTGCCTCCTGGAGAAAGTTTGCTTTTATTTTATCCCCCCTTTTCTTGACCCCCCCAACCCCTTACAGGCCAGCGGGCTCCTGCCCCTGCCAACTCCGCAGCTGGCTCGGTAGCGCGGGGCGGGCTGCGAGCGGCGCGTGTCCCACGGGGCTGGGCAGCGGGGGCTGCTCTGAGCGCAGCGAGCGGCTCCCGGCTGTGAGTCCCCGCGGGCTGTGTGAGCGGGGCAGCAGCGGGGCGCGTTTGCTGCCTGTGGGGGCGGGAAGCCGCCCACCCCCACCCCGGGCGCACACCGGTTGCACCTGAGCAGCTCTGTCCCCCCCCCCCCCATTGCCACCGCAGCCCTTCCTCGGGGTCTGCCTGCGCAGCCGGGGGAGGGGGCAGAGAGTGACCATGCGAGAGAGAGGGAAGGTTTAACCCCTTCGCCTCCCCCCCACTCATGAATTAACTCCCGAGGGGGGGAGCAGCAGAGCCCGGGGACAGAAGGAGCCGGGCATCCCTCGTCTGCCTCAGAGGCGAGCCAGCAGCAGCAGCTGCAGCACCCGGCTGGGCGCGATGCCGCTGAGGCTCGGCTGGCTTTGGTGGGGAGGGCTGCTGTGCAGCTGCTGCTGCTCCCCGCCGCCGCCCGTGCTGCCCCTGCTGCCCGCCGGGGGGGCGCTGCTGGCGGACAGCAGCAGGGAGCAGCCGCAGCCTCCAGCCGCCTCCTCGCCGGGATTCCTCTACCGGCGCCTCAAGTCGCACGAGAAGCGGGAGATGCAGAAGGAGATCCTGTCCGTGCTGGGGCTGCCGCACCGGCCCCGGCCGCTGCACGGGCTGCAGCCGCGGCCGCCTCCTCCCCAGCAGCAGCAGCAGCAGCTGCCCCCGCCGGGCAGGCTCAACTCGGCTCCTCTCTTCATGCTGGATCTGTACAATGCCCTGTCCAGCGAGGAGGAGCAGGAGCAGGGGCCGGGGGCAGAGCGCCGCCGCCTGCAGCCCCCCACCGCTCACACCCTGCAGCGCAAGACCCTCATCCCCCAGCCGGGACCCAGCGGCGGCTCCCCCTCGGCCAGCGCGCAGGACAGCGCCTTCCTCAACGACGCGGACATGGTCATGAGCTTTGTGAACCTGGGTGAGTGTCAGGCGGCCGCGTGGGGCAAGGGGCGGGCCAAGGGGAGACGCGGTCTGGGCGGTGAAAGCAGGTGGCATCGGACAGTGGGCACAGCGCGAGAGCTCGGGAGGCAGAGCCAGCCGGCAGCCGCATTTGGAGGCTCTTGGTTGTGAATCCGGGATAAGAACATCGGTGTGTCTCGGTGCTGGGCTGCGCTTCTCCCCGGGGTAGCGGAGATCTGACTATAGCTGACTCAACTTCTCCCTAGCACATCGCTAGACGGCCCCGCTGCTTAGACACGGTACTGGCCCTTCACTGCATCCCAGGGCGAGGTGCTGCCTAAGCACCCGCTCAGCGTTCCCTGGGATCTGCTCCATGGTGGGCTTTCCTCTTTTGCTCCTGCAGGAGAGCACTCACCTAGCACTTTGCGTCTTCAAATGCTAATTAGTTAAGGGCAGCAAAACATTCAATGACTGTGAGCTGGTAGGGATAGGCGCTTTTTGTTGTTGTTGTTTGACAGTTTTTGCCTGGGGCAGGAGAGTCAGGCTTGGCTGCCAGTTGTACATGTGAATGTACACACATAGGCTGCCCCATTTATTTATTTATTTTGCAATGAGGTCCTGGATGGCTGAATGTGTTGATTCTTGAGGAAACCAATGTTTGTTCCCGAGTCACTGTTTAGTTACAGCCGCCTACATTAATATGTTGTCAGGGATCAAATCAAAACAAAAATCCAAACAAAAAAACCCCCCCACAACCCGTTCCCCCAAAAAAACCCAGTTGCCCATCATTTGCTATATTGAATGTGCACTATGTTCCTAACATAGGATTGTAGCAGATAAAGGTGGAAAGGTTCTAACAGATCATTGAATCCATCTCACTTCAAGTGCACAGTGTAGTCCCCAGAGAAAGGAGGTATTATTAAAGTGATGCTGCACTTGATATAATCCAGAAGGCCATATCATAATTATTTTCAATTCAATAAGATTAAACAGGCCTTTGCTATTTCACTTAATTTTGAAGATGATTTTCAAATTACATTTGGATAATCTGATACATGCACCAACTTGATGATTAACTTTTTTCCCTCAGAGACTTGTCTGCTGTTGGTTGGTTGTTTTCTATATGTGTAAAATAATGTGAGGTGGAAGGACATTAGGTACCCTTAAAGTTTTGGACAACTTAAGTCACAGTTTAGGACAGCCGTTCATAGAATCATAGAATATCAGGGTTGGAAGGGACCTTTGGAGGTCATCTAGTCCAACCCCCTGCTCAAAGCAAGACCAATCCCCAACTAAATCATCCCAGCCAAGGCTTTGTCAAGCCTGACCTTAAAAACCTCTAAGGAAGGGGATTCCACCACCTCCCTAGGTAACCCATTCCAGTGCTCCAACCTAAACCTCCCCCACTGCAACTTGAGACCATTACTCCTTGTTCTGTCATCTGCTACCACTGAGAACAGTCTAGATCCATCCTCTTTGGAACCCCCTTTCAGGTAGTTGAAAGCAGCTATCAAATCATTCTTCTCTTCTGCAGACTAAACAATCCAAGTTCCCTCAGCCTCTCCTCATAAATCATGTGCTTCAGCCCCCTAATCATTGTTGTTGCCCACCGCTGGACTCTTTCCAATTTTTCTACATCCTTCTTGTAGTGTGGGGCCCAAAACTGGACACAGTACTCCAAATGAGGCCTCACCAATGTCGAATAGAGGGGAATGATCGCATCCCTCAATCTCCTGGCAATGCCCCTACTTATACAGCCTAAAATGCCATTAGCATTAGCCTTCTTGGCAACAAGGGCACACTGTTGACTCATATCCAGCTTCTCATCCACTGTAACCCCTAGGTCGTTTTCTGCAGAACTGCTGCCTAGCCATTCGGTCCCTAGTCTGTAGCAGTGCATGGGATTCTTCCATCCTAAGTGCAGGACTCTGCACTTATCCTTGTTGAGCCTCATCAGATTTCTTTTGGCCCAATCCTCTAATTTGTCTAGGTCCCTCTGTATCCTATTCCTACCCTCCAGAGTATCTACCAATCCTCCCAGTTGGATAGCTCAGTGGTTTGAGCACTGGCCTGCTAAACCCAGGGCTATGAGTTCAATCCTTGAGGGGGCTACTTAGGGATCTGGGGCAAAATCAGTGCTTGGTCCTGCTAGTGAAGGCAGGGGGCTGGACTCAGTGACCTTGCAAGGTCCCTTCCAGTTCTAGGAGATATAGGCTATTTATATATTTAGTGTCATCTGCAAACTTGCTGAGGGTGCAGGCCACGCCATCCTCCAGATCCACCAGTAGTAGAATAGCAAGGGTCATTCTGCAGGTTAGCATTGCATTGGCAGAGCTGTGGATGTGGTGCAAATCTGTATAACACTTGCCCATCCCCTGAAAGTTTTTGGCCAGTGATACAACAAAACTGACAGACTAGAGTTGTATGGACACTGAAATTCAACACCATCTTTTCCAATAAAAACAAACAGAATTGAGTTGTATCCCGTCGTCTTAGGCCTCATATAACTAAATATCGCTTATTATCATTTAACATTTATGTTATGATAGTGTCCAAAGGCCCTAATTTGGATTGAAGCCACTTTGTTTTAGGTGCTGAACAAAGACATAGTTATGACTGTTTGAAATAAATGGTAGTCAATTGCACCCAAATTGTGGCAGGAACCAGCAGTATTGCACAGGCAGTTCACGCATAGTCCTGGGCCAGGAGCAAAGACTGCCTTGAGTTGCTCAGCTGTGATCCCTCTGTTTGGTTATGAAATGGTGTGGTCTGGCTATGAAGAGTACCCAGTCCTCTGCCAGAAGAATGGTGACTGACACTTGGAACACAATAGGAAGGTATATGTAATGGGGAGATGCTAAAATAAATTCTATTAGACATCAACCTTATTTTTAAACAGATCTCATTTTCAGAATGTTATTAATGTGCCATGCATCAAAGAGAGAATTTCAATGGAAAAATAGAAAACACTTTTTAATAAGTTTTATACAGTGGAATGCAATTGTAAGGAACTGATATAGTGAAACTCCATTTAATGTGAAGAAGAATGAAACACCAATATTATTCCAATACATTTCAATGTACAAAGTGCTTTTCCATTTTTAATGAAGTTCTGTAAAGTTTAGACTTCACAGTAAGAAGGTTCAATGTCATCTTAAAATAGATGTTTTGATAAATGTCGATCCTAGAGTTAAGCAGCAGAACTATGACTCTTATCCAGGAAGAGATTGCTTCAGAGATGGCGTTGTTGAAACGACTGTTGAGCATTCCATGAGTTTTCTAATCTACAGCAATGATATGTTAACTAAAATTTTAAAATGTCGCTGTCAAACTATTACCACAGAAAGATACATGTGTTTTTTGAATCAAGGCCTCAATGATGCACACTCATAGAAACTCTTGGGCCAAAGTTAGATGGAAAAATCAATGGGCTTAAGACTGTGGAGTTTCTGCCCCCTTATGTGATTGCTTGTTAGAGTTTGGCCACCAAAGGAGCAGACAGTGGGCATGGCCTTCTTAAACTCTGGATGCTCTGAAATTGGTGAGGAAATTCTATGGAATTTCAGGCAAATATGCAGTGGCTCAGAGCTTCCCCGCTACTCTGTGCCTGCCCAGTCTGCTTTGGCAACACTGTCAGCTGCCAGGGCATTCCCAACTATTGCTGGCTCTTTTCCTTGCCACTAGGGTTCTCGAGGTCAGATAGCAGGAGTGTGTGTAAATTAATGAGCACAGGGTCAGGGTTATTTTATTCTAGGAATTCCAGGAGAAGGATGCTGTGGAGAGTAACGCTTCTCTAGTTCCATCTGCTTTCCAACCAGCTGGGCTTCTCCCAAACCCACAGAAGCCTGACTGCATGTAGTTCAGGCAGGTGAGCTTTGCAGAGTAGAGGGGAGGATGCCACATTGCCACCACCACCTTATTTTTATACATTTTGGCTTATGGGTTTCATCCTGCAAGGTGCTCACAAATTCCCAGAAGTGTTTAGCACTAGCAACACTTACTGACTTCAATGGGAATTTTGGGCACTTTGGGCAAGTTGTTTAGCACTTTGCTGGATAAAGCCTTTGGGGAAAATTATTGGAGAGGATGATACTCCCCTCTCTACAGTAAAAGCACTGGTTTCTGTTGTGAGCAAAAACATTCATTAGGTTCAAATCAGTTCAAATAATTTGGATCAAGACACTTATATAATAACCAGGGGAAATTATTCATGTAATGTATTGAAATAACAGTTAAAGTGCTAGCTATGAGTATCAGGAAGTATGAATCAACATTAGAAATTTCTCACCAACATCCAAGTTGCTGTCATAAAAGATAATGTCACTTATAATCATTGTCTGTTATTAAACTGTTCATAGATCAACAGACTGAGATTGTCCAATTGGTGTAGCATTTATTGCCTCTTGGGATGTGTTGGTCTCTTGCAAATGGACTAATGACTACTCTTTTCAACTGAATGATAATTTATAATGCAAAATAACAGGAAGCTTACTGATATAGCATAAGATAGAGACAAGTTCTGATGGGAGAAAGACAGCCTGAATTACTGCTTATGAAAATGGGGGTCGGTATGGTATATCCTAGGAAAAAGCAGCAAAAATGTACAGGATTTCAGTGTCTTTCAGTGCTCCTATGAGGTATATACCAAAAAACTGCCAAAACTCATAGTTGAATTCTCTTCACCTGCAATCATCACCAAAATGATTTTCCTGGTACTTGCATGTGGTCAGGACTCCAGTGACTGGATGCTAACTAAATAGAAAGGTTACTTCTGAACAGTGTTGTCAATGTTTTTTAAAGGTGGTGTCTTTTGACTACTGGTAAAATAGTGGCTACAAAAGAAATTGGAGTGTCCTTCAGAGTCATTTTAATAGAATCAGAAATATAAATTCTTCTGTGAGTGTGGATCCTATTGTAGGTGCTTGCATGTCTTGTGCATGCAAGATTACTTTTTTTTTTTTTACTAACAGTGTCAGTCAGGAAATGCCTGTGTCCTGTTCCATCTTCTCGTGGTCCTGTGTGAGGGCACAGAAGGTAGAGTGGCCACAATCCTCCCTTAGATACCTCTGATTGTCTGTGGCAGTGAGATAGAACCTGGACAATGTCCGACACGTTACTTTTCTTTGAGCTTCAAACAGCTCTCCTAGACAAGTCCTGTGAAGAAATCCTTCTTCATGCTCTTTATTACATTTTTTAAATGTGGACATTCCAAAATAAAAGGGTGGGGGGCAAGGTTCAGGAGCAAAATGAGGAGGGGCACTGAATCTTCACATTTGTTGGCTGCTCTGATCAAGCCCATTTCCTGGCCAGCTTTGATCTCTTTTTGGGCTGCCTTGGACCCTTATGTCTGCTGTGCCATGAAGGAGATTGTGGATGTCTTGTGCTGAAGCCACCTGGCTATAGGTGACTTTCTGCCGCTGGGGAATTGCACCAGGGTTTACGTTGGTGTAAGTCCTTGTTGAATCTAGTCCAGCACCATCAAAACAACAATATTCCTGCATTTAATTTAAAATGTAAATATTGTATATTGTGTTTCTAACTTAAATAAGGGAAGAGAGAGGCCCAGACTACCCAAGTAATCGAGAGGAGTAGTTAATGCTACGGAATCTTACATCTTCACTAATTTGAACAATTTAAGAAGTTAGAGCAAAGTACTCATTCCTTAAGAGAAAGAAGCAAGCCCCATTGATTATCTCTGCTGTTTCCCAATCGGTAAACCTCTTTAAGTATGATTAATTTACTACCAATAAGCACTTCTATTTGATTATTTATAACAATGAAGTTTTATTGTTCTACCATCACACAACAAATTTTATGTAACCGGAAACTATCTAACTCCAGGCAAATTGTCGACACTTGTGTAACCTTGTTGCTAAGAGCTGATGTAAAGAGCTGCACAAAAACAGTCCATTTGCAATACCCAACATCAAGGTTTATTGGTTCCAGAAAACCCAGGAACTCTGCTACATATTCTTGAGCACTATCTAATTAAACATTATCTACGGACTATTTACATATCTATTAACATAGAACAGAGCACTCTTCTAATGAGAATAGCCTCAAATAACTAAATTAGTGCAAACCCCAGCTTGCTCTTGTCTATATGTAGGGGTCAGCAGTGATGTAGGTACACCAATAGCTGGCCACTGAGTACTGAACTGCAATTGTTCCCAATTTAGATTTCCTTCCAACTCCTTTCGCTTTTGCCATTATTAGGTGGCATGATCTGGGCTGATGCCATTATGGAGATGATTCTTAAATCAGTCATTTTTTACAATATGTTGGAATAATGACCTTCTTGTCAAGTTGCCTATCTGAAATTTACTCTTGGTTGGCTGGACGTAAGATTTGTTATGATCTGTCTTTTATAGGCCCAAATTTCTGGATTAGTGGGGTTAGTTTTCCTGGCTTGTAGTTTGATAGGAGAGCTCTCTTGTTTGCTGTTTCCATTGAGAATCTTGGGATTGCTTGGCGGACTCAAGTGCAAGTTCTTAAGGAACTGTTACGTAAATAAGCGGCTTGATTTTTTTCAAAAGTGAGGTCAAATTGAGTAAATGTGACAGAATCAAGCCCTAAGGTGGCAGTATCAGCCATCAGGAGCTGTTTCTTAACTGTACTCATTTATTAAAAATGGGCTTGATAATTGCAGTGATATTGTTCATGGCTTTTGTGCTCTTAATATTTGTGACAATCAGAGTCCAGACACCCAAAGGAGAGAACAGGGGGTCTGAACCCCGAAGAATAAGCAATTGAATTAGCTGGTTGTGTACAATGTTATTGTGTATAAATATATGTTAAGTAAGGTCTTTTATGGAAGTGGGTAATGCTCTGAACTTGACGGTCATTAGGAGATATGTGTACAGGCTGTGGTTATGCATGTGTACAGTATATATGTGTAGAAAATTGTTATTGTAACCAGGGTGCAGTTACAGCATCACCTCGCAGCAGTGTGGGGAAGCAATCAGGCAAGGAGTGGCACCTCCTAATCTAGTTGTTTACACAAAACGAACTCCAAGCACGTAGCATTGTACAATCCCGGGAAAGTCAGTTGTGGACCATTAAATTTAATGGAAAGACATTGAAACTGAAAAGAAAAACTCAGTCGTGGAAAACTAAGGGAGGAGGGAGTTTTCCTCCCCTCTCTGTTTAATCATGAATTACCATGTCTGAGAGAAAGGAAAAAAACAAATTCCCCCCATCCCTCCCCCCTCCAACCTGCAAACCCTGTTAAAAGGGAAAAGGTTTGAAGTAGAGGCTAACCAGAAATTGAGGGCCAAAGCTGTCCCTGAAACACTGGATCTCCTCTAGGACAGAGGCCATGCTAGGAAACTGTTCAGAGGCAGTTGGTAACTTGTATTAGAGAAGGGAATTTAGCTAACATAGAAGTGTAAAGCCTGAGGTTTTGTCTTTATGGTCTTCTATGTGACTTGTATGCATTTTTTTCTTTATTATTTCACCTTTGAATCTGTGAGATTTATCTATTAAATAAACGTTTGGTTTATTTTTACCCTAAGCAAGTCTCTGTTGTGCAATCTGGGTGCAGTGTGCGGCCCTGAGCGGATTGATGACTAGGGGTAGGATTCACTCCTTCGGTGATGAATCAAAAGGGAGAAGTCTGAGTGTCTGGTAGTTAAGAATTTGGGGGATGTATTTGGGGAGACATGGGACCAGAAGGGCTTTTTGGGGTCATCCTCAAGGAGTAAGTAGGTGGATGGAAGCCAAGATGAGACCTTCATGCTTGAAGGCTGGCTACTGGTGTCAGAGTTCTGAGCTATAGCAGCAGAGCATTAAGGCACCCAAAGTAACAAGGCAGGCGATGACAGAACCCCTTACTGGGCTGGTTGATCCCCAAAATGTTACAGTATTCACTCAGATTTTAGTCCAAATTTACTGCTGACCTAAGCAGGTGCATCTGCGCTGAAACCTATGCCATGTTATTCTGCAAACACTTTTAAAATGATCTAAACATTGTGGTTTGCCAATTCATGGGTCCATGTCCCCTGATTTGTCTGAGCTGTCCATTTTTGACCTCCACGAAATCATTAAGGTACCATTCCACTTGCTTGACGCTTGTCGTTTTCAAGAACAGATTTTGATCTTTTGATGGCCAGGCATTTTGTTTGGATTAAGCCCCTTTTTATTTGGGAGTATGTATAGAATCTGAGGCTGGGGCAGAGAGGTGCATGACTTCAATGAGCTTTGGATCAGAGCTTGAGGAGCCCGAATCTCATTGCGTTTGAATGAGACTTAGGGTCCCAAGTAGAGCAGGAGCAAGTAAAGCAGTTCTGTCAGTGAGTGGAATTCTATTCCCGCAGAACTGTTAACCCAGTTCCAGTTGCAGGGCCAAATGCTACCTTCAGTTTCCTTTGCTCAACTCCAGTGAAGATAGTTAATTACCCCTCTGCAACCTTACTGAGTTCAGTTTCACTGGGGACAGAAATGGTGGGATGACTAAGTAACCAAGATGCTGGCAGCCATGGTGTTTTAATCCCATGTTGTCCGTACCTACTGTGAGCATGGTTAATCAACTCAGTGGTTTCCTGGAGCCCTTCCTATACTAGCACACTCACTGTGGCTAACAATGATAGAACCGAACAAGTGGTAGCAACAGTGGGAATTTTTGGGGAGCAAAAAAGTCTAGTGTAGACATAGTCTAAGTGTTCTGCAAATTGAAACAGTAGCTATGTTTTTAAGAGTCCTGCACGTGTTTGTCTTGATCCAATGTAGTGTTAATCTCAAGAATACATAACCATTTCCCTAGGAACTTCCCCTTAAAAACTTTCAGTGGTATTACCTGATGTTCTTCACTAATGCCCAGTAAAACCAGAATTCAGAACAGTTGGCTCCGTATAAACTCAGAATATTGGTGGATCAAATATTTGTGTATAAATAGAATCATTGTGAAAATGCCTACTTAGAATACAGAAGCACAGTATTTGAAATCTGTGCAGTGTATACATGTACTGTACAGCTTGAGTGACTTTGCAAATTAATCAAGACAGTTTGAACACTTGTGCTGCAGAAATCAAGATTTGCCAGTATTAAAGGAGAAAGTGTTTTAAACAGTACTGCAAAGACATATCATTTAATCTTTTTTCTAATGTTTCTTTTACAATAAGAAGACCAGAATGAATCAGTTATTTCTAGCCTCTGTGTAAACGTAAGATATATTTAATGAAGGTAAAATCTTCCTTTATGAGACACAATTTCTTTGTCATAAAGTGCATTTAAAAATTTATACAACATAAGTGTTCATATTAGTAGTATACTATGTTATGCAGGTGCAGATGCACATGTATCTTGTCAGTTTCTTTGAATTACACTTGCCTGGCATATACTATAAAGGTGTTAGACACTCTGTTTACGTATGTGCTAAAGGGTGACATAATGTCTATTGAAGCAAAGTCACTGAGCTCCAAACTAGGCAACAAGGAGCACTTAAAAATGAAAACAGATCAAAGCTCAGAGAGAGTTTGCGATATTCACAGCCATGAACAAAGAGGTGTTTGAGAAAAGGGGCTCTAGTTTGTCTGAAACAGAGGTGCATAATTGCATCACTATATCTCCAGAATCCCTTGAGTTTCCAGACTGTTTGAGAAATGAATCTGTGAGAATAAAGTTTTTAGCAGCAAATTCAGAAAGCCTGCTGAAAATTGTCCAAATAAGTTAGGAAAAAGGTTAAATTGTAGCAAGCACATACAAGATGAGAAATCTTAGTCTACCTGTCTTTTTATAGACTACATTATAGAACTTGTGTAGAATTGGACACTCATTGTAGTGTGACTTTAATATTTTTCAAACATAGTGCAGTGTCTGCAGTACAGACCTGTGCCTTGAAATGAAGTAACAATTGCTTTTTTAATGCCATTTGAATGTGGTTTTGATCAGCAGAATTTCTCTTCTTGAGAAAAGTGGATTTGGATGTTACCAAATGAATATGCACAAATTAAAAGGGGGGCTGTAAAAGTAATTTTTTTGAAATCACTTCACTATAGATTTTTTTCCAGCACTGTTTCTTCCCTCCTGATCCCCATGATGCTGTTTCAGTCCCATTTAACCTTGGCAAAGTGTGTTTGTGTATTTAAATAACAAAAGAGAGAGAGACAACAGTTACCAATGCAGCGTTACTATGCACATTTTGTTTATACAGATTTTCATTATTGCACAACATTGACTGAAACTTCTCATCTAGCTTTGTGAACAAGGGGCTCCTCCAGAATGGACATCTTCTCCCTCAAGGACTTGCATTATGGTGACCTGTCTTGAATGAGGAGGGCTAGATGAGACTCCCTTTGAAGCCCATAAATAGGACATCTAGCACAGCCACTAGGTTGCTGCAGAGCAATACCAGGCATTCCCTTTCCCAGGGAAATACCATGCTGTCACCATAATGCTCCCAGTCCTGCATGGACTGTGGAAGAGAAGGGATCAAACCTGTGTCTTTTGCATGGCAGCAAAGAATACTAAGGCATAGAGCTACCAGGCCAAGTTTTATTTTTTATTATTATTATTAATTATTATGATTAATTATTTGTTTATTATTTTTACTTTAATAATGGCTTTGGAAAAATAGAATTCCCAATCCAAGTTGCATATTTGAACTACAAAAGGGATCTGTGTCTGTGTTTGGTTTTCTTTATAAGCATCTTCTTCACAATGAAGTTGGAACTGACCTAGTAAAGCTTCTGATCATCAAGAGTGCTATCCTGGTCACATTACATATCCAGCATGCTTCGATTTTAATACAAAATACCGCAAACACAGTTTTAAAATTTGGACATTTTAATCAGTAGTTATGTATATAAAAATGATATCTGAATGCCTAAGCATAGACTTGATTCCCACACATAGAATATGAGTGCCTAATTTGGACAAGAAAGTTTGAAAATTGAAGTCTCAGTTGCAAAAAGGCAATTTTTCATCTCCCACAAACCCTCTAGCCCTTCCATCCTCATGGCCGTTCTTTTGAATGCACAGTTACAGACCTTCTTAGTTAATTACTGTAACATCAAAAGTCTTTGACATGAAAGGGACCAAGCAGTGGCTATACGAGATAATGATTTGTTTATAATAATAATTTAAACAGTATATGAGAAGGATAAACATGTGTGTCCTGCCAACATTTGCTTTATGTTCTCTGCAAGCTTCAATGATTGACTCTCTTGGCTTCCCCTTTCAAATGTTTCTCCCTTTAAAAATAAAACAAATTGCAGGGGAGTAAAACCTTTCATATTTAACGAGGTTTCTATTTAATATGCTATAGGGGATAGCCAGAAACAAAATATACACTCATGTAGTACAATAAAGGATAGTTCGCATTTAGAGATGTCTATATTTCGTTTCTGATGTGTAGTGGTTTTTATGCTTAGTGACTGTAACAGCAATCCAGTCCAAAATGTTCCAGCCTGCAATGTGTAGAAAGTTTATTACTTACTAGAAAGTCTCAGGATCTTACTTTATTTCATCCAAGGTTCTCGAAACACTTCACAAACATTTAATTAAGCCTCACAACTTGCTCTGAGGAACATAACTATCTATTATACTCCATTTCCAAATGGCTAATCTGAGGCATGGAGTTTGTGACTTGCCGAAGATCACCCATGAAAATTGGTAGCAGAGCAGTGGAGAGAACCCAGAAGTCCTGACTTCCAGTCCTATGCTCTAACCAGGGGTGGGCAAACTTTTTGGCCTGAGGGCAACATCTGGGTGTGGAAATTGTATGGTGGGCCATGAATGCTCACAAAATTGGGGGTTGTTGTGCGGGAGGGGGTGAGGGCTCTGGCTGGGGGTGCGGGCTCTGGGGTTGGGCAAAATGAGGAGTTCAGGGTGCGGGAGGGGGCTCTGGGCTGGGGCAGGGGATTCGGGTGTGGGGGGGAAGGGCTCCAACTGGGGGTGTGGGCTCTGGGGTGGGGCTGGGGATGAGGGGTTGGGGGTGCAGGAGGTTGCTCTGGGCTGGGATAGAGGGGTTAGGAGGGCAGGATGGGGATCAGGGCTGGGGAAGAGGGTTGGGGCACAAGAGGGGGTTGGGGTTCAGGCTCCGGGTGGTGCTTACCTCAAGCAGCTCCCAGAAGCAGCGACATGTCCCCCCTCCAGCTCCTACACGGAGGCACGTCCAGACAACTCTGCACGCTGCCCTGTCCGCAGGCGCCACCCCTGCAGCTCCCATTGGCAGCAGTTTCCGGCCAATGGGAGCTGCGGGGGCAGCGCTTGGGGCGGGGGCAGTGTGTGGAGCCCCCTGGCTGCCCCTACGTGTAGGAGCCGGAGGGGGGACATGCCGCTGCTTCCAGGAGCCCTGTGGAGTGGGGCAAGCTCTATATCCCGCTGCCCAGCAGGAGCTCAAGGGCTGGATTAAAATGTCTAGAGGGCCGGATGCGGCCCCTGGGTCGTAGTTTGCCTACCCCTGCTCTAACCACTGATCCACACTCCCCATAATTGTATTGGCAGGTATGCAAAAGACTTGTAAACAATGGCAAGCCAGTGGAACTGTATAATCTACCTTCAATTCCTAATGTCACTTATTGGAAAGTCTTAAAAAAACCAGGAATTCTCATTACTCATTCTTACAACATCTTTTTCTTCCTGTGCACCAATTTCCACCTTTTATTTTAGTCTTGTGCTGGTCTCTTCAGGCTTCTGAGTGTCCTGTTGATGGATTTGTCTTCTTTCTCTGTTGTTCTGCATAATGTTTCTCTAGGTTACCCTCTTTTTCTCTTCCAGGTGGTGTCCTTATTATCACTTGATGTGCAAGTTGTGCTGGTGGCACCTTTAAAGCATGTCCTAAATATATCTGTTGTCATCATACATGTTTCATTCTTTAGATTGATTTGCTTTCCTTAGAATTTCTGATGTTGCAAGAAACCCTTTCCAATGAACTTTGAAGATCTTTTGCGGGCATTTACTTCGGAATGAATTCATCTTCTTTTCAGTTTCCATTGTAGATTTCAATGACTCTTTGTGTCAGTGCCAATCACGCTACTCTTCTAAATCTTTTCACATTTATGAAAATTGTTTGCTGCTTTTGATATTTGTTGCTTGATATCAAGCATGGAGTATTACCGTCATTGCACATCTCACTCTCTAGATGGTAAAATGCCTTACTAGTTCTAGAGTTTCTCCCTCCACTCTTATGGTTGCTTTTGGGAGAGTGATAGGCATATATGTTGTTTTCTCCTTGCTGATGAACAAATTGACTTGTTTTGCTATGGCCTTGTCTACACTACACAGTTTTGTCAACTGATATAATTACATTGCTTGTGCATGTTCACACAATGCTCCTTCTGTCGGCGGAGCGTGTCCACAGTTGGTGCTCTAGCATTGGCAGTGAGAGCAGTGCTCTGTGGGTAGCTATCCCACTGTGCTACTCACCACCTTCTGCAGCTAGGAGTTGTGGGAAGGCAGAATAGATCGCAGTGCATCATGGGTGCGGGCTCAATGTCACATTATGCAGTCCCAGCATTCCATGGGCTTCCGATTGCATTTGAGGGCATGTTTCAAAGGCCCGTGTTACTGTGCATCCACCATCTCTGTCTGAAAGGATGGATCCTGCACCATTCTCTACTATTGGGGTCACTGTTATGAACACATCACAGCTGGTCATACAATATATCATGAGTATCCTATCTGAAAGGGAATCGGAGTTGCCATGGAAAGAAACAACACCAGATTACTTTTGGCATTGACAGAGCAGCTGAACACGGTGGACTGTCGGTTTTGGGCTCGAGAAACAAGCACTGAGTGGTGGGATCACATCGTTATGCAGGTCTGGGATGATGAGCAGTGACTGCAGAACTTTTGATGCGGAAAGCCGCCTTCCAGGCACTGTGTGCGGAGCTCGCCCTAGCATTGTGGTACAGGGACACCAAAATGAGAGCTGCCTCTCGGAAGAGAAGCACGTGGTGATCGCTGTGTGGAAGCTGGTGACTCCAGAATGCTACTGTTTGGTCACGAATCAGTTTAGAGTCGGGAAGTCCACCGAGGCAGCTGTGTTAACGCAAGTGTGCAGGGCCATTAATTCCCTCCTGCTATGAAGGACTGTGACTCTTGGCAATGTGCGTGAAATAGTGGATGGGTTTGTGACAATGAGATTCCCTAATTGCAGTGGGGCGATAGGTGGCACACATCCCAATTTTGGCCCCAGACCATCTTGTGACATAGTACATCAATAGAAAGGGGAACATCTCTATGGTACTGCAGGTGCTTGTGGATCACCGTGGGTGTTTCTCTGACATCAACGCAGGGTGGTCAGAGAAGGTGCATGACACACGCATCTTCAGGAACACAGGCCTGTACAGAAAGCTGCAAGCAGGGACTTTCTTTTCAGGGCAGAAGATTCCAGTGGGGGATGTTGAAATGCCCATAGTCATCCTGGGAGACCTGGCGTACACCTTACTCACATGGCTCATGAAGCCTTACACAGGGAACTTGGACAGCAGCATGGAACACTTCAACAATAGGCTGAGCAGGTGCAAAATGACAGTTGAATGTGCATTTGGCAGATTAAAAGCACACTGGCGCTGCCTGTATGGCAGGTTAGACCTAAATGAGGAAAATATTACCATGGTCATAGCAGCCTGCTGTGTGCTCCATAATATTTGTGAGGCTAAGGATGAAAAGTTTGCCTGGGGTGGAGCGCAGAGACAGATTGCCTGACTGCTGAATTTGAGCAGCCAGATACCAGGGCTATTAGAGCAGCATAATGGGGGGCTATTTGCATCAGGGAGGCTTTGAGACATCATTTTGACAATGAGCACCCGTAAGGTGTCTTTCCATACAGCACTTTATCATGCTTTGTTAACTTGCTGCATTGCATGAAAATTGTGATGATTCCTGACTGTGATTTGTAGTCAGCAAATGATCAAATTGCCACTATGTATTACTACCAGCAGCAACAACCAATCTCTATTTGTCTCCTACAGACTTTGTTTTTATTAAATACCAGTTAACAACATACACAAAAGGCTTAGTGGGAAGGAAGATAAGAGTGCAGGGCAGTGTAGACTCTCATAGCTGTGGTTAAGTCTAGCTGTAATTTTGGAAGTTGTTGAAGGGGTGGAGTGAACGGGGTACCGAGACGTTCCAGGAAGTTGCAAGGAATGTGTGAGAGGAGTTTGGGAAGGGTATGGAAAGCAGTTCTGTATTGGCTGCGGGGGGAAGGAGGGCAGGTGAGCATGCATGTGTTCTGGCTGGAGCGTGATTAGGGACTTCGACATCTCTGTTTCCTCCTCCATCACTTTTATCATCCGCTCCTGTTCCTTTACAGTGCACTCCTCAGTCTCCTTTCTGTCCAGCCTTTCTATTTTAAAATTTTCCTCCAGGGTCTCTCTCCATTCCCTGCGTTCTCTTTTTTCCCACTTTTGAGGATTGAAGTACCTCTCGGTACATGTCCTCCTTGCCCCTCCTTGGTCGCTTCCTTATCTGGCAGAGGTGCTCTGCTGGTGGATGGGGGTTCCCCTGAAGGCCACATCAGCCGAAGCATAAGAAACAATGCACAGAAGTATGATTGTTAGTTCATGCACAGCATTGAATCATTATAGTAAAATACACCTCTTTTTTACATACCAATCACTTTCTCGCTGTCCCTTGGCAAGCACACATGTTGGCGAACACCCTAGACATGGTGAGTTCGGCCCGTGTGTGTGTGTGGGTGTTGGGCGCTAAAGATGGGGCAAATAGTCTAGGTGTTTTTTTAAGGGTATCACTGCAGGAAACTAGAGACATTATTGTAAATTCTGCCACCATTTTTCACAGGTGGGGTGCATTGAAGCCAATATCTCACTCCTGAGGGTAAGCAAGGGTGCATCTCCTGCACACGTGCGGCTTCGGACCCATTCCCTATGCTGCTTGCCTATGTGCCACTTTGGTCCTTGCACAAGTGATTGCTGATTGGCACGGGAAAGTTTCCTACAATGGAGGAAGGAACAAAGCAGCTCTGCCAAGGAACCTTCGGTAGAGGATTGGCGAGTACCTCCAGGAAAGTTTCCTAGAGATCTCTCTGGAGGATTCCCATGAAATATCAGTGTGCATTAACACACTGTTCTGCCACACTGCTTAGCTACAGAAGGGAATGTGGAGCACACGTAAACACAGCTAGTCTTGTACATTTCTATCCCTTCACCCACTTCTAGACTGTACAGAGCAAAGAGAAGCTCTACCTCATATAACCAAGCAGCATCTACTCAAAAAGATCACTTACCAGGGCTTTCCTTTCCTGCATCATGCACACTGTGAAGCTCAAAAGCTTGTACCTTCCACCAACAGAAGTTGGTCCAATAAAAGATATTAATTCGCCTACCTTGTCTCTCTCCTATCCTGGGACCAAAATGGTTACAACAACACTGCAATAAGCAGAACAATATCAGCAAAAACAAGGTCATCCAATTGTGCTTTATCATTTGTCCATAGAACTCCTTGGTTACCATCTGTGGTTACTTTCCTCATGACATAATCAGTGACCAGTGCAAACAGTAGTGGGGAGATAATATACACCTTACTCCAGTTGCACGGCAAACCATTTATCAGCACTATTGCAAATGGTGTACAGTCTATTCACCCACTATATGAATACTATGACTACTTCTTAGATATGACTGATAGGAGTAGAGGCACTCTTACAAATTGCTTTTGCACTCAGATCTGATCCTGATTGGGCCTCTGGGCACTATTGTAATATCAAAGTCCATTCATATTGATTACTGCAATTTGCCAAAAGTGTCAATTTTTTACATGATAAAACAGCTACTCTTCAAGTCTCTGATATAAAAAGAAAAAAGACATTTAATTACAGTGGTTATAGACTGATGGTTAGAGAGTTGCAAGGAAGCTGCCCCATATTACCAGGGTAGTAGCTGCTTAATATAATGGGGCTCCGATTTTGGTTGTGGGTGGGAAGGATGTCTCTAGTTGTTACTATAATGCAAAGAATAGCAAAGAGTCTGTAATCAGGGAAGCTTAGAGGAGTAAATAATAAAATTTTTACAGTGCTTTTCATATGCAAAACATCCCAAACTGAATTACAGAGTGAAACAAAATGTTGGCCAGATGTAATATGGGTCATGGGTAAGTTTTGAGGGAAGGAGTAGGTATTAACCATTCACAGAGCCATCCCTTGGGTAGGATGAATCAGGGCAATGGCTCTGGGCTCCGCACTTTCGGGGGCCCTGTGGGTCGGTGCGATTGGCCGGCGCGGTCGGTCCTGGAAGAAACAAATCTGTCACGTCTGCCCCAGGCCCTGCACCCCCCTAGGAACGGCCCTGATCATTCATGTTGATAGGTGCCAGATCAGTGATGAACTTCAGTACTCACTGGGAGCCACTGTCTGAAAACATGCAGGTTAGCCACAAAACCAGAAATATATGCTACGGAAGCAGCATCAGTGTGCTCTAATGTTTTGTCCCGTGCATATCCTGTGGGAGTAATCTGTGCAGAATCTACAAGTGCATTTGTTTGGTCACAGGGCATATGCATGTAAAAGTGAAGCTTTGCCTGCTAAAACCCATCCTGGAATGGAAGAAGTCAGATTCAGGGTGGACATCTTTTGTCCTATGGGTTTCTTGGTGGACACCAATGTGTGGAGACCTGAAATTTGGCCTTATCTAGTCTCTGTTTCTGCTGCCAAACTACTGAACTGTAACTTCCAGCCAGTTCTGTTTTTACATACTCCTTAAAATGCAACTTTCTTGATTTCTAAGAAGAGCTGAATTTAGAACTAGAAGAGGTAACTGATCGAGCAAACGCTTTAAACTTGAAAGGTATTGGATAAACTCTTACTGAGTGAGGAGTTGTACATAAAGCCCGTGGTTAAAGTGAAGGTTTTGTTAATTATTGAGATAATGAAAGAGGCACACTTAGACAAAGCAATGTTCATGCTGAAAGAAGATTAAAAGTTTAAGTATAGTGTGATAGACCCAGACCAGTTGGGAACAGCAGAGTAGCAAAAGGGAGATATACTGGCCACTGGATAAGTAGTTTTCTGTTCCCTGAGTGACCAGAGCAGGGGCTGCTCCAGGCTAATAGACCACCTGACTCCAATTAACCTGCTAAGTCAGGTGAGCCAGTTAAGCACCTGACTCTAATTAAGGCCCCTCTGATGCTATAAAAGGGCTCACTCCAGTCAAGCCAGGGGGAGCAAGTGTGTGTGAGGAACTGGGAGCAAGAGGTGTGCAAGAAGCTGAGAGTGAGTAGGCGTACTGCCGGAGGACTGAGAAGTACAAGCGTTATCAGACATCAGGAGGAAGGTCCGGTGGTGAGGACAAAGAAGGTGTTGGGAGGAGGCCATGGGGAAGTAGCCCAGGGAGTTGTACGTGTCGTGCAACTGTACGAGGAGGTACTCTAAACAGCTGCAGTCCACAGGGCCCTGGGCCGGAATCCGGAGTAGAGGGCGGGCCCGGGTTCCCCCCATACCTCCCAACTCCTGATCAAACACAGGAGGAATTGACTTGGACTATAGCTTCTACCAGAGGGGAAGGTCTCTGGACTGTTTCCTGACCCACAGGGTGAATCTGTGAAGTGAGCAAATCCACCAATAAGTGCAGGACCCACCAAGGTAGAGGAGGAACTTTGTCACAATAGTAATAAGTTTTATGTTGACTGTTACTTTTTATGGGAAAGTTTATATTTAAATAACATATAGCGCAATGATTGTAGCCCAAAATAATAATTCCTTTATATTGCAGAAACTATTGGAATTGGGGCCATCTGATACGTTCATTATTGTCTGCCTCGATAAAAACAATTTTATGGGGTCCCAAAAAAACACTTTGTTGCTCCTGGCAGCAATCTTTAGATTTGGCAGCTTTGATTCCCTAAAACCTGAAGAGATAATTCATTAATTCATAGCACTTTCCAGGATAAACCCTGCAAAGCTCATCTGAAAAAAAAGTTAATCCCTGCTGTCACTCAAAACATTACATTTGTCTTCAGAGACCAAATATAAAGGTACATCAGAACATAAGAATGGCCATACTGGATCAGACCAAAGGTCCATCTAGCCCAGTATCCTGTCTTCCGACAGTGACCAATGCCAGGTGCCCCAGAGGGAATGAACAGAACAGGTAATCATCAAGTGATCCATCCCCTGTTGCCCTTTCCCAGCTTCTGGCAAACAGAGGCTAAGGATACTATCCCTGACCCTCTTGACTAATAGCCATTGACGACCTATCCTCCATGAACTTATCTAGTTCTTTTTTGAACTGTGTTATAATCTTGGCCTTTACAACTCCCTCTGGCAAGGAGTTCCGCAGGTTGACTGTGCGTTGTATGAAAAAATACTTCCTTTTGTTTTTTTTTAAATCTGCTGCCTATCAATTTCATTTGGTGACCCCTCATTCCTGTGTTATGAGAAGGAGTAAATAACACTTATTTACTTTCTCCACACCAGTCATGATTTTATAGACCTCTATCATATCCCCCCTTAGTCGTCTCTTTCCCAAGCTGAAAAGTCCCAGTCTTATTAACTTCTCCTCAAATGGCAGCTGTTCCATACCCCTGATCACTTTTGTTGCCCTTTTCTGAACCTTTTCCAATTCCAATATATCTTTTTTTGAGATGGGGCAACCACATCTGCATGCAGTATTCAAGATGTGGGCGTACTATGGATTTATATAGAGACAATATGATATTTTCTGTCTTATTATCTATCCCTTTCTAAATGATTCCCAACATTCTGTTCGCTTTTTTCACTGCCGCTGCACATTGAGTGGATGTTTTCAGAGAACTATCCACAATCACTCCAACATCTCTCTTTTGAGTGTTAACAGCTAATTTAGACCCCATCATTTTATATGTATAGTTGTGATTATGTTTTCCAATGTGCATTACTTTGCATTTATCAACATTGAATTTCATCTGCCAAATACCTTCTGGGCTGGGCATAGGCGCCGACTCCGTGGGTGCTCCGGAGCTGGAGCACCCACCGGGAAAAATTAGCGGGTGCTCCACATCCACCGGCAGCCAAGCTCCCCCCTCCTCGTCTCCTTCTCCCCCCTCTCAGTGCGCTGTGTCCCCACTACCTCCCTCCCTCCCAGCACTTCCTGCCCCCCCCCGCTGCCTAACAGCTGTTTGGCGGTGCTAAGGACTTTCTGGGAGGCAGGGGGAGGAGCGGGGTTGCGGCACGCTCGGGGGAGGAGGTGGAGAAGAGGCAGGGCAGCAGCGGGGATTTGAGGGAAGGGGGTGGAATGGGGGCAGGAACGGGGTGGGGCTGGGGTGGGAAAAGGTGGGGTGGGGACTTTGGGGCAGGGGTGGGGCGAGGGCGGTGTAGGGATGGGAAGAGATGAGACAGGGGCAGGGCCAGGGGCAAGGGAGGTCGAGCACCCACCAGGCAGAGGGGAAGTTGGTGCCTATGGGGCTGGGTAGCTACAGAAATCATATGCCATCATTTCAGTCTCCTGATTTGATTAGTGGCATAACTCATCCAGAGTGAATTTTGAATTACAGACTTTCATGTCAGATTTGCACTGTTGTTTAATTATACCATTCTACATGGGAGCTAAACACTGATTACTCCTGAGTATTTGCCCTAGCAGAGCTAGAACACTAGAAGGGTCTTGGAAAGCCAACCCAAAATAGTGTCTCTCTCTCTCTCTCACACACACACACACACACACACGTCAAATGCAAACCAATATTTGCCAAATAATTATTTTGCAATATTAAGCCAGTAGTGGGTGCTCATTTACATGGATACACAGGGTTCCACTAGCAGACAAGAATGGGGAGAAAGCAGCATTTGGCTTAAAGAAAAGCCCTACATTGACTCCAGTGTAGGAAGCCAATATCAGGGTTTTGCTTGTCCCTGGACGTTTGCAGTGACTGCTTGTTCCATCAGGGTGGTGTGATGGCACTTGGCATCCCTGAGGGACACATGCAGCTGAGGGAGTGATGGACAAGTGTTACACATTAAATGACAACTCTAACTCTCTCTGGAGATCTCAAAGCACTTTACAGACATTAATGATAACCCTCATTACCCAACTGCCCCAAGGCATGTACCATTTGCCCTGTTCTATAGGTGGGGACACTGAAGCATCAAGCAGTGACATGATCCGTGCGTGGTCCCACAGTGAGGCAGTGGCAGAACCAGGAATACCACTGCTCCATCCCCTGCTAAAACCACCAAAGGGCTCATTGGAAAACAACAGATAAATTGATGAGAACAAGTGGCGGCTCCGCTCAGTGGATGCCTTTCCTCAGTCGGTCCTGAATGCTGCCTTCTATTGGGTGTCAGAAGCTCTCAGATCCCATGCCCCACAGTAACACCCTTGAATTGCTCAGACTCAGATGCATGCCAGCTCCATGCAGACATGTCCATCTTCTAACGAATGAGAAAATGATTGAATCTTAGTTGAAACTTTAAAAACGCTGAGTAGAGTAACACTGAGTATTTAACAATATATTCAATCAGTGTGAAGTGTGCATATAAGCTAAATAAAGATCTCGGTGGCAGATTCTCAGCTGGTGTAACCTGTCATAACTCTGTTGGACTCCATTAGAGTTAACAGTTTACATCAGCTGAGGATCTGTACCCTTGTCCAGAGAGGATGATGTCATGTGAAGCTGCAATTTTCAGCACCTCCCAGTATTGGGCCCTTGAACACCAGAAATCCTTATTCTGTATGCTGCACAACATTTCTAAAGAGTTGTTAAGGAATTTGAACTGCTTGTAGTGCACAGATGTTTTGTGAAGCTTGTTATTTTCTATGTTGGAGGTTATGAGTCAGATTACTGTTACCAAAATGTTTATGTGAAATCATTTCTGAGTCATATATTTGCATCATATACAACCTGTCTGACAATCAAAACATTCAGCACTCAGCTAATGACTATACTAAGTTTTCCAACACTCTCATCCAACATAACATAATTACACAGAAAAGTGCAATATATTATTTTGACAGGGTTCTCCATGTGTCTTATAAGATAATGGCAAGACATCAGAATTACTCTTATTTTAAGTTGTCAGATGAATATGCACCTCATTGTATGAAACCAAGTTTGAAAAAAAAAAAGTCATATATATATACATACACAGTTAAAATGGAATTAAATGCCCTGTAACTACTGAAAACTAGAACTTTAAAGCCCAAATAAATGTTGACCCAGATTGGGTCAATGCTGTTAATTTTTTCTCTGCTAATAGGTATTTGATTAGGTTCTATTAATGAACTAGTGGAGAGTCTTGAATATTTGTATGGAAAGCTGCTTGACCACCAGAATGCTACAGCTGTCCAGGAGACTGTTTGGTAGTTTCTGTACAATACAGTTTACAAGAGGGAACTGAAACATTTTTAACAGCTTGGAAGATATAAACAGCCTGCAAACTACAACTTAATGCAGATTCTGTTTATCTGTTCTGTAACTTCTAGCATAAGTAGAGGTTTTTTGCAAAAATAGTTTGAATAAATAAGACTTTAAAAATACATATATTTACTGTAAATGTATGTGAGGACAGTGGCAGGAATGTTCATTATCGCATACCATTCAAAGATGTAAAAAAATAGTAACACCCCTCTTGACTGTTTGTTTTCTCAGCAGAAAGGTTCCTTTTTTGCCTTGATATAGAGTGAAAGATCAGGGGGCTAGGAAAAATACTAGTTTAATTTAAAAATATATAGGCTGCAGTCGATGTGATGGGATTTTTTTGGGTGGGGGATTGATTTGTCTCTGTTTTTTAGATCAATCCTGCTAAAAAAGCATACAGGGATTTAAACGGAAAATTAATTTAAGACTGATTTGTCAGATGCAGTATGAAAATTTGGTTTAAAGTCTTTCAGAATTGGTGTTTGGGATCTGCATTACATGTGTGGATGGCACTGGCAGGCCTTTTCACATAAAATATCATTGGATTTCATCACTTTTACTAGACTGGCATAGTGCAAACTGCAAGATGGGAGATGATGACATTCTTTGTTTGTGGTGAAAAAAGTCAAGTATGGGCAATATAGTAATGGCCTTATCTGACTGTAAATGCCTAAATCATGCCTGGTAATTAGTGAGCCTTTATTTGAAGCAATAAAAAAAGCTTCCCCATATGCTGTTAGTGAGCACCATCTTTGCTTATCCACCCTCTTTGGCTAGCATCAGTGGCAAATGTATAATTGGACTACGAGGACCAATATATTGCAAAGTATAGTGGAAAATGCCAAGAAAAATCTGTTGGCTGAAGTCCATTTGTCCTGTGTTAATTTGTAGCCCTGTAAACAAACACAGCTGCTGAGTGTAGGATCAGTGTTCAAAGTGGTAAAAACAGTGATGCATTGCTAATGAGATCGTAGCAGAAAAAATATGTAACATATGAGGCTGCAGCACGGCTCTAGTCTATCCTCAGTTCTGATTAATTGTTTCTGTTTATGTTTTCATATATTTATGATATTATAGGTTAACTGGACTGTGAAGATGTTTATACTTCCCAGGCCATTCAGCTGAGACTGTCAGAGTATTAACTCAGTATTGCCTGATCTGATAATTCTGAACTTTTGAAGAAGGGTCTGAATTAGAGTCCCTTTGAAATTATTTTTCTATAAATATGCTATCAATTCATTCTTCATTTCTTCATAGCTCCCCCATCCTACCCCCAAGTGCTGTGTGTGTGTGTGTTTGTGTAACTTTCGTTTGTCGTTTCACCTTTAAAATCCTGTGTCACCAAATAAATGACACAAGAATTAGAGCATTAGAAACCTCGGGGTCAAGTCTGCGAGGTCACTGGCAAATGCAACAGCACTTACACAGTAATTTGTCTTGAAGCCCAGTTACATGTTTTGACATCCCTGCGCTGATTAATTGCTCTGAAAAAGTTGAGGATGGTCTCGGTTGCTGCAGTAGAAAAGAGGTTTTCTTTTTCTGCCACCTCAGTTATTTACAGAGGAATTATTGTATTATGTGTTTACCGTGTCTAGAATACTGGGGCCCCGACTCCTGACTGGGGCTTCTAGGTGCTACCACAAGACAATTATAAATAATGATAAAATGCATGTGCTATATACCATTGAGCATTTCTTTTCATTACAGAGGACTGAAGATTCTAATTTGTTTCCTCACTTAGCTTAAGAAAACTAAGGAAGGTTGGGGGCTATATAATTCAGGTAGAGGGAAATGGAGAGTAAATATGGCAGGCTATAGATCACCAGGTCGAATCCAGCCCAGGTTGGTAGAGCCTGAAATAAAGCTGTTTGAAAAATCTCTGATGGAATGCTGATGAATCAAAATAGAAATGTTTGACTGAGAGTTTTATTTTAGACGTAGCTGCAACAGAAACCAGGCAGGTTTTGGAAACCTGCCAGGCTCCTCAACAACTCAGCTGGTGATCTGCTGTGGAGCCCTGGCTTCCAAGCACTGGGATTCTTCTGCAGCTTACCTGGGCAGCTGCTGTAGAGTGGGACTTCCAGCATCTCAGCTCTTCTGTCTCTTGCCAGGCAAGATGGCAGGGAGCCTGGCAGGCTGAACTCACTTAAATCATTTATTTTCATCAGCTTTTCCATTTGTACTTAAGCAACTGTCTAAGAAAGGTGCATTCTCATTGGCTGATATAACCATTAAAACATGTTGATTTACATCTAAATAGAGCCTTTATACTAGGTTTGGTACATCTTTTTGTTAGCTCTACCAGGGACACTATAATTATACATTTATTTAAGCAATTCTATAGCTTAATATTTTCAGATTCTTATTAATCACACATTTTAGTATGCAAAAATGGTGAATGATGTATTTCTTATTTACTAAATAATTAATGTTTTGCTCATAAACTGTCAAGCTGTATTAGGATGGTAACTGGAATTTAATTAAACACACAACTGCATATATCTTTATTTCTGTTAAAACAACATTAAATGTTTTGGCTATATAAACTTCTCTTTTCAAAACATGTTTCACATTTACAACTAAATGATTTATTAAACAGAGGGATTAACTGTAGCCAGTGAATTAAACTGATTATTTCAGGTCAGCCTGGGAAAATTTTCAATTATGGCTAAGTGAAAGTAACTGGAGCTTAAGTTCTTGCTTGCCTAAGGGCTTGTTTACACATATAGCGCTGCAGTGGCACAGCTGCACCGCATCTGGTGAAGATGCTCTGTGCTCTCTCATTGGTATAATAAAACCACCTCTGTGAGTGGTGATAGCTAGGTCGGTGGGAGAAGCTCTCCCACCGACATAGCGCTGTCCACACTGGCGCTTATGTCAGTGTAACTTATGTCACTCAGAGGGGTGAATAAATCACCCCACCCCGAGCGACATAAGTTACACTGACATAAGCTATAGTGTAGACATAACCTAAGTCTCTTGAAAATGAGACAGTCTCCTCAGTTGCTTAGGCTGACCTATTGTGCATATTTATAAAGCTTGACCTCAAAAGTTAGATGTTTTCCCCTGGATTCTTTCTTTATGTAGACAAGCAGTCTTTAACTTATGAATTCAACATATTTATTTAAATGTTAAGAGATTATAATAAGTTTAGGCCTTAACATATTTTGTATTAAATTCAGATTTCACTTTAAACAAATTAGTTTTTAAAAAGAAAAAAATATAATTTAAATAACAAAATAAAAAATTCCAATTTAAATATAAAAAATCTTAAAAAAAAAAAAAAAAAAGCATAGATTTTTATTCACCCTGGAGTGTGGATGCCCTGGGATCCTGAAACAGCTGAAGTCTGTCTTTTCTCACTACTGAATCTATATTTTAATAACATATAGTTGACTGTCCAAAATTAAGTTAATGATCATTGGCACTTTATTTTCTAACTAGCAATGTATGTATTCTTGGTTTTGGACCTTACCAATTTAGAATGGGGAAAACTTGGGTTTATACCACTGGTTCTCTTAATAGTTGATTAAAATTAAAGGACTCTGAATAAATCAGGACTCTTCTTTTTTCTTTTCTCAGCCATCTTTTATTTTAAATCAACAGAACTAATGAAAATCAAAGTGTAAATACTTGGCTGCCTGGCTTACCGTTTAGAAGGTATTTCTGGATTGATGAAAACTATAGTTTTTAGGGTCACATTTTGGACTTTTGTTCCTGTTGAGTTACAGCACCTGTGTTCTGCAAGTAACCCCATTGATGTAACTGATAATGTTTGAGGAATAAAGTAATACTCAATATGAGTAAGAGTGGCAGAATCTGGCCCCTTAGCAGGTGCAAACAAAAGCAAGGTAGGGGCTTGGGTTTATCTACAATTTCCAGATAATACTGACCAGGAAGAAGCCAGTCCTTCTCATCCTCAGAAAGAATTTTATTTATCCATTTCAGTTCTCCCCCTACCCTCTTACTGACAATGAGAGGAAGCAGAAATCCACCATGGGTGAAGCCTCAGAATTTCATGCAGTCAGACCTTAGACCTGATTGCCAAGAGCACTTGGCTTGAGTTTGCCTCGGTCTTCTTTTAGGATTAATTTTATTACTTCTTACGATGCCAGCAACTTCAGAGAAGTTGAAGGGAATCAAGGAGAAGACTCCTATTTATCTGGTTCTATAGGCCTCCAGGGCATTCAGACTAACTGGGGATCTAAAGAAACCATTTAGAAGGAAAGAGAGAAATCCTGAGTAGAACTGAAGACTATCTACCAATTTGACCCTTTATTCTCTTTGTGAATTATCAACAAAAAGGGTTTGATTTTTATCAGTTGTCAGTTACTTGAAAATTTCCAGGCAAATGTATTTCAATGAAAGTTGCCTGTGACCTGTTCTCTTGGGCTAGCAAACCATTATCATTAAAGTGGGGCTTGTGGAGCACCCCCCACCCTTCCTCCCTCCATTCTCCGCCTACCAGACTGGGAGACGGGGGGGGGAAAGGGGGGAAATCAGGACCCCTGCCTTGCAGCAGGGCGATGGGATAGAGGCTTCTGCCCAGCGGGGAGGGGGGTCTTGGGGCTTCAGCCCTGTGCATAGGCGTCGACTTCTGCTCCCGCTGGTGGATGCTCAATCCCCCTCTGCCCCTGGCCCCGCTCCGACTCCACCCTTTCCATGAGGCCCCACCCCTGCCCCACCCCCATTCCAACCCCTTCCCCAAAGTCCCCGCCCCAACCCTACCCCCTCCCTGCCCCTATTCTGACTCCTCAGGGGAGGAGATGGCGGAGGAGGAAGTGGGTCGGGGAGCTTGGCTGCCGGTAGGTGCAGAGCACCTACTAATTTTTTTCCGTGCGTGCTCCAGCCCCAGAGCACCCACAGAGTTGGCACCTATGGCCCTGCAGGCGCACCTGCCAGGGCTCAGGGCTTCAGCAGGAGCAGGGTTGAAGTCCTGAGCCCCAGCAGGCACCTCCCGTGAGGCTGACATCCCGAGCCTCAGCAGCGGTGCCCCAGCTCTCGAACTTCTGAAGATTGTCTTATGTGGCTCGGAGGGTCAGTATGTTTGGCCACCCAATATAGAATATTTGCCTTTCACTATGCTTAGTGGGTGATTGGCTAGCTAAGTCACATATCATTGTGTATGCTTCCTGCCTGGATGACCAAAACTGATCTCAATAAGAAAAATCAAAGGTGTGTATTTGGGCAGTTTGACTATGAAGCAGTCTCCATTACCCAAGAGTTAAGTTATTGTGGAGTACAAATGTGAAAACTGCACAGAAGGAAGTGAAAATTCACTTATAATAATGGACATATCCACAAGCAAGGAATTGAAATTCTCCAGCAGTGCATAAATACTGACTATATCACATGTGTTTAAAACATGTGTTTTGGGATAGCCAGGTGCACCATGGTTGTGAGTTCAATCCTTGAGGGGGCCATTTAGGGATCTGGGGCAAAAATCTGTCTGGGGATTGGTCCTGCTTTGAGCAGGGGGTTGGACTAGATGACCTCCTGAGGTCCCTTCAAACCCTGATATTCTATGAGTGATGCAGCCACAAAGAAGGGGAGGAGGACTCAGGGTGAATGGTGAAAGGGCGGGATAAATAAGTTGAGGTGAAAGGTGTTGTGTGTGCTTTTGGTCTCCCGTACACAGTGGGAATGTGTCTAAGGATGGTGCTTAGAAGACCTTCTCTCTCTGTAACTAAGCTTTCAGCAGCATGAAGTAGATGATTTTGAGTAACACAGTTTCTGTATATGCCACCTTCATCTCTTCTATGTTGTATGATCTAGGCCTTCTAATGATGTATAAAAAAACATTCTCTGACTGCATCGTATTTAAGTGTGTCTCCTCTTAGAGAGCATCTTTCAGAACCTCATTACCTGCATGTGACCCAGGGATCCCTTGGTGCCAACTGGTAGAGGGCACAAGAGGTGCCTAAGTCTTTACAGGGATCCGCTGGGTCAGATAGCTGCACAACTGTTCACCGAAGGGTAGCATGAAAGGCAGTGGTTTTCACACTTTTTGAGCTGAGCCCATTTTCTCCCCCCCCCTTGAGTTACAATTTTTGGTTGCGCTCCTTTCCACCCCCCCAGCCCAGACAAAAATAGACACAATACCTGCCTCACCCCTCTCGGATTTTCAGGTTGAGGGAAGGAGCGTATGATGGTCTTTGGGGGTGGAGCCAGCACTGGGCACAGAGGCTGCCAGGAGTGGAAATCGGCACAGTGGTGGCGGATGTTGACACTGACCCATAGGCTTGGTGACCCACTGACTTGAGTCGGAGTGGAGGTGGTGCTGCCTCTCCCCTGAGCCCTGCCTGGTGGGGATAGCGTCACCGCTCACCCCCCTAAACGTTCTGTCCCAGTTTGAAAACCTCTGATGTAAGGTCTCTTACCAAGAGCCAGTAACCCCTATTGGTCATAATCATTGTGAAATGTAGGTGTGGATAATATTTAAGGAGTTACGTCTCTATACTGAAAATTATGTTCTTTAGATCTTGGAGTTAAGTAGTAGGTCACCAGAAGGTGACATGCCTGGGACATGTTCCTTTGAGGCAGGAGCTAACAGACACCTATCTCCCTGTCTGGCCATTTGTGTACTGTGTATTATATGCCTCTCCCTGTATGCCTATTTGCATACAGAGTGGAGTGCAAAATCTACAAGATGAAACAAACAGCAAGGGGTGTCTTGTTTCTGAAAGATGCCAAAGGATTGTTTTGTCATATTTTGGAATGTAAGGAAACACACTGAATCCTTCACCTAAGAGACAAGCTGGCAGGGTACTTTTCTCATGAAAGGAGGATTGCAGCCAGCTTGGCTAAAATGCTGCAAGGATTTTGGGTGAGCTATATTCTGCAAGACATGAAAGGATCTTGTTAATTAAGTTTAGGTTCTAGAATGTGTTATGATTTTTGTTTCATATGTAACTATTTGTTTCCCATATGCCTACTTTCTACTACTTGAATCTCTAGGCCAGGGGTCGGCAACGTTCGGCACGCGGCTCGCCAGGGTAAGCACCCTGGCGGGCCGGGTCAGTTTTATTTACCTGCTGACATGGCAGGTTCGGCCGATCACGGCCCCCACTAGCTGCGGTTCGCCGTCCCGGGCCAATGGGGGCGGCGAGAAGCTGCGGCCAGCACATCGCTCGCCCGTGCCACTTCCCGCTGTCCCCAAACCACGGCCAGTGGGGGCCGCGATCGGCTGAACCTGCCGTGTCAGCAGGTAAATAAAACTGGCCCGGCCCGCCAGGGTGCTTACCCTGGTGAGCAGTGTGCCGAACGTTGCCGACCCCTGCTCTAGGCTTAATTAAATAAACTTACACTTGATTTCACTGTAAACATATCTAAGTGCTGAGTGTTAAGCAGAGTGGTGATCTGAGGTGGAATTGGCAGAGCTGGGGTGTACTGTTTCTGTGGAAGGAGTGAATTTGTGAATACTGTGAGTGTCCAGTGGAACAGAGATTGGACACTCCAGGGAGATTGGACACTTGAGGGTTTGGGTGTACCTATTGCTAGCCTGTGGAGTAACAACAGGACTTATGAGGCCTACAGGGGAGTGCTTGTGTTGCCTGTGGCCAGTGGAGGTGGGGAGCTGACTCCTGGTAGGCACAGACAAGGTAGCAAAGTGACTCTCAACCCTGGGTTCCCCTAGGAAGCATCACACTGAAAGATGTGGATTAAGCTTTTTTGTGGATTAAGCTTTTTTAACCTGATTAGCTAGGCAGACAGGTGTGTGTCTTGCCCCTCCCTACAGTGCACAGGAAAATAGTTGCGTCATTCTGAGACAGACTAATGAGTCTGTACCACAGAGATAAATTGGGTGGTGTCCCATCAAGCTCTTTTGACTGTTACGTGAGTAAGTGGTGAATAGACTCTGTTCTGAGGTGTGTGGGAGGGAAGGCTGAAAAAACTGTCTAAAAAGAAATGATGTTAATATACTTCTCAACTGATCATAATGTTCTTTGTTCTCTCTCATTAAACTAGTATTTCAGAGTATGGACTCAAGCTTGGAGTCCATGTTAAAAGGCTGCTGAAAGAAGCTAGTTCTGGGCGGTAGATTAATAAAACTGCTGTGGTTTCACTTGCACTGTAACTGCAGTTCAAAACAACAACAAAATATTCCCTTAAAATGGGGAGGGAGACAAATTACTACTGGATCTAAAGAATGCAGAGTTTCGTGTGTAAAAGACTGAAATGTATGATGCACTTTGATTTTGTTTTCTTCATATTTAAGAGAGTTTGCTCGTGCAGTGTTCATTTCATAGGCCTGCTTTGTAAACTTGTCACCTGAACAAATTAAACTCATCTTATAATGTTCCATTCATTAGCTACCTGCTGATCACAGTTGGGCCATCCATATCTACACCTGCTCTTCAGCATAACTAGAGAAGAATTCATTTAATTGCTTTTACAATCTATAAAAAGAATTTCAGCATCACAAGAGAGCTTATATGATATCCTTAAATGTTCCCTTTTCTCTGTTTTTACTTATTCTACCTGTACTAGAGATGGCTCTGAGTGCAATGGTGGTGAACCAAAGCAGAAAACTCATTGTTTTTTATTAGAAATGGTGCATGCAAAAGCCCTGATCTAATCAGGAAAGGAAAAGTGATACTCTATTTGTGGAGAAATAGACAAAACGTGCAGATCCTTCCCCTGTCATGCACGTACATACTACTTATTCAAGTAAAAAGTAAGCTTTTTTCACTGTGGAAGGAGAGCATGTCTCAGGAATGTGAAGTTTGTGGATACAAGATGTTAAAGGCAACTTGTAGGAGCTATGAAATACAGGTGTTGCATATTGCCTGTCTGTGTGATCTGATTTTACCAATGTTGGAGTTCAACTTTTTTAGTTATATTTGTAACACGAGTGCAAATATGTTGGCATCTGAATTAATATTTGGAGAACTACTAGCCAATGAGGGTCACAGACCAATAAATATCTCTGATATATGAATTACATTTTGAATAATTGCTTAAAATTTATATGGCATCCATCATTTAGAATGAACACAAAAGACCTTATATATTGTGCAAATTAATTACAGACTAAATGTTCCCACTAGATGTCCTGTATTAGTGTGGCTGGCTTAACTGGATGTTTTCCAGGGAACCAGTATAACTTAGTGATCGTTAATGGCAATGCCTAGAGGAGGGGTTGGCCGAGTCTTCATTTATTCACTCTAATTTAAGGTTTCGTGTGCCAGTAATACATTTTAATGTTTTTAGAAGGTCTCTTTCTATACGTCTATAATATATAACTAAACTATTATTGTATGTAAAGTAAATAAGGTTTTTAAAATTTTTAAGAAACTTCATTTAAAATTAAATAAAAATGCAGAGCCCCCAGGACCGGTGGCCAGGACCTGGGCAGTGTGAGTGCCACTGAAAATCAGCTCACATGCCGCCTTTGGAACACGTGGCATAGGTTGTCTACCCCTGGCCTAGAGTTTAATTGAAAGAGTATTAACAAAATATCTACTTTGTGGACATACACCAGTGGAATAATAAATTATGAAACTAGGTATGACATTTAAGTGCCACTAGTCTTTTAATACAGAAGCTGCCAAATAAAACTGTGAAGATGAAATGCAGTGAATATGTACACTGTTAAGGTCCTGACTCAGGAAAGCAACTTTGAAATCTTTTAAGGATTTATTTTAAAGAGACATCCCTTAATTAAGACACTTGTGTGACGGGTTAGATCACAGACCCCCCCTTGGGAGCTGCCACCTGATGCGCCAAGACTACTTCTGCCCCTGCCTTCCTGCCCTGTCAGCTTAGGACTTCAGTGCCCTGCCTGGTTTGAGCCAGACTCGCTAGCCTGCTGCAAACCCAGACCCAGGTCTGAACCACATCCCCTAACAGCTGTAGGCTTGACTGAAAGCAGTTTACAGAAGTGTTCTTGTCTCTAACACTCAGATGCCCAACTCCCAGTAGGGTCTAAACCCAAATAAATCTGTTTTACCCTGTATAAAGTTTATACAGGGTAAACTCATAAATTGTTTGACCTCTATAGCACTGATAGAGAGATATGCACAGCTGTTTGCTCCCCCTGGTTTAATACATACTCTGGGTTAATTAATAAGTAAAACATGATTTTATTAAATACAGAAAGTAGGATTTAAGTGATTCCAAGTAGTAACAGACAGAGCAAAGTGAATTACCAAGTAAAATAAAATAAAACACGCAAATCTAAGTCTAATACAGTAATATAACCGAGTACAGATAAAAACCTCACCAGTAAGCTTCCTTTTACAGACTAGTCTCCTTCTAGTCTGGGTCCAGCAATCACTCACACCCCCTGTGGTTATTTCCTTTGTTCCAGTTTCTTTCAGATATCCTTGGGGTGGAGAGGCTCTCTCTTTAGCCAGCTGAAGACAAAATGGAGCGGTCTCCCATGGGTTTAAATCAGTGGCTCTCAAACTTTTGTACTGGTGACTCCTTTCACATAGCAAGCCTCTGAGTGCGACCCCCCCCTTATAAATTAAAAACACTTTTTTATATATTTAACACCATTATAAATGCTGGAGGCAAGCGGGGTTTGGGGTGGAGGTTGACAGCTCGCGACCCCCCATGTAATAACTTTGTGACCCCCTGAGGGATCCTGACCCCCCAGTTTGAGAACCCTTGTTTTAAACAGACTTTCTCTTGTGGGTGGAGACCTCTCCTCTCTCCTATGCAAAGTCCAGCTCCAAGATGGAGTTTTGGAGTCACATGGGCAAGCCACATGTCCATGCATGACTCAGAACTACAGGTAGCAGCCATTGTTCACATGCTACCTTGAATGTCCTCAAGTAGACTTCTTATGTGGATTGGAGCATTCCAAGATCCATTGTTCCTTAAGTGCTTCTTGATTTGGCACTTAACTTTGCAAATTCCTTTCTAAAGAAGCTGATCAAATGCCTAACAAAGCTTACTTAGAAATCAAGCAAGTATACAGCCAATATTCATAACTTCAAATACAAAAATTATGTGTACAAATAAGATGAATAGATTCAGTAGACCATAACCTTTACAGAGATATGTTACATGGCACATGTAGCATAAAACATATTCCTGTTACGTCATATTCCCATAAAGCATTATGGGATACATCGTCACAACTTGCTTCATCTGGACAATAATAGGCCCTCCACTGATATGTCTCAAGTAAGATGAGTGTATGATACCAGCAACAGTGAGACAATCGCTCTCTTATCCTAAGGTTCATGGTTGAACTTAGCAATTAGTTGTCAATTTTATGCCTTCCTGCCATACAGCACCTCTCTATAAGACCAGGCACTAACACTGAAGTCAGGAAGTGAAGACTACTATCAGTTGAAACGACAAGGGAAAAGTTAATTTTATAGGCCTCGCAAGAGCTCCTTCTAGAAAATGCTGGTGGTCTAAAATTGAAGAACTTTGCTAAGAAAGAGGCCAAAATGTCCACAAAATGTTTACGGAATTCTGGAACCAGTCTGAGCTTGAGGCTTTTCTCAGTTGGAATAGCATTGTAATTTTTACTGGTGCAATTGATACAGTGATCCTAGCCAGACGTTTTATTCTGTTTGTGTAGATGTAAAAGTTTTATCTGGTCATTCTTTGTGAGTGTCCAGTTGCTCTTTTTCTCACTTCTGTGGCTCAGAGCCAACAATACTAATGGCACTGTAGCCTGATCTAGAAAAAGTGGAGTAGTCACAGCCTTGAATTTTTCTAGATCCTGGCTGTTTCATCGTTCTCTTAAAAGACAGGATTTGAATGTTGCTCGCTCATGCTGCCTTCCCTGACATCTAATGCTCACTACCTTCTACCTAAAGAGAGAGAGAAGCTGAACAGGTGGTGATGTTGCTGCAGCAAGTGGGAATAATAAGAAGAGCTGGGCCATGCCTTAAAATTAAACAGCTGCTACTGATGTTTTAAGTGTCCAGATCTTAATTTTTATAATATTTGCACAAAAGAGGAATAAGCAAAACTGTTGGATTTGTATGCAGACCTATTGCTCACCACCCTAGGATGAGTTTCCTGGTAATGCTAAAATCAGCCTGTTTACTGGAGTGCATTGCTGAGAATTCCTTAAGTCCTGGAAACAATATTCCATTCAAGTACTTCAGTGCCCATCAGCCAATCACTTAAAAAGCTCAGTAATGCAGTTTCTACCTCACTTTGAGGCCTGGTCTACACTACGAGGTTAGGTCGACTTTAGCCGCGTTAAATCGACTTAAGCCTGGACACGTTTACACTACGAAGCCCTTTCTTTCGACTTAAAGGGCCCTTTAAACCGGTTTCTTAACACCACCTCGACGAGGGGATTAGCGATAAAATCGGCCTTAGGGGGTCGGAATTGGGTTAGTGTGGACGGAATTCGACATTATTGGCCTCCGGGAGCTATCCCACAGTGCTTCATTGTGACCGCTCTGGACAGCACTCTCAACTCAGATGCACTGGCCAGGTAGACAGGAAAAGCCCCGCGAACGTTTGAATTTCATTTCCTGTTTGCTCAGCGTGGAGAGCACAGGTGACCATGCAGAGCTCATCAGCACAGGTAACCGTGATGGAGTCCCAGTCCCAGTCCCAGGATCGCAGAAGAGCTCCAGCCTGGACCGAACGGGAGGTACGGGATCTGATCGCCATCTGGGGAGATGAATCAGTGCTCGCCGAACTCCGAAGCAGTAAAAGAAATGGCAAAACATTAGAAAAGATCTCCAAGGCCATGAAGGACAGAGGCCATAACAGGGACGCACAGCAGTGCCGCGTGAAAATTAAGGAGCTAAGGCAAGCCTACCACAAAGCCAGAGACGCAAACGGAAGGTCCGGGGCTGAGCCGCAAACATGCCGCTACTACGCGGAGCTGCATGCCATTCTAGGGGGTGCAGCCACCACTAGCCCAAGCATGTGCTATGAGTCCCTCGCTGGAAACAGGGAAGCGGGTTCGGCGGACGAGGAAGATGAGGATGGAGAGAACATAGATAGCTCACAGCAGCAAGGAAGCGGAGAAACCAGTTACCCCAACAGCCAGGATATGTTTGTCACCCTGGACCTGGAACCAGTAACCCCCGAACTCACCCAAGACCCTGAGGGCACACAGGGGACCTCTGGTGAGTGTACCTTTGTAAATATTACACATGGTTTAAAAACAAGCGTGTTTAATGATTAATGATTAATTTGCCCTGGCAATCGCGGCCAGTACAGCTACTGGAAAAGTCTGTTAACGTGTATGGGGATGGAGCGGAAATCCTCCAGGGACATCTCCAGAAAGCTCTCCTTCATGTACTCCCAAAGCCTTTGCAAAAGGTTTCTGGGGAGGGCTGCCTTATCCCGTCCGCCATAGTAGGACACTTTACCACGCCAGGCCAGTAGCACGTAGTCTGGAATCATTGCATAACAAAGCATGGCAGCGTATGGTCCCGGTGTTTGCTGGCATGCAGACAACATCCATTCCTTATCGCTCTTTGTTATCCTCAGGAGAGTGATATCATTCACGGTCACCTGGTTGAAATGGCGCAATTTTATTAAGGGGACATTCAGAGGTGCCCCTTCCTGCTCTGCTGAACAGAAATATTCCCCGCTGTTAACCACGCGGTGGGGGGGAGGGGTGAAGTGACCATCCCAGAGAATTGGATGTGTGGGGGAGGGGAGTTAGTTGGGTTTGTGCTGCATGTTAAACCTGAAACCGCAGCCCCTCCTTTTACATTGCAAACCCATTTTAAATGGCCAACCCAACGGGTGCTTGGTATGGTTAATGAGAGCAGTACTGTTTTAAAGCATCCCCACTTGTTAACAAGGTTAAAAAAGCCAAAAGACTGTGTCTTACCATGGCTGCCTGCAAGCTGAAATCTGTGGCCTGGCACTGCGTGAGTGATCTCTCACACCAAACCGGCAGGCCCTCAATATAAGAGGAAAAATGCGACCTTGTAACGAAAGCACATGTGCTGTGTGATGTGAACAGCAAAATCTAACGTGAAAGAGTGTACCCATTGTTCTCTAAAATGTATCTTTTTTAAACAACTCTCCCTTCTCCTCCACCAGCTGCAAATGTTGCACCTTCACAGAGGCTAGTGAATATTCGAAGAAGGAAGCGAAGGACGCGTGACGAAATGTTCACTGAACTACAGACTGCCTCCCATGCTGACAGAGCACAGCAGAATGCGTGGAGGCAGTCAATGACTGATTTTAAAAAAGCCCAATATGAGCGAGAGGAGAGGTGGCGTGCTGAATCGCGGGCTGAAGAGGAGAAGTTGCGTGCTCAAGAGGAGAAGTTGCGTGCTGAAACGCGGGCTGAAGATGAGAGGTGGCGTCAACTTGTACTCAGAAAGCAAGAGTCGATGCTCCGGCTGCTGGAGCATCAAAGTGATATGCTCCTGCGTATGGTTGAGCTGCAGGAAAGGCAGCAGGAGCAGAGACCGCCGCTACAGCCCCTCTGTAACCAACAGCCCTCCTCCCCAAGTCCCATTGCCTCCTCACCCAGACGCCCAAGAACACGGTGGGGGGGCCTCCGGCCACCCAATCACTCCAGCCTAGATGATTTCCAGTGCAATAAGTTTTAAAGTTTTAAAATGCACTGTGTCCTTTTCCTTCCCTCCTCCCCCACCCATCCAGGCCTACCTTTGCAATTATCCCCCTAGTTGTGTGCTGAATTAATAAAGAATGCATGAATGTGAAGTAACAATGACTTTATTGCCTCTGCAAGTGGTGCTCGAAGGGGGGAGGGTAGTAGGGGAGGGTGGGGTTGTTGGTTTACAGGGAAGTATAGAGTTAACCGGGTGGGGGGGTGTAGGGGCGGAGAGTTCATCAAGGAGAAACAAACAGAAGTTTCACTCTGTAGCCTGGCCAGTCACAAAACTGGTTTTCAACGCTTCTCTGATGCGCACCGCGCCCTGCTGTGCTCCTCTAACCGCCCTGGTGTCTGGCTGCGCGTAATCAGCGGCCAGGCGATTTGCCTCAACCTCCCACCCCGCCATAAATGTCTCCCCCTTACTTTCACAGATATTGTGGAGCGCACAGCAAGCAGCAATAACAATGGGGATATTCTTTTCGCTAAGGTCTGAGCGAGTCAGTAAGCTGCGCCAGTGCGCTTTTAAACGCCCAAATGCACATTCCACCACCATTCGGCACTTGCTCAGCCTGTAGTTGAACAGGTCCTGACTACTGTCCAGGCTGCCTGTGTACGGCTTCATGAGCCATGGCATTAAGGGGTAGGCTGGGTCCCCAAGGATAACGATAGGCATTTCAACATCCCCAATGGTTATTTTCTGGTCCGGGAAGAAAGTCCCTTCCTCCAGCTTTCGAAACAGAAGAGAGTGCCTGAAGACGCGAGCATCATGTACCCTTCCCGGCCAGCCCACGTTGATGTCGGTGAAACGTCCCTTGTGATCCACCAGGGCTTGCAGCAGCATTGAAAAGTACCCCTTGCGGTTTATGTACTCGGTGGCTTGGTGCGCCGGTGCCAAGATAGGGATATGAGTTCCGTCTATCGCCCCACCACAGTTTGGGAATCCCATTGCAGCAAAGCCATCCACTATGTCCTGCACGTTTCCCAGAGTCACTACCCTTGATATCACCAGGTCTCTCATTGCCCTGGCAACTTGGATCACAGCAGCCCCCACAGTAGATTTGCCCACTCCAAATTGATTCCCGACTGACCGGTAGCTGTCTGGCATTGCAAGCTTCCACAGGGCTATCGCCACTCGCTTCTCAACTGTGAGGGCTGCTCTCATCCTGGTATTCTGGCGCTTCAGGGCAGGGGAAAGCAAGTCACAAAGTTCCATGAAAGTGCCCTTACGCATGCGAAAGTTTCACAGCCACTGGGCATCGTCCCAGACCTTCAACACGATGCGGTCCCACCAGTCTGTGCTTGTTTCCCGGGCCCAGAATCGGCGGTCCACGGCATGAACCTGCCCCAGTAACACCATGATTTCCACATTGCTGGGGCCTGTGCCTTGTGAGAGGTCCATGTCAATTTCCTCATCACTATCGTCGCCGCGCTGCAATCGCCTCCTCCTCAGCTGGTCCTGGTTTTGCTTTGGCATGTCCAGGAGGCTCTGCATATACTCCAGGACAATGCGCGTGGTGTTCATAGTGCTCATAATTGCCGCGGTGATCTGAGCGGGATCCATGATCCCAGTGATAGCTATGGCGTCTGGTCTGAAAAAAGGCGCGAAACTAGTATCTAAAGACCAGGGGAAGAAGGGAGGGAGGGAGGGGTGAGTGACGACATGGCGTACAGGTACAGGGAATTAAAATCAAGAAAGGTGGCTGTGCATCAGGGAGAAATACAAACAACTGTCACACAGAATGCCCCCCCCCAGAGATTGAACTCCTAAGCCTGGGTTTAGCGGGCCGTTGATTTGACGGAGGGAAGGGGGAAGGAAATGAATACAGAACAAATCTATTTTTTTACATCTTAAGACGACAGTGCAGAATGACTGATAGCCCTCGGCATTGTCTGGGTGCTTGGTAGCAATGTAGCCCTACGTGTGCCAGCCACATGTCTGCCAGCACCCAGATCGCCCTCGGCCTTTTCTGGGTGCTTAGCAGATAATACTTGGCAGAAAATAGTATACTACGACTGGTAGCCATCATCGTCCAACGAGGACGGTTAAAGGCAAGGGGTTGCTGCTGTGTAGCAATATATGCTGTACAGTAGCCAGAAGGATCGGTAAAGGCGCTCAGGCTACAATAATCTATGAGCATTTCAGGCAACATGTAAATTTGTCCGATGAGGACGGTTACCAGTCGTAATAAACCATCTACTGCCAAAAGGCAAGGGGCTGGTGCAATGCAGCCCTACGGCTGCCAGCCCCACAGCTACCAGCATCCCGATCGCCGATGAAGGCTACCAGTCATGCTGCACCGTCTACCGCCAAAAGGCAGTAAGCTGCTGCTGTTGTTTAGCAATGCAGTCCCACGTTTGCCGGCACCCGGAAGACATATGGTGACGGTGAGCTGAGCTGAGCGGGCTCAATGCTTGGCGTGGTATGTTGTCTGCACAGGTAAAAAGGCGCGAATCTATTGTCTGCCGTTGCTGTGACGGCGGGGGAGGGGCCTGACGCAATGTACCCAGAACCCCCCGCGGCACTGCTTTGCATCATTCGGGCATTGCGATCTCCACCCATAATTCCAATGGGCACCGGAGACTCCAGGAACTGTGGGATAGGTACCATAGTGCAATGCGCCGGAAGTCGACGCTAGCCTCGGTACTGTGGACGCGGTCCGCCGACTTCATGCACTTAGAGCATTTTATGTGGGGACACACACAATCGGCTGCATACAACCGGTTTCTATAAAACCGGCTTCTATAAATCCGACCTAATTTTGTAGTGTAGACATAGCCTGAGTGGAAAGGAGAGTAAGGGGGCAGCATGACAACACAGGGCTGTAATGTTTGTTTGTTTTTTCCAAATTACATGCTCTGGGCTCTAACTTTTTAAGTTGATAGGAGTTGACCCTAATGGGATTTGTATCTGACCCTTTTTGGTAGCAGTTTCAATTGACCTTCAGCAGAGAAAATTTACTGCTTCACTTTCCTGTAATGACAGATTTATAAATAGTTGTTCATGTGTGTGGGTTATTTTAAAAAAAATCCTGTTATATTTGCTTTCTCCCACACTCTTATACTGAGCCTACACGTTGTGTTGTACGAGAACAAGATTAGCATCTGCTCTTCTTCCTCCTACAGAATGGAATGCATTGTTGATTACAAGTGATTACTGTGTGGGGCTTTTTAGCTGTAATATATTGACTTTCTTTTTAACCAACTATCTAGCTATTTTAAAACCTATATACATCCGAAGAAGTGGGCTGTAGCCCACGAAAGCTTATGCTCTAATACCTTTGTTAGTCTCTAAGGTGCCACAAGTACTCCTGTTCTTTTTGCGGATACAGACTAACACGGCTGCTACTCTGAAACCTTTAAAATCTGGTGCATTCATAATTGAAAAGTAGTGGAAGTCAAATAAGCCCTTAATGAAAAATGTATGGTATATTTTCTCCCCAAACAAAAAGACTGAAATGAATGGGCAAATGCCACACACGATCTTGAAGGCCTACTTCACAATTCTCCAGTACAATGTTTCATTAGGATCTTATGAATTGTTGTTACTTCTTTGGCCTCTTCCCTTTTCCTGAAGAGCTTATAGGCTAATTGGTGAAAGAGACAAACCACATACCGAGGGAGGGGTTGGGTCTCTTGCTGTATGTTTGTACAGTGTGTAGCACAATGGAGCTCAACCAATCTGAGGCCTCTAGAGGCTACTGCAATGCAAGCAAAACTTTTTAAGCACCGTGTGTGCTTGGCACAGTATGATAGACAGAAGACAATGCAGTGCCTATCCCAAATTGCTTGCAGTCTACTGAGATAAAGAAAATCTCTCATAACTTTTTTCTGGGTTACTACTATGTCAGTGGGAAACAGCATTTTAACAGCTTTGGCCTTCACAAAAATGAATGGTAAGGAGGGAGTTTGAGGGATGGGGAGAAGGTATTGTATGAGTTGGTGTGTAATAAGGAGCCATTAAACTATTATGATGGTAAAATAGATAGGATAATGTGACTAAGTGCTAGTTGTAACACATGATCACTGAAGTTGCTGCAGCACAGAGAAAGCTACAGGCTTAATTGGAATCAATCAGCCTGTTATTGGTGGGGATTATGGACACTTGGAAGCAATGGTTGGGTTAATTAGGTAATTGGCTTAGTAATGGGGAGGATACGTAATTGGAAGGAGCAAGAAGTAAAAGAGAAGCTCAGAAAGCTGTAGAAGATTCCTTCTGCTGTATAGCTGGGCTGTGTCCTGCTATGTTGTTGGGAAACTGAAGCTAAAGGTTCATGTGGTGAAAAAGAAATAGACTGTGTGTGCTTGTGACTAGGGTACTACAAAAACAGGTTAAGTAGAACTGCTTACAGGGTAGTGTGAGAAGTGCCCTGGGATAGCTTATTACTTAGGATACACTGCAAAACAGACCTGGGGCAGGAAGCCTCAGAACTCAGCTCAACTGACTTGGGCTTGTGGGGCTCATGCTATGGGGCTAAAATAGCAGTGCAAATGTTTGGGCCTGGGCTCTAAGCCTCCCCCGCCCCTGGCAGCTGGGTTTCAGAGCCAGAGTTGCAACCTGAGCCAGAATGTTTACATTGATATTTTTAGCCCCGTGGTGAAAGCCCAAATCAGTTGAACCAGCATCTGAGACTTGCTGCCACAGGTCCTTCTCCTTCCCCACAGTGTAGACATACCCTAAAATACTGCAATGACCCTGCTGGCTTGTTACTGGGTAACGCACCTAGGCAAGCCATTAGGCCACAGCTTACTCAGGGTACGTCTACACTGCAATTAGACACCCACGGCTGGCCCATGCCATCTGGCTTGGGCTAAGGGGCTGTTTAATTGTGGGTTAGATGCTTGGCCTGGAGCCCAGGTTCTGGACCCTTCCCTTGCAGGGTCCTAAAGCCTGGGCTCTAGTCTGAGTCTGAACATCTATAACACAGTTAAACAGGCCCTTAGCCCAGCTGTGGGTGTCTAATTGCTGTGTAAATGTACCCTCAGAGTGGCAGTGGTCTAGATCTCGGCATTTGGCTATTAGAAGGCAGAGTGATCAGGAAAAAGAAGACATCCTAGGCACAGTGACAATCAGGCTGACAGTGCAAGGGTGTGTGTGTGTGTGTGTGTGTGTTTTGGGGCTGGGAAACTGAGACCCACACATGCACTGGAGAAGATGCCAAATAGGAAGTAAAAGGTTGTGTGAAGGAATTACTCACGAGACCTTATGTCCCTTTTTAAGGGCTGTAGAATCAGACCTCTGATCAACTGGATTTTCCTCTTTATGGAACGCGTGCCAGAATGTTACAATAAAATACATAATATGTTTCCTCTGCCTTTCTGTTGTAAAACTCCAGAGTCACAATCACAATATAGAGCCAAAGCCAGGTACTTCCATTAAGTTTCCGTAGTCTGAAGTGGTGTGGGGTCAAGCTGGTATTAATAGGTCTATTCATCGCAATACACTTTCTTGGTGGATATAGGTTTGTTGGGTGCTGTGGAGAAATGTCTCAGAAGTGATCAGTCACCACCCAGGAAAGCAGGAATCACAGTTGCATACTGGTAATATGCAAGAAACAGAAAAATGGTGAGTAAGCACAATTGTGTTATCTCTAAAGTCTTCTGAAATTCAGGTGAGCTGAGGTTTAGAAAGCAACAACACATGTTTTGGTATTTTGAATATTTGCTAATGTGAGTTGCTAGTCATTTAATCTATGCCCTGTAGGTGAATATGCACTTGATTAAGGGCCCCCAGTGATGTCATATCTCCTCTCCTGTCCCTGCATACCATTAAAAAAGTCTATAATAAAACAGTAAAGGCTCTTTGGGTCTCTAGAATGTGCAGTAATGGACAATTTGAAACCAGCATTTTTATATATTTCACTGTCTTTATGTATGTTTTGTGTCCTCTTTAGAAGCATTTTTCCTATTTGTATTGCTGTAGTACTTAAGATTCGTAGTTAAGGATCAGGGCCCCGTTGTGGTAGGTGTAGTACCAATACATAACAAAGAAGAAAGTCTTTGACCCAGAGAGCTCATAGGATGCAGCAGGGAGACAAAAGGGGTAGGGAATGGTACAAGAACAAGATAACAAATTGAACAGAGTTTAACAGAGAAATGGATGTCTGCTCACACTCATAGTAAGTGAAGTATCATTAACATATAAAGCCTTTGTGCACCTGTATGAATTGTATGTTAGTGTTCCAGCTCAGATTTGGAGATTGGACTATTTAAAAAAAAGAAAGGAAAAAAGGGGGAAGGGAGAATCAAAAGGGGTGCGGAGGCAGGGAATCAAAGTAGATTTCTTGGCCTTAAAAGCCAAAAATGTAAATCGGGCAAACTTTTGTTTACACATACTGTGGGTCTCACTGTTATGAGCATGTAATATTTAATGCTTTTCAAATCTTAGCTGATTTATTCCTATAATGCTGCTGTGAGGCAGGTATGTATTATTACCATTTTACAGATGGTGAAACCGAGGTAGAGAGGTGGTGACTTAGAGATTGAGAGCTTGGGAGTTCTGACTCCCAATGCTGCACGGGGAGCATATGTTGCCACATAGAAGTCAATCATAAGGTCTAAAGTATCACCCACTTTATCTTGGACACATAATATTAGATCATAAAAAAGTAAATTAAGGAAAGCTTAAAATTCCCCGAACAATGGAGAGTGGTGGGACAAATTCAGTTGTGCAATAACATAGTTGTATCTTTTCTATATAATGTAGGCTGTAGGGTATGCTATGTAGAAACACCTACTGTTTGGAGATCCCTGCCATACCTATCCACAGTTTGGTGAATTAAAAACACTGGGAGAGGGGCTCATATCTGCCTCAGTGCAAAGCCTGAGCAGGGATAAAAGGGAGCCTTTGTACCTCCCTTAAATTAGGGCTCATGGGGCCAGAGCAGCCCCTTAGACCATGCTGGAGCACCCTGCAGCCTGCCCTAACTTTCCCTCTTTGCTGCAATAGCTGTTATAAACCTTGTGACACCAAGGAACTACTGGGGCACAGAACCATCCTGGTCGTGCCCCTCCTGCCTCTGGAATGCTCTCCCATGCAGGAGCTTTTCTGGTGCAATATCCGAGCTAGTGGAACTGGCTTTACACCATGTGGGAGAACCTGCTATGTTGAATGAATGCTCCAGGATAGCCGTGTGCAATGGGGAGTTCCCCTAGTGTCCGTTAGGTGTACCTTTGTTATTGCCTTGCACCACTGGGCAGTGGTCTTGATTTCAGTTCTGTGGTACACATGGAATTTGGCCAGTGAGATTGAAAGAAATTGCCCCTGCGTATCTTAGGGCAGCAAAACTGGGCCCAGTGTGTTTAGTCTTATCTCTGAATTTCTTTTTGGAGCAAGTGGGGATTCACTTTCAGAAAGAGAGCCATCATCCACCACAATCTGGTGAGAGTTCAAGATGGGCTTAATTAAGTGGCCTGCCCTAATCTGGTCAGCACATTTTGTTGTCTGCACTGACTAACTGCATGGCCCTTGTGGATTTTGGGAGATGGGCTGGATGGCAGACAGCTCTAAACTGTGTTCCTGTGGCGTGGAAGCTAATGGAATCCAGGCAGTGACAATCTGGTTTACATGCCGTAGTGGTAAAGAGAGCTATGGTGAGCCAAGCTTACGGACTGGCCAGGGAGTGGGATCACGCACCCATGTTGGGGGAGTGAGTGAATGGGAAAGTTTTGTGTCTGTGTAGACAGGGTTGGTAAACAGATGAGTAAATGAATGGGAGACAAAAGAACATTGCAAAATGAATATGTTGGTGGATGAGTAACTGAGTGGAAGAATGAGTAAAGTAGCTTGACTGAGTGGTGTCTAGGCAGGTTACATTTCAATCTGTGTGCCAGAGTGCTGCTGCCTATCTTACAAAGGGTACAGTACATAGCCAAATGCATCAGTAACTGCTGTACAGTACAGATAAGAATTCATGTATTCCCATTCTGGAGTGAAATGCATGGTAACCATATTCTGTAAAGAATTAAATCTACTTGAGAAATATAAAATTTAAACATATTTTTAAAGAAATTATAATGTGTATACACAAATGCTAAAAAAAAATATGTAAAGAGCTCTTAGAGTTGCAATGTACTTATAATTTTATGTTAATTTTAAGAATTAATTTTTTGTTTCCAAAAACAGTTGCTGTTTTGTAGTTTTGCTACTGCTTACTCCCAATATCACTCATATATAGAGCTCACATGCTCCTGTAAGATACAGCCCTGCACTGTGGGCAATGTGGATCCTTGCTAGGAGGCATTTTTCTTGGGAGCCAGGAATCAGATACATACTCTGCCCCTCCCTCTGGCATGCTCTGTGAGCCTGTTGGCCTGTGCTCTTGTGGCGTGGAAGCAGATCCTGCCTCTCTGCCCCATCCCTTTTGGAGCACTAGAAATCCAAGGGGAGCAGGAAGGGAGCTATCCTTGTGCTCAGTGTCTGTAATTCTCCCTGGTCCAAATGTAGGCTGTGCTAGGTGGAGGGGATTGTCTGAACCCATCCTTTGCCCCCTCCCTATGCTCCTATGTAACAGCCAGGAACAGTCGTTTGCATTTCATTTCCATGGGTCTAAATTCAGACCTGGTGTTAGCAGGTACAACTTCAGGTGAAATTGCATTGACCTCACTGCTTTCACTGTGGTGGGGTATATGCCCCACACTGGCAAATAAAGGATTAACAGGCATCTTAGGGCATAATTAGCGTATTAGGTTATATCTGTCGGATGGGTCAGGTCCAGCTGAGGAGTGAGACAGGGCTCCATAAGCCTGAAGCAAAGTAAGGAGGATTCTAGAGTTGGGGGGCTGTCAGAGAGGCTGTCGGTGGCCTCGAGTTGCTGCTCCATAGTGGGTTGGGGAAGAAGCTGCACAAGGAGACAGAACTCCAGAGTGAGAGGAGTGGAGGCCACAGCCCTGTGAAGGACACTGATGAACAAGGAGGAAGTAGCAGCCCAGGGAAACAGCGAGGCCAGGGTTTGTAAGGAGCAGTCCTTAAATGCCAAACACAGGATCTCTGGGCTGGAACCCAGAGAAGAGGGTGGGCCTGAGTTTCCCTCCCTATCCTGCAGCAAGAGGGTAAGTAAAAGCCTTAGGATTAGAAGAGACAAAGAAGCGGAAGGCCAGGAATACATGCCATTAGACTTTTGTTTTTTGTATTTTTGTTTTTGGAGTTTTCTATTACTCCAGAAGAGGCCTGAACTTGAAAGGTGATTTGGCTGGGCCATGAAAGCTGCAGACTGCTGTAGAACCAGAATGGCAGACAGTAGGCGGCACTAAAGTAGAACAACCCCTGTGATGCTGCATTCTAGCTTGAGCGGGTGTGGTAGTGGTAAGTTCTGCCCATTACATCTACCAAATCTGAATTTGGAACCATTTGTTTGCCCTTCACTCCCCTTCCCCTTTCCTACAGATCAATTTTGTAATTTAGTATCTAAGGACTTTTATCTGTTATTGCTGGAGATAATGTAATAGAACCATCTCCCATAGTTAAGGTCAGTTCTTATTTGCTTATGACTTTGTGAAATGTTCTTCCTTTTGAGTTCAAATTTTCACAGTCTGGTGTCTGCCTGATGATTTTTATTTTTTAAATTTGTTAAAGTTTAAACAAAAATTATTTAAGTTTTTTAGCACAGAGAGTAGAGACAAGAAATACTTGTGACTCTTTTTACTGTTTATTTAGGAAGTTTTAATGTTTTACAAATCCTTGCCATGTAGTTATCCAAGACAAAACAATAGTCATCACAACAATGAGCTCTTGTTTAGAAAACATTATACAGTAATACAATAATCAGATTTCCAAATTTAACAGCGTATTATATTACAGAGTGAGCACTCTTACCCTACATTTAATTTCTGGTGACTTTAATAAATTGAGTGAAATCTCTGATTACAATATTTAACAAACCAGACTTGTCTATCAAATGTTAATACTCCTCCCTCTTCCCCCCCCCCAAAACCAGCAAAACAGGTGTGCTGATCTTTTTTTCCAGGTGAATATTACTAGTGACTTTTTCCCGAACAGTCCTAGTACAGAAACAATTGGTGGTAGAAAGCTGAAACTTTAGCTTGGAAATAACCTTCATTGGTGGGATGTGCCTTTCTGATGTGTTCTCGCAAATGTTGGTTTTGATTTCAGAGTTATGACCTGTTGAAAATTGCACTCTGCATGCTCTGTATTAGAGCTGATCAAAAATGGTAAATTATATTTCATGGAAAACATCCAAAACTTTTTTTATTTAAAAAAACCTGCAAGTGTTAAGGTTGATTTTGGGTTATATTTTTTTTACCTCCCTTTTTTCATTTTGCCTCTGAAAGAGGGAAATAGAGAAGAAAAGGGGGGAGAAAAGGGAAAAAATAGAACTGAATAAGTAGAAACTTTTCTGTTTCAAAAATAAGGTCTTTTTCCCATTTGTTTGAAATGTCAGAAAAAAGATTAGTGGATTTTTGTTAAAAACTGTTTTTTGTTTTTTTTTAAAAAGGCCAACTGTTGGTCAAGAAAAGGTTTGGAGGAACGAACCCCCCCCCCATTACATTTTGGGTGGTTTTGTTCCCTATGGCCCAGATCCTACAATTGGGTGTGCATGTATGAACCCTTGTATCTGTGCAGTGCCCTGTTTATGTCCGTGTGTCTGAATGGATAACAAGGTCATTTTAGATCTGTTTGCACAAGTGCAGCCATAGTGGGAGAACCATCTAAAATATACTGAGCATGTATAGAGTTCTGCACAGGAGCACGTGTCTGCCCACGCAGACCCAATTGCGATATCGGGAGCAAAGACTTGCAGCAGAATGTACATGTACAGTGAATTGCAAGATGAGGAGCAAAACTTGTAAAATATGCAGCCTGACAGGATCCTGTAGGGAATTTGCATCTAATGTAGTTGCACAATGAGAAATTAGTGAAGGTGTGTATGAATAGGGCAAAGATTTTTTACATAACTGGAGCTTCATGTTCTGAAAAATTATTTTATAAGATAAAATAAGCTACAAGGATACAAATGCTGTTTTGGTGGAATTTCTTGGATCATATTAAAAGTGATTGGAATATTGGTCTTTCCTATATGACCACTTGTGTCATAATATTGATCACACTGTGTCATTATTGTTTGAAAATTGTTGCACTTCGTTTTAGATATATTACTGTTTGTATCAATTTCATGGATTATATATCAATTGTGATATATTTACTACTTAATAATCTGCAGTGCCTATGTCATTGTGTTAGGCTGTATTTGTATGTAGTTTGTATTTATGGGCATCAAAACATTTTTTTCATAAATGAGACTGATGCAATTAAGCATGTGTGCGCCTTACAAAATAAGTTTACAGATTGGTGTAAATCTTTGCTCAGAAGTCTAGGTCTCTCTCTAATAGTAGGAGTAGTGAAGTACAGCCACAGTATGAGAGGTTTGTTGGCAGCATGAGGGTACAAAACTGGAGTCCTTTACTTCAGCACCAAATTCACTCATGTTGGCTTTTTTTAAAGTGGTGGAGGAACTTATGAAGTTAAGAGGCTTAAAGCTATAATTATACTTGCCACAAAAGTCTACTTTTAGGGTTCTATTAAGTCCCCAGATATGAGAGCAGGTCATCCCTGCAAACTGATTGTGTATCTGAGGGTAGAAGTTAGCCTATTTTGTCTTGTCCATTTGTAGTATGAACCATTTCAATGATTAATAGCAGTGTGGATTGATTTAGATCAGTGACTTAAATCACTGATTTTAATCATGATTTAAATCAGCAAGCAGAGAACCATGATTTAAATAATCAATTTTAATTTTGTTTAGCTTTTGTAACTTTTAGGTTCTTCTTCGAGAGATGTTCCTGTGGGTGCTCCACTCCAGGTGTTGGTGCGTCCCTGCACCTTCGCTCGGAGATTTTGACAGCAGTACTCATACCGGTCATGCATGCGCAGAGCCTGTCCCACGCGCTGAGTGTGCCTTAATAGTACGTGTGCGCGACCGGTCTCCTCAGTTCCTTCTCTACCGTCCCCGGCCTGAGACGGAGCTCAGCAGACTCGTTAGAGACTTTTCTCTCCCTTTGTTCAAATACCTTCCTTGTTAGTTGGTTTTCCCAGTAATATTTAGATACGACTTCTCCTATCTTTCTCTCTCTTTAAACCAACCCCCTCCCCAAAAACGTCTCATTCCTGTCAGCGGCAGCGGCAGCTGCTTCCGACATGCCTGGCTCCCCAGGCTTTAAGCGCTGCTCTACCTGCCATGATGCCATCCCCCTCTCAGATGGCCACTCAAAATGTATAAAATGTTTGGGGGAGTCCCACATCCCCCAAAAATGTGCCCACTGTAGCAAACTAAAATCCAGGGCACGTAAGGACAGGGAGCTGAGATTAAAACTGTTCCTCCTCCAGAAGTCCTTAGGATCAGCTTCAGACCCGGGCGCTGACTCTGCTACATGCCGCAGCCCCCCGCCTCAAAGAAAGAAAAGAGAACCTCAAAAAAACGGCACCCTTTCTCACCCGCAAAGGGTACTTCGTGGGCGAAGACTTCCCCGGGCATGTCTACAACCTCCCTCTCGGCGCTGAAATGAGGAAAAATATTCTCTCTGCACCTGGAGAAGGGGCTACTGCTCTCAAAAGGTGGTTTAGCATTTCAACAGACTGGATCCAGTTGCTTAGCCAGTGACTTGGCACCAAATGTACTGCTTAAAGATTACTTTTTATTAATGAATTGATTTTAATAGAGTATGGTAGGTTTAGGCCCTAATATAGATGGTCATAATTACAAATTTAAATAAGTTTTTCTTTTTAAAAAAGAAACCTGCTTTAATTTAAATGAAAAAATCTGCTTTTTAATTTAAAAACATCAATTTTATCCTCCCTGCTTAATAGAGGTGATAGTTAATATTCTGCAGTCATATAGTACCTTCTATTCTAAGATATCGGGGGGAGGGGGGAATAGCTCAGTGGTTTGAGCATTGGTCTGCTAAACCCAGGGTTGTGGGTTCAGTCCTTGAGGGGGCCACTTAGGGATGTGGGGCAAAATCAGTACTTGGTCCTGCTAGTGAAGGCAGGGGGCTGGACTCAATGACCTTACAAGGTCCTTTCCAGTTCTAGGAGGTAGGATATCTCCATTAATTTAATTTAACTTTACAAATAATTAAGAATCTCAAAGCCCTGATATGTAATTATTTACTGAGATCCATTTTACAGATGGGTAAACTGAGGCACAGAGGTTGCCTGTAAACAACTTGTCCAATGCGGTGCAATAAATTGTTGTCAGAGCTAGCTAAAGAGCCTAGGGACGAGCTCTGACTCTATTTCCTGCTGTAATAACTAGACACATTCATTGAAAGTGTATTTTAATAGAAATATTAAAACGGGGCACAATTCTTGTGCATTTTGGCCATATACACAGCACATGTCAGTGAGTGGCATGCATAGCTGGCTTAAAGCTCACCCTTGTACTGCCCAGTTGGTGCTGCTCTGTGCACACCACCTTCCCTGTGCTGTATTAAAGCAGCCTAATTTACACCAGCCTGTAATTGATTATGGTGGCAGAAAGCTCAGGATCAGTGTTGTATAGGGAAATCCTAATTGTGACCTCTCTCTCCCCACCCCCATACCCCACTATGCGGCTGCAGAGGGCAGTACTGCCAACCTATGTATTTCTTTAATTTAAAAAAAAAAAAGTCAGGCCCCCCCAAATCATGAGAGATTTAAACCAATCATGAATAATAACATTCAAGTATTTTATTTGCTTTCTGATGTTTGAGCCTTTAGTGGTTGTAATTTCATGCTTTTCTTGGCAACCAAGAGGGCTAGACACTTACTGCTGCTTGTTGTTGTTGACAACTGAGATTTTTAGGTAATTGACTCCAGGAGTTGAGCTTTAAGAAGAACACCAAACACCAAAAGACTCATGACAGAATTGCTGGACTTGGTAACGCTGAGAGTGGATGTGTGAAGAACAAACACCTTCATCAGCTGTTCATCACTATTGGATCACCCTTGCCCTTGGGTTTCTCCCTGGGTCATTTAGGCTACATCTATCCTGTGAGCTGTGGGTGTGATACCCAGTTCACATAGACCTACTCGCATTAGTTCTTAGCAAACTAGTGTGCTAGAAATAGTAGTGTAGCCATGGTAGCACAGGCAGTTGTGAGCGGTGGCATGGGCTAGCTGCCCTGAGTATGTATCCATGCAGACTGGGCAGGTTTGTATATCTATTTGAGCTGGGAATCATGCTCCCAGCTCAAAAGTTAGACGTAGCCTTAGACAGGTTTTGCAGCCATAATACACTGGCAGCAGTAAGCAGTTTGGCCACATCTCACCTGAGGATCTGGCCAGTGCAGATGAGAGCATTTACTGTATGTGAGCACCAGCAACCAATATTTAAATGTTAATGACACAGGTTTTTTGCTGTGGGTTTTTTTCAGTCACATACCCAGTTTATAGGCTGTAAAATTTAATTGCATCTATTTATGCTCATTTTGTGTTATGAGAAGACCCAGAATTAGGAACCTTTTGTGGCTTCTTTTTGTTTTGTTTGAACACCCCTACAACTCAAAACATGCAAACAGATTTTGTTTGGTTTTTAAATAAAAATATCAAGTCCTGGTTTAATATATTATATGCCAAGTTCTAATTCAAGGCTGAATTAGAAAGCCCTGAAAATGACTTGTAATGGAAATGCTGAGACACAGTATAATGGTCGCACTGGTGGATACCACTGTCCTATGGTTGCAAGCTACATTTCGGAGCAGGCTGGGGTCTTGGCCAGATCACACAGTGAATGGAATTTTCCCAATGTGTATGTAAAGTTCTGATTGTTTTGACTTCCCGCTACCACCGACTTTGCCCATGTAGAACAGTCCCACTGAGTCTGCAAAGTTCAAGCTGTACAGTAGGTCTGTTTAAACTGGCTTCAGTCCACACACTGTGTATTGTATTTTGGGGGCAAGACTATCTCTTGTGTAGTTTCTTGGTCCTAGGAGACTAATTCATTCACTATTTTAGTCAACTGAGCCAATGGTCAGGCATCTGCATGGATAAATGCCACTGCACTGATGCCTACTATAGTTGCTGGGAGTCTGATTCTGAATTATATTCTTGCTCTGGAAAATAACATTAGGGGTTGTTATATATTAATAATGATTCCTTTAAAATACTTTGCTATTGACCACAGTGGCTGAAACTAGAGTTGGATAAAGTTGCAGAATACATCTTTATAAATATATTTTTAAGGAAACTTACTTCAACTGTGTATGTGCCCCTTTTAAGTTTGGTGTTCACAAATATTCTGTCAAATAAGTATATTGGTAAGAATATTTGTAGCAAGAGTGACATTTAAGGGAATACTGGAGAAGAACTGCACAAAGTGAATTTTGAATTTGAAAGAATGAGTATTTGCACTGGAAACCTGATGAGTTACTCCCTGAATCCAGGAATGGAAGTATACTATGTCCATGATCCTGCAAAGCCTTGTGTGTGCTAAAGATGTGCTATGTGTGTGTGTGTGTGTGTGTGTGTGTGTGTGTGTGTGTGTTTTTAATGGGACTGCATTTGTGACAAAAGTTAGATAGGGCATGTTTGTAGGTTTGAGGTCCATGTGATCTGTGTCAGTTAAAACTAAACCATTCTTCAAGTAGTTGTCTCTGTAGGTGCTTTACTTTACATGTGCACGCACCTGTGCACTTTCATTTGGAGATTTATAGGTAGCAGTGTTGCTATGTCTGTGCCTGTGTCCTACACATCCTCGTTCCCCGGTCCAAGGGCATATAGGGGAGGGCGAACCCGCTGCCTCTCCACTTCCTTCTCAGCTGTCTGCAGCTAGAGACGGAGTCTTGCAGTATCCATTTGCTTAGCTTGACTAGCTTCTACTTTTCTCCCTTTTTCTTAAATCTTTTATTCCTTTATTGTTTTTAATCACTTCCACCCCACATGCTGTGTGTTTCTGGGGGTGTTCCTCCCCCTTCATCTTTTTCATGGTCACCCCTACTTTCCCCTCCCCACTGCCCTTGGCCTCTTTTTGTTGGTGCCCTTCTCGGTTTATGCCACTACCAAACCTTGCAAAGAACTATGGAACCACCTAAGAAGGGCCCATCATCTATAGTCGCGATTTCTTCTGAGTGACCATTATGAGCCGGGAGTCTCAAACCATTCCACAGTATGGATCTTATCCCGCTCCACCTTTCTATCCTCTACTCATCCTACGGGGATCATCTCTCCCATTCCAAGAAAGCTTGAGAGCACATCACATCAGGCAGAAGGATACTAGAAGTCATTACAACAGGCTACCAGTTGAGCAGTTTTCAGCATTCACACATCCTTTGACTTCAAGGTTCATTTAGGGTGTGAGCAACTTTTCCTCATGTCAGAGAGCCTACTCTCCTTTGGAACCTTAATCTAGTCCTCAACCCTTTAAGGAAACCATGTTTTGAACCCTTGGGAAGCTGTTCGCTTCCCCACTTAGCCTTCAAAACCTCGTTCCATGTAGCCATCACCTGGGCTAGAAGGGTGGGGGAGTTGGGAGCCCTTACGGCAGATCCACCCCATACTGTAGTCTATCAGGACAAGATGAGTCTACGTTCCCATCCTTGCTTCCTTCCCAAGGTCTCATCAAACTTTCATATCAACCAGGACATTCAGTTGCCAGTCTTCTACTCCAAACTTTGCGACTCCGATGATTGAAGGGAAGAAGCCAGTCTTCACACTCTAGATGCGAGAAGGATGATTTCATTCTACCTTGAGAGGTCTAAGCCCTTCAGAGCCCCCCTCAAGCTTTTTTGTTCCTTTTATAGACCGTATAAAAGAAGCTCCTATTTCCACTTGAAGACTCTCATACCACCCGAAGGTTATCAAAATGGGTCTCAGGGTGTATTTTGAAATTAAACAAAGCTTCTGGAGTGCATCCCCCAGCTAGGGTCACTGCCCGTTTTACTAGGACACCATCCACCTCTGTTGCCCCTGCTTAAGAGCACACCCATTGCAGATATTTGTCAAGCTGTCTCCTGGTCATCTGTGCACTCTTTTCCCCAGTGCTATGCTATTTTTCATGCTTCCAGGGCAGATGCAGCCTTCTAGCACAGCTGTTCTCTGAACTGTGCTAAATTGATCTCCTGAGCACCCATCTCCGTAGTTGGGATACTTTAAGCTCCCAGGCTTGTCTTTTGAAGGTGTAGGGCAGGTTTCCTATGAGGATTTGGACTGAGAGGTCAGATATAAAGATTTGCTTTGTGAAAAATGTTCAGCCGGAGGTGAGACAGTGTGTTTTTTTATTTTTAGTGTCTCTCCCCACTCCCCCCCCCCCCATGGAAGTTCATTCGAGAGCATAATTGTGTGTCTGGTTTCAACCTGTCGGTCAAAAGTCTATATTGTAATGACTTACTCTCGTCCTCACCCACACTCACCAGGAAAAGATTCCTACTCACCAATGCCTGATTATAGCCCATTCTCCTCCACTGATCTGCTATTGGAATCTGAGGTGGCAAGAATTCTTTCCTCCATCTGTACCTAGTAAGGGTTTCTGATTTGTTTCTCTCAGACTTGGGTCTTGTCGTGTCTTTTTATGGGGGCTACATTGAAATTATACCATGTGGATTATGTGGCATTATTCCAGAAGATGGGCAAAACAGGCCTGCCCACTTTCATAGTATCATTGTGCTGGCGGTTGGGTGAATCTCATTGAAACTGGTGGTCATTAACAGCTACCCTTCCTTCTGGATACATGTAAGAAGCAGCTAATCTCCTTTTTGGATTAAGAAAGACAAAACAATAAGAGCCACCACCCCTAACGTGTGTTAAATGAAAGGTCAGTCAGGAGCTCAGCAATGTGGAGGAGTTTCACTGGGGGCTGAATGCAAATGCAGAGGGCTGAGTATTGTTTTGGTGGAGAGGGCACTGGGGAGGTGGGGGATGGGGACTCAGCCTGTTTGAGCCCTACTTTGCTCAGGGAAACAGGACTTTGTGTATATTCTTTGTGAATAAAAATTGTTGCATCAAAGAGATACCTGATTCTTTCATCAATTTCTCCTCCTAACAGAAACAGTCTGCAAAACAGTCCACTTGGGTCAAAAGCAGTAATAATATTAATACAGAGAACAGATTATACCAGTTCCTTGTCAGCTCACTGGCTACTTGTTCTCATCAGTTCACAAGTCAAAATGTTGACATTGAGCGATAAAGCATCTCTATACATTGGATCCTGGCTATCTTGGAGGCAGTGCATAGGGAGAGGCACAGTGCTCAGATGATCTCATGGGTGTCTTCTGTTGCTGACTACTATGCTTTCCAAAATATGACCTGCTTTCACCCTTCTCTTCTCCTTTTGGTACTTAAAAAAAAAAAATCTTGCATATGTCATTGGTCATTATTATCCCCTGCTGGAATTAATGGTGTTCTCTCCTTAGAGTCACAAATTATCTGTTTGCCTTGAAAATTTTCCAAGAGTTTATGCATATTGTATATTTCTAGTCTCTCTCTTAAACAAAACATTTACAAGCATTATGCACAGGATTATTTTTTAGTAGGATTTCTTGTGTTTGCAAGGTGTTAATAAAATTATCAAAAGTGCTGTTGTGGCAGTGGGGAAAAAGCTCTGTCCTACCAAACCATAAAAACATTGAATTTAAGTTCTCTGCACTCTTAGACTTTTTTTTTCCTCCCATAAACTAAATTTTTGTGGTAGCAATTTGGCCTGATGTGCTATCAGTTTGTTTTTCACACCCCCTTGAACCAAAAATTACAGTATCTTCTGTCCTTTTCTAATTGCCAAAAATCTTTTTTCTTATTTCAAGAATTTATATAGATGGTAATAATTGTAGGCATATAAAATCACACACATGGGTTTACTGACCCTCTCAGTGAGTGTGGTGGTTGTTTTGGGGGAATACAGAGGGCATAATGCTGCTTTTTGTTTCGGAAGCATTATCCCAATAGATATTAAATGGAAACTGTGCAATTTGAAGGCTCTCCAGGCTTTATCCATCTCCAGTTTGTGGGGCTGGGTGCGAAGAGGCTCAGCCATTTGTTGTTTCTTAACTTCTTTTAAGACCATTTTCTTAAAAATCTGTTCATGGTCAGGGAGGACATGCCTGAAAAAACATTTGTACATAAAACAGCTGTTAAGCAAATCTCCACGCACTGAGATCAAGAGAACGTGAAGAAATATGTACTTCCAAAGACATCTCTGCCAACTTGGAGCCTTGTTCAGAAAATAAATACAATCTTGCTACAAGTTTCTGGTAACTTAGTTACTGAAAAATAAATTGAACTACTTAAACCCTTGAACCTTAATCCCACCCCCCAAATCTGCCAAGTCTCAAGCTAATGCATAAAATTGAGTTGGAATGATGCATGCTGAAGCCAAATAAACTGATTTTAATGTTTCTTTGGTATGTTGTCAAACTAGCATAGGGCAGTCAGCTATGGAGTTCATTTGTGTGTGACTAACCACTTCCGGTAGTGGTCAGAGCAGCTTCTATGCAATAGTAAACTTACAATACATTTTAAGCACTCTCTAAACTGCCTGCGCGGTGTAAAGGCGCCATGGTCTAAAAGAATCAGGTTTGGTATAGACGCATTGTGGCATGATAATAGACTACTTCATCTAAAGTTAAGTTCTTGTCGTCTTTTGCATGGCTTAACACGAGTAAACAGTGGCTTCAGTGTCTGTTTCCTTCCTTCACTTTATATCAGACAGCTTAACATTGAAATTTTTTTTTTACTGGTGTGTCTTTACAGTCAGACTGATAGAAGTTCCTCTGTGGTAAGGTAATGTCCCTCTAAAATTCTTAATGACTGGATTTAGAGAAGGTTGATGGTGCACTACAGATGTTTTTACAGTTCACTTCCAAACAGCTGCTTTTCCCCTTCTTTAGTCTGTTTTTTCCTTTATTTATCAAATCCCTCAGGAAGGCTCTCAGCTCACAACCCTGGCAATTGTTTCCTCAGTGAAAGCCCTTGCATACCCCACAGTGACATGTTCACAAGCAGCACCTGTTACTACAGTAGGTTTATTGATTTAACAGGTTGCTGTCCTTGTGAGCTTCAGGGATTTTGTGTGTGTCAAGATTCTGTGGATTCAATCAGCCTCAGAACTATCTGCCCCCAGTGAAAAGCCTGACATATCTAGCATTTCATAAAGCAACTTAGAAAAAGATGGGAAAGCACTCATTCACAAATGGAGAAAATGTTTAGTCAGTGTAGCAGACGCCATGGCTCCGCATCCCTGGAAAAGGGTCTAAGCCAAGCGTTTCCTTAAGGCATGCCACTTTAATAACTTTTATCCCACTTCTGGTACTTAAGTGAGCTAGATGGTTTAGAATATTCAGACTCACCCTCCCCCCACACCACGTCTGTCATCTTGGTTGAAAATGTGCACTTGCACTCTGACATTGTAAATCTTTAGCTGGTCCCTAAAGTACAGATGGTTGCTCTAAATGGATATAAAATGTTTAGAACCCAGGTAATAGGAAACAAAAAAGAATGAAAAGAAGTCATGAAGACCTATTTAGCCAGCTGTCAAAAATTCAAAGGTATTTGTGGCTGAGTCCTTGGCTCATATGCTGGATTTTTCCCATTCATATTCTTCTTCAACAGACAAATTTCTGTAGACTTAAAAAAAAATAAAATCCAAAGATGAATCCCTGTTCCCACCCCCTCTTTGATCAGGTTACCACTGTGCTATTTGCTTGTGTGCAAAAAAAGAAAATGAATAGCTCTGTCTGCTACTTCCCTTTTAAATCTTATCCTTCAACTGAAAGGAGTTCCGTGTAGTTATACTTTTTTTTTGTTTGTTTTCTAGTCATGTCATGTAAGGCCATTAACCTGTTGCTATATTATGATGAAAGATGGGTTCAAGTTTTAAAACACCACCAAGATCCGAAGGTGTTTGTATGTAGTGTTTTGGGTCCGCCTATATCTATCTGCTTCTCTAAATCCCTTTAGCTAATTTGTTGTCATCATGGTGCAGGGTGGATGAAAAATCTGTATGCCTTTCATGACAATTTTGCAACTCTAATAAGGTTAATTTTTTTATTAAAAAAATCTAGCAGTATAAACTAGGAGCATATTGAATGCCTAACCATATTTTGCCAAATAATTGGAGAAGGTACCTGAATTAGCTGTATTGTGAATAAAGCAACAAATGATACAACCACTTGCATTGCAAGTGATTCTTTTTTGTAGCAGGATTTCAGTAATAAAATCCAATACCAAGTTAATCTCACAAAACAACATTATTAATATAGAAATGTAACCACTAATTTGCCATTGTTCTCATGCTGGAGAAGATCTATAAAGTGTTCATCTGTATAAACAATGGGATCGGGGGGGGGGGGGAAAGAATATAATACTATTGTATACATTGGCACCTGGAATTCTGTATTACAGTGATCAGAATAATGGTGAAAACAATGAGATCCATGGAAGAACTTCCATCATCACTAAGATTCCCTCACCAGAAATAAATAGCGGGGTGCGGGGGAGAAGGATCTTGCATGAACTGGTCAGGTGAAGGGGCGAAGACACATCTACTGCCACTGTGAGGGATCAGAAGGGATTGGAGCCTCTTCATAACTTCCTCTGACTTCTGCTGGGCTACGATCAGAACTGCCTGTGAGAAAGAGGGAAGGATGAATGGCCAAGCCTGCCATGTTACAGGTAATATGAGGCAGAGGCATCACCTCCTTAACTACACTGGTGCCCAGAACATGTTTCCTTTCACTGTTATGTAAGGCATTGTCCTGAAACAGCCTTACAACAGCAGCAGCAGTGGGGGCAAACAACTTTACTATTTTTAAGATGGAGTTTGATAAGTTTATGAATAGAATCATATGATTGGGTTGCTTGTGACAGCAGAGGGCTGGACTTAGTGACCCAGGAGGTCCCTTCTCATCCTATGCTCTTATGCCCATATGAGCAGCTATTCCCTGTATTTACAATGGAGGATACTGCTAATTGTAAAAGGAAGCTTTATGAATACCCACGGTATTTGACTTCCACTAAATATTTGGAAGACTATTTAGCTGAAGCTGCATATTGAACTTTTGGCTGGAATTTGGTTGAATTCCTATGTGGAATAAAATGTCAGTCCAGTCCTGGAAAGCAAATATTATTATGAACCGACCACAATAATCAGGGGTGAGCTTTGTCTGGAGTTGGAAGGCTTGAAACCACTTTCTTTCTCTCTCCCCTCCCTTAAAAACAAAGCAAAAAAAGAGCCCACCGCACTATCCAAACGTTTCTAGTTTAATGTATGTATTCTTATTTTAACTTACCAGTGTCTGTTATTGCAAATGCAGATGGGCCATGCTTTTGAGCTGTTTTGTTAGTAGTTAGGGAACACACAGTTTTGTAGGAGGAGAGGTGAAAGGGCTCAGAGAGAAATCTCTTGGATCCTTTCTGCTGTCTTTTGCCGCACTCTACTGCAGTGAGACTTGAACACTTGTCATAGTGCATACCTTTCGAGGGGCTTGATCCAGGATCAGGCTCCAGAGTGCGCTCTAGAGAGGACTGCGATAGTTAGAAATCATTACCTCCGTTTGACAGGATTTAAAAAAAAAAAAAGTCGTGATAGGTTTATTTGGTCTTTATCCCTCTGCTCCCAGGCTTAGTTGTTTCTCTTCCCATCTTCATTTTGCTTGCTGTTGGCATTTCTTGAAATGCTTCACGTGTATCTTTAAGGCTCTCCTTGTGAGCTGCTGCATAATATTATTGGTCCCACATTCCAAATCCCTTTTGGTTCATACAGAGCCCCAGGAGAGCTCTGAGCTGTTTTAAGGCAAATAAATACAAGCTGATTTTGAATATTTAGCCATGAAGTCATAAATCTCTATTGTCCTTGCCAGTTAACTCAACTGTGTACTTAGCTAGATGTGTATTGGCAGTAGCTGTTATCCCTTTTTATAGGTCTCCTTCCCCATTTCAAGCACAATTTATAGCAATACATTTGTTTCACAGCTTTATTACTTTTGCTACAAACTCTTGAGAGTTGGCACAGAGGGTACAGTCCTGAACTGGCAGGGGAAGGTCAGCTGGTCCTTTCCTTCTGTAATTTGTACAATACTGTATTTGTAACCTTAGCAAATAGGGTGACCAGATGTCCCGATTTTATAGGGACAGTCCCGATATTTGGGGCTTTTTTTTATATGGGCTCCTATTACTCCCCACCCCCGTCCCGATTTTTCACACTTGCTATCTGGTCACCCTATTAGCAAATATTATATGAAATTGTAAAACTGCAAATACAGAACCCCAGTGCCTTTTTAGAGATTTTTTTTTTAATTAAGCAAAACTCTGTGTGACGGTCTTGTTGAACAATAACGTGGGCCTAGAATTTTTAAAAATTCTTAAGTTAGGCTCCTAAATCCATATTTATGTGACTAAATTAGTGGCTTAATTTTTCAAAAGTTACATGTCAGCTTTCACATATGTTAGCTTGAATTTTATTTGCCACTTCTCCCCCTCCTCAAAATGTCACTCAAGCTACAGCTGATCTAGGTTCTGATCCTGCAAAAGGCGTGTCCTTAACTCTACACCCTGCTCATAGTCTCGCATAACTTCAATGGGATGACGCAAGATGCATAAAGTTAAGCTCATGAATAAATCTTTGCAGGACTGAGATATTAAGTGACCGACAGAGCAAATATTGGGAATTCTTTCTGTGTGCTGCTGCTTTGCAAAGGTTCAGATAACCTCTTCTTAATTGAAGGGGAAACAAAACATGTCCTGGGGGCCTGATTCTGCAAACTGTCTGCTCAGAGAACTGCCACTGACTGACTTCAGTGGGAGATCTACACATGGAAGGTTTGTAGCCTTCAGTATTTGCTTTTCATTACTTTATAAAAAATACTACTTTATGTAAACTCTCACCTAGTGCAAATGATTGGAAAGCAATTAATTTTACTTCTGTTTGGGATTATTTTTGGCCAAGCTTCAGACCAAAATGGGCTTACATAGAAAATACTAAATGTGAAAATCTGCAGTGCATGACTTCAGTTATTATTAACAACATAAAAACTGTCCCATATGCTTTACTGGCAGAGAAAATTTATTTTTTATATAATAGAATTAGAGCAGAAAAATATTATTCCCTCTTGGAAACACTAGAGTATATTAAATATAAACTTGGAAGCTACATTTCCAAACAACTTGATTCTGAAAGCTCATTAAAGTTTGATGTATGCTCCAGTATGTTTGATTTATGTTGGTTTGTATCCATCCTAACTAGCTAGGAACACTTCATCTGACAACTGTAAAATTATGAAGGTGTAAATTGCCACTCCCAAGTCTTCAAGCAACTCTTAGGAATATCTTAACTTTTATGAGGCATACAATTGCAAGTGCAGAAGTTTTCCTGGCTAAATATGTGAAAAAAAAGTTTAGGTACAAATAACTTTTTCCCCTTTAGAACTAACCCATCTGTTTAATCATTACTCATACCAATGTAAAGATTTACATGTAAATGTTGTTTGTATTACAGTAGCACTTGGAGGCTTCAATCAGGATCAGGACTGTTGTGTTAGGTGCTGTACGGACACAGAGTTAGTCGTGTTCTGAGTCTAGATTTTATCTAATAGTCAGAAGGAACTGGGTACAGAGGATGAGGGAAAGGGTAAAATATAGTGCTTTATTGTCTTCAGATTTATACTTGTTTTTCTAAACAAATGTCTTAAAAATATACCTTCTGGTATTTTGGAATCCATTGCTCTATTTGTTGGTTTGTTTTGGGCTAATCTAGCAACAGGACTTATAGGGCCACATTTAGCCCTTGGTTACATTGGCAGACAGACCAATTGGTCGGGGCTGTACCAGTACAAGACAACTGGAGCCCACTCTGCGGGGGTTCTGTAGCTGGACATTGCAGCCTCCAAAATGAGTGTTTCATTTTGGAGAAGGAGCGTGGCCACAGGATTCATGTACCGCTCTGATTGTCCTTGCCAGTGGCACCCCCGTTTACTTCTGACCACAATTAAAATGTGTTCTCTCCCAGAGATGAATCCCGCATCCTGGCTCAGTGAGGTCCAATGTGCAGCTGGTGGCACCGGCAGACATGATTCAAGCCCTAACTATCTGAATGTTTCCACTTTTAAAAAAGTGAATATATTCAGGAAAGTTGCTGAATTGAACCCCCCTCCCCAAAAATTAAGTTACAGATCAGTTCACAGAACAGGTATAGCATGGGCAGCTGCAGCCCAAGCTTCCCTACACTGGTCCACCAGTCTTCTGTAACCCTGACCTGGAGATATCATCTTTAGGATTCAGAGGGTAGTTGAGTCTCTGTGCTTATTTAGTGCATAGCCTTTCGACTGAGACTGGCAACAAGGATTGTGTTGGTTTCCAGATGTTGTCATTTCTTCTTGACCCCGGACTGAGAACACCAATCCCATTTCACATACTACCCACTTAATGAATGGATACAAACATTTTAACCGCAGGTTACTAATTCAGGGCATGTTTTGATATAGTAATGCCAATAACTATGTATATTTGTGAGAACTGCTAGAAATTTCCCCCAGTAATTTCAGGTTGTTTGTCATGTAGGTATGCTGAAGATGACAAGAGGAGGAAATTTCACATTACTTGATGTATGTGCTAAATCTCATATTCACGATAGCCTTTTAAATAATTTTTTTTAACATAGCATGATATACTGTTGAGAGAGAGATTTCAGAAAGATACTTCAAGGTAATAACTGGAGATCAGAGTAATATTTAAAAACATGTGCAAACACATTTTGCCAATACTAAAAGAAACCAAAGGCAAAACTCACTGCAATTGTCATGTACTTTTCTTTTGTTGATACATAAGTTGTCTCTTTAAATCTTGGGTGGTCCCCTCTTACACATTCATGAGGGAGAGCATGAGCAAACTTAACTTTTTTTAGTCAATGGGACCTTAGAGGTGAGGACCAGGAACCAGCAGTGATGGAAAGTGGGTCACATAAGATAGACAGGCCAGGGGATAATTAGGCAGAAAAGGTTTCTTCTTAGACTCCACACCTTTCTCTGCCTTCCAGTAGTCTGAAGGCCTCCCTAACACAGCATCCACCTGTGGCTTAACTGAAAGCCTAGGACAGTGGTTCCCAAACTTGTTCCGCCGCTTGTGCAGGGAAAGCCCCTGGCGGGCTGGGCCGGTTTGTTTACCTGCTGTGTCCGCAGGTTCAGCTGATCGCGGCTCCCAGTGGCCGCGGTTCGCTGCTCCAGGCCAATGGGAACTGCTGGAAGCGGCGCGGGCCGAGGGACATACCTTGGTAGTGGGCACTATCCCAAAACTTACATTTTATAGATGCCCGCTGCATTTATCTGCCCAGTAGTGGGCTCTCTACTTTAAAACATTGCAGTGTAGTGACCTACGGAGGAGAAAACACACCATCTTCAGCCCCTAAATGATTGCAAAGAAAATATAATTCAGCTTTTATGGTTCTCCAGATGAAGACCAAACCTAAGACTTTTTTCTTTTCCCCCACCCCCAAAAGAGGAAAAACAATTTTTGCTTCATAGACTCACTTTGCAGAAAATATTTTAGAAATAGATTTTTCTCATCAGTCAATTGTGAAGCACCTTAAGGAATGAAAGTGGGCAATTTGCAGATATACTTCTGTATAAATAAATTATAATGTAGGGCAACTAATATTGCAACCTCATATCAATCTTATGAATGTGTGTATTGAAATGATGGGCATCATGTCCTCTTATAAATCTGTCTTGCAATTGCCAGTCACCTTGTTTTTTTTCTCCTAAATCCCTGATACTCTTATTTTTGGCATTATTGTACATTGCTAGACTTAAATCAAGCTGTTCATCATTGGTTACAGACGCACTGAAATTTGATAGAGACACATCTGCAAGAACTGACGTGGCAAAGCTGCACTTGCCTGGTTGGATCTGAATGCTTCTTAATTAGAAACAAATTCAGGTGAACAGGAAATAGTTTCCTCTTGGTCAACTTTCAGGATTAAACTGTACCCTCAGATACACATGTGCAACTCCCCCTGAGTTGCATGCATATCTGAGGGCAGAATTTGGGCCTCAGCGCTGAGTTCCCGAATGATTAAATACTGAGGCAGAGTACAAATAGATATTGCCAAGTCATGCTTTAGCTACAGACTTGTTTTCTTTAACGTTCTTAAGCGGTTGCAAGAAATGGCTTGAAAAGCTCCATTAGGATGACATAGTGGATTTTGTTTTGTTTGGGCAATTTATACCAAAATACTAGATATAATTTAGAAATGACCAGATGAATTTCAGGACTTAATTCCCTGCATGGTTGCCTTTCACATCACCTGCAACTGCTTGGGACTTACAGAAAGAAAACTTGCTGATGGTGGTCCCCTTGAAATAAGTAGAATTTGTAGTAGAAACTAGTTCGATGAATGCTGCTATCTGTGGCAGCTCCTGCAGTGGGGCTATAGGACTATGAGATATCACAAAAATACCATGGATACCTTGCAGCAGTTTCAGTAACAGGATTATTGAACAGGATTAGCTTAATCTGGATCAAGAAGAAACTCTCTTTGGAATTTGAAGAGGATACAATCTTCTGGAATGGTATTGATTACTCCAGACAGTTAAATGGAGGTGTTGGATGAATTCTGGACATGGTCTAAATACAAAGAGTTTCCAAAAAATGAAAATCCACAATTTGTATGGAATACCTGCCAAATCTGCTACCTTGGATAGAAGTTTGACCATGTATTAGCTTGGTATTTAAATGTAACTCTACCTCTGTTTCATGAGGGAGTTTTGCTATCTAGAGATCATTCAGGGAGCAATGGAGCAAACTGGGAATAGAAATGCAAAGTAAGCATCGTGCAGTGGAAGGAGTTCTTTCAGAAGATGATAGTGTTCAAAGATGGATACGCGGGATGATGGGCTGGATGACCCAGTAAGTCATTTCTATCTCTAACTTGTATGATTGCATCAGGAAGATGTCACCAAGGAATAGGGTGTCAGCAAATGAATGAGCATCACAAGGAACATGCAAAATCACAAATTGTCTGGGGAATTTTGAATGTGAGTGGACTGTGTAGTCAGGGCCAGATTAACTCTCCTGTGGGCCTGCGGTTATTAGATTTTGTGGGGGCCCTGTATACAAGTCTTTTTCCAAATTTAAAATAAAATGATCATAATTATGGCATCAAAACTATTAACGCTATATTAAACTTGCCTTTTAACATAAAGCCGTTCTGTGGTTACATTTCAGTCTTAAAACATGCAGAATATAGTTAAGTTAATTCAAAATACCCTACTTCTTACCTTAGAACGGCTGTTACATTAGTTCCTTTCTGGGAGGGAGTTTGGGTGCAGGAGGGGGCTCCAGGCTGGGGCAGAGTGTTGGGGTGCAGGAGAGGGTGAGGGGTGCGGGCTCTGGGGGGGGAGTTTGGTACAGGAGGGAATTCTGACCTGGGGCAGGGGATTGGGGTGCAGGAGGGGGTGCGAGGTGCAGGCTCTGGCCAGGAGGTGCTTACCACAGGCAGCTCCTGGCCAGTGGCGCAGCAGGGCTCAGGCAGGCTGCCTGCCTGCATGCCGTGGCCCCACGCTGCTCCCAGAAGCAGCCAGTTGCTGACGCGTCTCTGCGCGCCCCTGGGGGGAGGGCAACAGCATGTCTGTGTGTGCTGCTCACGCCGCCTCCTCCTCCCCCCCTACCCCGCCAGGGGCTGCAGGGACCTGCCAGCAGCCGGCCACTTCTGGGAGCGGTGTGGGGCCATGGCATGCAGGCAGCCTGCCTGAACCCTGCTGTGCCACTGTACTTTTAGCGGCCCAGAGATTGCGATCGACTGGCCGAGGCTCCAGGATCGACTAGTCAATCGTGATCGACGGGTTGGAGACCTCTGAATTGTATATAATTATGGATTTATTTTTGCGGGGCCCACTTTAGCCTGAGGCCCTGGGCTGCAGCCCCTAAAGCCCTGGCGTTAATCCAGCCCTGTCTGTAGTGCCAGTGCAAAATTTGAAGAAAATAGAGCTGGTCAGAAAACGGCATGAACTCTATGTGAAAATTTTCAGGAATAAACTTATTCCTTTTTGAAAATGGAAATAGTTTGTCTTTCTTTGCTAAACATATTTGAGAGAGACTTCATCCAACCTGCACAAGGGTCCTCAAGACCTTTTTGTCAAGGAGAGAATTACTATTCATATCAAATACCTCCATGAGCCATTTTCACAAGTGGGTAGGAAGATTTCTTTAATTGGTCTGAAATAACTGACCTAGGTAAAAGACTCCCAGCCCAACACTGTTAAAACTGACTGGCTGCTGTGTCCAAGCAGTAATTAGCATGTTCACAATATAGTTACACTTGAGGGAAATACTGGAATCTTCACTGGGTCCTAATCATAGATACTGTCAAGTGCAGATGGAAGTTTGAGGTAGACTAATAAAAGTAATCTGGTAGCATCATGGGAAACAAATTTTTTTAATTCATAGGTCATTTGACATTCCTGGGTCATTGACTGTTAGGAGCTGATTGTAAATATTGTTGCTGACAGCTATCTTGTTTGCTCTTTACCAAAAACAAAGAGGATGACATTCTGTGTATGTCAATTAGCGTCACTAGCAGCGTCAAGAATTTCAAAGACCTATAAAAGAAGTTTTTTCTCCTGGAAAGAACTAAATTAGATAGTTTAGCTTAGTCAGAAATGGAGAATTAGTATCCTATCCTATTATTTCAAGCAGTCCCAGATGCCATATCCAAGTGAAGGACAGAATCCTCTGTTGTCTAGTTATAGTGGCATTTGCATAGACCCAGAAAGAAGCAGAAAAACATGCAACTAATGTGATACTCTACACTCCTTATGCCTCGGTACTGGAATCTTTTTTTCAGTCCAGCCTCTATTACATTGCTGTTTGAGTACAAAGGTATACATTCCTGTTGTAGATGTTCATAATTTTCTAACTTTGTGTTCATCAAATGTATCTACTGCATCAAGGTTACTCTCTTTTCACTATTGCTCCCACCCAAAAAACAGACCAAGTTTTGAAATATGTTATAGAATAGAAAAATCTGCTCATCTTCTTGCAAATCCAATGAGTTATGGTCCCTGCATGGAAAGTACAGGAATCCATAGGGAGAATGACTTCCTTCTTTATAGGTGGCAATGGGAGAAGTTATTTTATAATTGCTTGTTTAACAAAGTCTGGGCTACAGGTATTGCCTACAAGGCAACACGTATTTATGCCCAAAATCAAATGGTATAAGTCACTACAGGCTAGTGGGTCTTAGCGAACTTGTCTGGAAATTGCATGATCAAAAGGTCCCATCTTCAATGCCCTTCTCCACTTCTTTCCAATCATGGAAATAGGATAATGCATTATATTCCTTTTGTTTTATTGTGTCAAAACCAACAAAAGTCCTGAGACATAAAATGGCTTATGTAGAAATATTTTGAGATGGAAGCGCCTAACCCAGTGATCCTTCTTACTGGTCCAGGATATTGCATTTCACCTCTGGGCTTGCAGGATGGTATCTCTATCTAGTACTGCTGGTTTCTCTCTGATATCTACAACAGTATTAGGCCTTTCCATTGCTCTGAAAGTGTTTACCAAATTATTGTTACTGGTTTCAGAAGCCTTCGGGAAGGAAGACCCTAACCATTCTACCTTATAACAGTGATTGCTGATACTCATTTTCCAGTTGGCAACACTATAAATAACTCAATTGTGCAAACATTTAATAATTTGGGACAAATAGTAAACGTAGACAAAAGTTTGCATCAATTCAAAAGCTGGTACATCTTGGGGAAGTTCAGTACAAAGTTGGGAGACGCTTCCTCTCCTGATAGTGCAACCTTACGTGGCCTGCTCCAAGATCCAGGAGAGATGGCCTCCACAGTGGGAATGATAGAATCACAGGGAAGATTTCATACTGGCTGTCACCAGTTCTTCCTTGCACAGAATGACACTCCATGATCTATCCTATCATAGATGGGACATTTACTGAAATAATGTACAAGAGCAGTAGAAAAGAAGCGCCAAAGTCACACTCCATTATAAACCATTGTTCCATGTAAACAACATTGTCTCCTCTCCCCCTTGTCCAAATGAGCAGCCTGAAAAGGAAATAAAGGCTTGTTTTTAGTCCAGTTGAAAGTTACAGATTGTACTCTGAATGATGAGGAAAAAGAGCATTCCTGAGCCAGACCCTCAGACACAGGCTCTCAATTTTCTGTGTTGCACCTGTAGTAGAAGTAGCCAGGGGATCTCTCTCTGCTATTCTTTGTTGCAGTAGTGGGACATATGCTGATAAATGGTCCCCTCAGGTGCCCTGGCCATTTGAACCTCTTAAAAATAAACACTAATAGTAAGACTTTGAATTACATCCATTAAATAGAGAACAGTAGGTGCTATGGACTAATCTTTCTTACCCAACTTCCAGTCTCCTCAACTGCAGAGTGCTGCATTCAAACCCTAAGAACTCTAGCCTTGATGGGCTGGCATGTGGGCTGCTGAGACTGAAGAGATTAGGTTTTTCCAAAGAGACTAATTTTCCACTTTATTAAGTTCTAGGAAGTCTTCCACATCCAAAATCTCTTGCAGGGCGTGGGCAGTGTTTTTTTTCCAAATAGCGAACTTTTTTTTTTTTTTTTTTTTTGGGCAAGTAAATTCCCAGAAAAAGTTTTTCTTTCCAAAATTCTGGATATGTAGCACACTGTGCTTTAAAAAGCAACTAGCTCTTGGCATTGGTATGGTAAGGGCTTCTGCTCATAGGGCTAAATCCTCTCTGCTATGCAGAGCCAGAGTACGTGGTCTGTGTGCTGAACAGCTCTGCCAGCATCCAGGGTGAGAAGGAATTTTTCCCTTCCTTGTCTCCTAGGCTGTAGAGCTGCCCTGCAGATGTTAGTGCAGCCTTGGATGGCTGCTGCGCACCCCTGCCTTTCCAAGGGGGGGGGGGGTCTAGCCATGGATTTGTATGTTGAGGATTCATTGGCCCTACCTTATCTCTGGCCTGACCCCATGTTTCCTTGGGTTCTGGGGAGCTTAGAGACCTCCTTAGACATTCTACATGAGGTACAATCCCCTACGCAGCCTATCATCCTGTGCCTTCCTAGGGTGCAATGGAGCTGCACCAATTTAGCCATTATGGGTATATGGAGTGTCCTGGGGAAAACTTGCCCCGAATGCTATGAGAGGAGGAAGAAGAGGAATTCAAGGGCACATAGTTAACCAACCATTCCTTAGCCTGGAGAAACCTAAAGGCAAAATCCTGTGGTCTCGTCTAATCAGACTATATCAGAGGACCAGGAGTCAGAAATACCTGAGGTCTGCTCCTAGCTCTAACACTGACTCCCACTGTGGCCTTGGGTATGTCACTTATCTGTGCTAAGAAATGCCTGGATCTTCCCCTTTTGAACCTACAGCAGATAGACTTGTCTCCTTTCTGGCTTTCCAATAAAACCTTTAGTTTTTCCTAGTACCTAGTCTATTCTTGTTTCCATGTGGGCTGGAAAACTAGCCACTCTGTCTTATAACCTCCCTTGGGAATAGTTCACAAAAATACAGGGGTTCTTTACTCTGCTCTAGTTCTCATTGCAAAGACTGTCAGGTTTCCATTAGGATAAAATTATTGCCCTCCCTAGTTTTTGTCCTGATTCTAAACCTGAGTATGTGGCACTCCAATCAGTTAGGAATAGCTACACTTCTTTATATACAGAACTAAACACTTTGAGTTAATAGAGTCTCTGCTCGTTTTTTGACCAGGGAGTTCCCAAGACATCAAGGCAGTGCAAAACGAGTAGAAGAGGCTACAAAATCTAGTCCAATGCCTCTTAGGTTTAAGAAACAAGAATAACATTTCAAAGGTTTAATTCATAATCTTGACTATGCCCCATGCACCTATGTGAATTATGTTTTTAAAACCAATGTTAATTTTCACAACAGTGCTAGCATCATAATGGCGGTCTACCTCATGAGTTGTGGTCTAGTCAAAGGAATTGTTCAGAAGCGTAGTGTGTCAAAAATAATTCAAATGTTTCAATTCTAAGTAATTCTTAAGTAGTGAACTCTTCATCCTTTCTGTAGAAGAGACTGGATATTGATGGTTAATTTAGTGGAAGAAGGCACTGATAGTACAAACTGATAGTAAAACTTCAAAATGCCTCTTAAAAGTTGTATCTAAGGGCACTTTTTTACCACCTTGAGAGGTGGGAGGGGGTAAATATAGGGTCCTCTTTAAAAACAAACTTTTGTCAATGCTGAACCACTATTGTGCTGAAATGTTTCAACTGAGTTCATTGTAAATATCTCAAACAATGTAGTTCATACCCTTTTTTTTGGGAGGGGGGGGGATTATGAAATCATGCACTGACATACAGGTATGAGAAGTGCTCTGCATCCATTCAACACAGATGAGATTGTTATCTGAGCAGCAATTAACTTAAATAGTAGACTGGAATTAACTAGTGTCCCATTATAGCTTTACACAGTTGGGACATTCAGATGCTAATATTTTTCACATTCCTCAGTTAGGCTATAAAAATTGAACCCATCTCTGTCTTATTTTAAATGGTTCAAGATGGATGGAATTTTGTGCAGATGTATCAGATACTCTGGAGAGAAACCAGATCTTTCCCTAATTAGGGTTTTTGTTGTAGTTTCATGTAACAAGAATGAATATGAATCAATTACAATATATTTCATTATGACTGAAGAAAACAAACATGGCATCAATATTGGGTTCAAAAGTCTTTTTGTTTTCAGAAAAGCATTCACAGAGCCTTGTAAGGCAAAATAAAACCCCAGAGAAGATAATCAAATAGCTCAACTAAGAGCATAAAATATTATACAATGAAAAATGTCACAAGTGTTTCAATGTCTTAGACATGGTCATATGTGAAACATTTCTGAGTGAGCCTTCCCACACTCTGGGAGGTCATAAAGTACAGCAAAATTAGGTCTGTTTATCACCAGAGTGACACATGACTATATTAGAATTTAGTCTCATTACTGCTGAAGTGTAAAGTGTCAGCTTGAAAAGACTGCAGGCTTGTCACCCATAAGAATTGCTGTATTTTAATGGGTCAGGTCAGCATTATGGCTCACTGCATTGTACAAGATTAATGTTTAATATGTTTTACACTAAGCCTGTGAAAATACAAAATTAACCACCTTGATATCAGAAGTTGGGATTCTGTAGTATTCATCCCATTGCAAGGAATAGGATGTGCAACCACGGCTGGCAGGGAGGTGTGGTAACAAAACCAAAAGCATATATATATTTTTTTGAATCTCATTATTTTTCCCAAAGCACTCCTGATAGTGTGCTTTTGTATCCTCAAACCGCTGAGAAGAATGATATTTTACTAATGTGTCAGGTGTGGAGAATGAGGAGAGCGCAAGTCTTGAAGCTAAGCCAAACAGGGAAAAGTTTCGTCTTTCCAAATCTTTCTTTCTAATTACCAAAACCTGAAAAAGAAAGTTATTGCGGGGGTGGGGGTAAGAGATTTCTAGTCTGCTGCCTTCGCTGGAGAACATTACAAGAAGTGTCCTGATAGGCCCAAAGGTTGCTATAACGGTATATGAAGTTTTACAACATACAGCAGAGAATCTAATTCCCAGAGTAGACACAACTGATGTATTTGAAGGCATGTTGTTCTGATTATGAGTGACTCCTTGTTTTCACAGAAGAATACAGTTTCAATACTCTTTGTATTTTAGACACTGGGTGCCCCAATTCTGCATTGTCACTTTGTTGTAGTCCGTTTACACTTGAGAAACCTCTGTCTGTCTGATCTATTTACAGGAGTTTTAGATCAGAATTATTGTTGATTTTTATTTAATGAGTTCTGGATGGTGTAGAAATGATTGGAAAATTAATCCAGTAGACAATTGAATTTTTGAAAAAAGTTATAGGTTTTCCTTGGATACATAAGGGCCAAATTCTGTCACCCTTACACACACTGAGTAGCCCCTTACTCTAAGTAGCCCCCTTGAAATTAATGGGTCTACTTGTAAAATAAAGTATGACTAAATAAATGCTTCTAAAGATGGCATAACTGGACTCTAAATCTTTCTAAAGCTAGTCCAATAAGACCTGTTTCAAGCAGTACAACCACTTGAATTTCAAGGCCAAGATTGTCAAAAGTGTCTAGTGATTTTTCAGTATTTCATTTGAGATTCCATAGGGCCTTATTTTCAGAGGGTGGATGCTCAGAATTTCCTGAAAATCAGACCCTTTTAAAGTGTTTCAAGTTGGACACCAAAAAATGGAGGCCCCCAAAATTACTAGACACTCATCTCTAGGCCAAGTTTTTTGTATCTATTAACAATAAATAAGGTGAACAGCATCTTCCAGTCTTTTTAGTAGTGAGACATGGCTTACTTAGGAAATAGCAATATCACTGAAGATCATTGATTCAGAAAAAAATGGATGAATAAGAAACTGGTAAAAGTAATAAATCACCTCTTTGGAGATGCAACTGAGAAAGGAATTCCATAATTTTAAAAGAATATGTGTAGTTTAAAACATGAGAGGCAGCAAATGGCTTTTAGAAAGTGATAGATTTTACAGTGGTCACACACAACTTGTTTAAAAAAAAATCCAAAAGAAATCAGCCCATGGACTTTTCTTTCAAAAAGTCATAGATAGCTATAGAACTTGCCACTTACAATGTCTATAGCAGGACAGTGAAGAGTTAAGTTACTATATATTAATTAAATTGCAGTTTGTTTATTTTTAAATAGAGAAAGAAAAAGAAACATTGTGAATAATCAAAGAAGATCTTAAAACTTTAACATTTACCATTGTCCTTGTAAATGTATTTTTGAAACAAATTTCATCTGTGTCCCTCTGTCTTGGTTCTTAAATGTCCCTCATCACTAATCTGAGTGTCAGAGAAATAATTCTGATCAAGTAGGTTTTTCTGAAATGAGGATATGAACATTTCAAGTAGAGCAGTTTCTGAAATAAAATGTCTCTTAAAACTATAACCCATGTATCAAAATCTATTGCCTGGAACTTAATGCAGCAAATAACTCAATTTAGCTTCCATTTTTAATTCTCTGTTTTGAATCTTAAACAAAATTTCTTTCGAAATAAGAGAGATAAGAAATGTTTTAATATTCTCCCGCTCTCCCTCCCCTCCCCCCGGCATGTCTATTCTTATTTACCTTGGGAGACTGAGAGAATCGGACAACTGGCTGAACCACAGTAATCAGCATCATCCATTTTTCATTAATTCTGATGCTTCCTTAAACTTTTGAAATCTTGAAACCATAAAGAAAGTTTATAGTCAGTTTTGAAAACCACACAGTATTTGGCAAAAATTCCATCTCTTTCAAACAATTACAGGATATACACGATGCTCTTTGATGCATACACTGGGAAAGGCTTTAGAAACCACTCTCCCCCCCCCCCCCAACTTTGGTTTAAATTGGGCCTTCAGAAGTGGCTTAAATGTATAACGCTTTGTAGACTGCAGAAATAGATCTCCGTCCCCACAAACATTAATTTAGCTGGCAGTCCAAAACTGCCAGTGTTCCAATGGTTAACATCCTAGTTGATTTATACTATTAAAGTTTGTGAGATGTATATGTAGCTCTTGCTGTCCTTAGCAGGAATGGAAGAATAGCCCAAGAGTAGGGGGAAAAAAATGCACAGCATGGATGTTGTTTTCCTTTGTGGTTGTGTGAAGGCAGCAAAGGATGAAATGTGGTTAAAAAATTAAATTCAGACAACTGCTGTTCTCCTCTGAGGACTGCACAGAAAACGGTAATGCAGGAGACATTGCTGACCACTGACCGCATTCCACCCACCACCCAGTAGGAATTTTCAGAATCCATAAGGAAAGGCTAAGACAAGAGATTGTTTCCTGAAGGGCTGTTTGTTATGGGTATATTTTTATACTTTTGCAGATGATTAATTGATTTGTGTGTGAACTAGGGGAACTTCATTTGGGCTTACAGGGAAAGCAGAAAGAGACTTGATATTCGGAGTGGCCAAACTATCCTGAATGCTTGGGGATTGTCCCTAAGGATTGAAATAAACTGTTTATAGAAATAAAGGTTAATTGAAACTGAGAATATAGAAAGAGCCCGGGAAGGAGGAAGGAAAAACCCTAACACCACAAATTACTCTTGTACTGAGAGATCAGAAGTCAGTATATTAAAGGTTTGAAATAATTTTGTTGTACTCTTACATATAGTTTAGAAAGACTCATTTTAAACTGTAACTGACAATTTCTCTCTCACCACAAACACTGACTAGGGGAAAAATTCCCCCTATGTTCGTTCTCTCTCTCTCTCTGTGGTGCATATTTCTTTTAAACAAAATAACTTACTCTGAAGGAATAGTTGTCACATGCATAAATGCCCATTGGGACCAGTTTAGGAGTGGGAGTATAAATACCCACTGACGAGAAGTCAGACGTCACTAGCATTCATGTCTCAAAAGAACATAAATGACATAGCAAGGTTTTTTGTACGTGGTGTACGTCACTCTGAGTGTTGTGGCAGTGGAAGCATTGCTTCTAATGGCACCCAAAACAGAGTGAAGGGCTTCCTTCCACTCCCCAAACACTTACACGTTTAGGGCCTGATCCTGCAAACACTTGAGTAGTGCTACTGATTTCAGGTGAGCACAGTTACGGATGTCCATAAGTACTGGACGCTAACAAGGGAGTAAAAGACAGGGAAGAGGGGAAAAAAGGTACTAAGATCAGTGGTTTCAGATATTGGCAAATGCTAGTGCATAACATGATAAAGAAGGTGTGCAAAAGGGGAGGAGAGTTGTATCTTTTTTTTTAAACAAATTTAAAATAGATATCTCTGCTAACTTCTATGCTAACGTCATTGAAGCAGATGTGGGTTTTAAGAATGGACTAAAACTGAGGAGAGAGTTGCTGCCTGTGCATTTCCTCTCTGTCATGGTGGTTTAATGCTCTTCGGCAAAGCAAAGCTCCTTGCATTTCTTCCTAATAAAGAAATGTATTATGCAGTATCTGATTATCAAATATGCTTTTTAAAAAAATCTGTTACGAATGTTGACTTCTACAGTTAATAAGCTTTGATTCACATAACTTTGAGGTCAGAATTTTACTTCCTGCAATTGCAAAATTTCATTCAAATTGTTTGGAAATAAACACTAATATCAGCCTTTTTAGCGTATGTGCAGCATGCCTCAGGTGGCACATGACCAGGTTTCATCATCGAATTTGGTTTGCTGGTTGGATTATTAGCTTCCCCGGCGCAGGCTAATAGGGAGTATGACATGAACACTGTTCCATGCCCCCCCACTAGTATCTGCTGAAATGCAAAATGAAATGAAATAAAACCGAATCCTTTCAAAGCTATTTGTAACTCACACAGTGCAAAAGGCAAAAATGTCAAACTTCATTTGGCAGCAATGTGCTATAATGATAAAATCTCATAAAGATATTTTCAGCTAATTTTACTGGGAAATGAGGGAAATCAAGTCAAATAATTTCTAGCATTAATTTGTCTTGCTTGCACAGCATGCTACTAGTGTTTAAAATATACATTTGTCAAAGATTCCCCCCTCCCCCAAATGGTTTTTATTTTAAAAAAGGAAAAGCATAATGGGAATTCAGCAAAGCATTTACACTAAGTACTTTCCAATCTGGATTTCAGAATTCTTAGCATTTTTTATGTCAAAAACAAACACATAATTGTATTGATGAATTGTGTGTGTGTGTGGTTTTTTTTTTTTTTTTTTTTTTTTAATAAAACTGTTTCAGGTTTGCAGATTGTATTGGTGTTACATCAGTTATACTGCAACTTGATAAGCCATGTTTTCTATTGAAGTGTCCCTACTTACAGGGAACTGCTTGAATTAAGCCACTCTTGTCTTGATCCTAACCCTTGTGCCTTAGCAGAGCTGGATGCGGGATTGGCATTTTAGTCTCTCTATGTTTAGGGTAATTGTCAGAGTGCTGGTAGGCTCTTAATAGGTTAATCTGGAAGGTCTCACTGCATACATACCTATGTAGTACTGACTATTAGGTTCTGGGTTGTCTGTAATAAGAGCACTTATTTTGTTGAAATTGCACAGGGCTCTCTGTGCTCCTTGCCTCTGTCTGCACCACAGCATAAGAGTCAGCTTCACTGGATATGTGCATGAAGCATGGGCATCTGAGGTCCTGTCCCACTATACTCTGGGTCTTGTCTGCAACTGAGTTCATTTCTTTGGTAGGACTGCAGGGAGTTCCCCCACCATCTTTCTGAGTGCAGACATGATAGACAACAGTACAGGAGGAACAAATGACACGACCTTCACTTCCCTATGCCAGTGTTTTTAACAGCTAGTGTTGTCTTGCTATTTTTAACTATATAGGCCAAGATTTTCCAAAGTGGGTGTTACAGGAGTATGTAGGTAGGTAAATAGCTATGATGTCAATAGATGGTAATCAAGAATATGTAGCATAGGTCCAGTAAGACCAATACATTTGCTGCTGTGCACTGCAAATATCATCAAAGGGGAGGGATAGGTCAGTGGCTTGAGCATTGGCCTGCTAAACCCAGGGTTGTGAGTTCAATCCTTGAGGGGGCCACTTAGGGTAGGTCTACACTTACCCGGTAGTTCGGCGGCAAGCAAATCGAACTTCTGGGTTCGACTTATCACGTCTTGTCTGGACGCGATAAGTCGAACCCGGAAGTGCTCGCCGTCGACTGCGGTACTCCAGCTCAACGAGAGGAGTACGCGAAGTCGACGGGGGAGCCTGCCTGCCGCGTCTGGATGGAGGTAAGTGCGAACTAAGGTACTTTGAACTTCAGCTACGTTATTCACGTAGCTGAAGTTGCGTACCTTAGTTCGAATTGGGGGGTTAGTGTAGACCTGCCCTAAGGGATCTGGGGCAAAATCAGTACTTGGTCCTGCTAGTGAAGGCAGGAAGCTGGACTCAATGACCTTTCGGGATCCCTTCCAGTTCTAGGAGAGAGAGAAATATATCTCCATATTTTATCTTGTATGCAGCTTTTTACGTAGAGCTCTTAACACTGGGTGCCTAAATTTACATTTCTAAATTTGCTCTGCACTTGTGAAAACTTTTTAAAGGGCCTAAATATGGACTTAGGAGCCTAAATTTAAACACTCTCTCTTGAAAATTTTGCTCACAGTATTTAAGACTTTTAGCTACTGGTTGGAACAATATGGCATACAGTTAACACCTCTTTAACTTAACAAATCTGTACAAACTATGAGCATTGTAATGTATAAAACTAACTGGAGGAAGACTAAGAAAAATACTGCTGTATAAAGAAAGAGCCATGTTTTCTAAAGATGTGGAAACCAGAGAACTGTTAATTCAAGTAGCAAAGGAAGTTAAATTGGAAAGGTTTTAACAGCAATTTCTTTTAATCCCTTAAAGCTGGTAGCTGTGACTTTCTAGTGTGTATCCCACTGACCAAGGAATACAGAGTAAAATGCAGAATATATTCTTTTTATTCTAAATTTTAAAATACATCCATCTCAATGGACTTGGAACACATGAAAAGGTCTCATACACAAATGCTTAGTTAAGGTGAAATGAAGATTGCAGGCACATATCAGTGCTTTGAGTGTACTGTGTATATACTAACTTTTCAAGAATGTTAGATTTAAAAAAAGAAAAATTATATACCCAGCAAACTCAGAGTTTAGGTTAAATTTACAAGAAACTCCAACCTTTGAGATTATGGAAATGTATAGTGAAGACAGTGTCTTTAGTGTATCCTACAGAAATTCCAGTCTAGCATCTTCCTTTCTTTTGTATGCAGAGTATTGAAATTGTGCACCACAGAACATAATTTTAATTAATTTAATTTGATGTCAAATGGGGTGACTTTTCACCTTTTTTTCCTGTGATTTCTGCTTTTGATCTTTCCGGGGTTGCTAGGTGAGCTACTATATTGCAAAGAAATAATCTTATTGACGCAGATGATCACTAACAATGTTTCTATTTAAAATATATTAATCTTTCATATTTGATTTAATTAAGTAACATTGGATTCTGTACACTACATGTCAACTAAGGAAGTCTAGCAATGTGAGTTTTGTCTTTCTTTCTTTCTTTCTTTCTTTCTTTCTTTTTTTTTTAACTACAGTTCATGAACCCCTTCTCTGATTCACATCGTACTTGGTAGAAAAATTCTATCTCTGCCCTAGATCTGCTGTATTCTACCAATTTTGAACCTTATGACTTTTCTGGTGGATTTTAAAGGGGACAGGGAAAGAATAACAGGCTTATAATGTGAGTTCAGTTGCAACCTTAATTGTAGAGTAGCTGCTGCTGCTCTGTAAAGTAATGGAAAAATAAGTCCATTAAAAAGATTCATTAACTCTTCCTCACTCCTTCAGGCAAAAGTCTGAGTAAAATAGGCCTTGTCCTGTGCCCTGAAAGTTAACTAACTTGGACTCTGTCAGACCAATGAAGGAAGCAGATTCTTAATGTTATGGTGGACTTGATCTGAAAACACTGCCACTGCACCCAGACATTCATAGTCAAGTAATGTTGGTCTCAGCTGATCCCAAGTTCTGTACTGGTGAATGGGGATAAAAAATGTTCTCTTAGGGACCTAGGACCCAGACCATTTGGGCTTCAAAGCTCAATATTAACAACTTGTGGAAAGCAACAAAAGGTTAGTGAAATCTGCAGAATATTAGAAAAATGTGCTCCTTATAGCCAGGCCCACTGAAGGTGTGGACAAGTCTTTGGGTAGTGTAAGGTGATCAACTGGACAGCCTGTATATCAAGACTTTCCCCATGTTGAATGTATGCAAATAAAACTATATTTAGAGTAGGGTACCTCCTGCATCCAAACTTTAGATTCTAGCACGGATAGAAAATTTTCTGTTTAAACATTTTTTAATGGAAAACTGGGATTTTGACCAAATTAAACTTGTTGTGGAAAGTGTCATCTTTCCTTGAAAATGTGACTTTTCATCAGAAAACTGGAAACTCAAACACAGCATTTAAAAAAAAAGTTTCTTTCTTGCAATGGGTAAATTTTTATTTATATTTTTTTCTGATGAGCTTTTTTAGTTGAGTAATTTGGACACAGCACCTCCACAATCCTCTCTCATTGCTCGCTGCTTCAAATGTCTGTCCAGAACAAGCTGTGTTTACAAGGGTATACTGCCACATAATCCAGGCAGGACTCTGTTCTAGAAATCAAGAGAGGGGCATCATTTATTACTACTGTAAATCACAGGTTGTGGTGTACTTGAGCTGTGTCTAGAGTGGATCAAATTTTTTTGGTCAAAACACTTTTTTCAATGAAAAATTGTTTTTCAACTGAAATGCAGAATTTTTCAGCTGAACCTCCTTTTAATAAACACTTCTCTGGGAAGGAGAGGGGAGGGAGGGAAAATCTGAAAACAACTTTTTTTCATTTTGCTTTAATTTAATTGAAAAATGAAGAAAAATTCAAAAGAAACTATTGTTTTCATCTTGTTCAAAATTTTTAGTGGAAAATTCATAGCATTTACCTATATCTTAAACATATCCTACCTTATCTTTCTGTGCCTATCACAGGCCATGCTTACACTACAAAATTATGTTGATCTAAGTTACGTTGGTAAACAGCTGCCACAGGTATTGCATCGCTTGTGTGTATGTGTGCACACTATGTATGCTCTTTGTGTCGGCAGTACGCATTCTCACCAGGAGCGTTTTTATTGATGCAGTGCACTGTGGGTAGCACTATCCCACTGTGCAACTCACCACCATGCAGCAGAGGGTGTTTTGGGAAGCTTTTGCAATGGCTCATGGGACCGAAACAAATCACCAGGAGTGACTGAGAGAATGGATTCAACCTCCCATAATGCAGTATTCTCCATCCCATAATTTCATCTGCATCCCATAATGCTTTTCTCCTCTTCTTGAAATTTCTGCAAATCCATGCATTTCTCCTTGCTGTCCACAATCTCTGATAGAAGCATGGAGCCTACACAGCCCTGCATTATTGTCATGAGCATTGCACAAGAGGGCACCTGATCCTGCAGTATTTGACGATTCCTTGGAGGAACGGATTGTTGTGCTACAAAGAGAGAAACAATTCAAGGTTGTTGGTGACATTCACAGAGCAACTGCAGATGTGGGAGCGCCGATTCTAGGCCTGAGAAACAAGCACTGACTGGTGGGATTGCATTGTCATGCAGGCTTGGGATGATGATCAGTGACTGCAGAACTTTCAAATGTGCAAGGCCACATTCCTGGATCTGTGTGCTGAACTCACCCCAGCCCTCTAGCGAAGGGACACCAACATAAGAGACATGCTGACAGTTGAGAAGTGAGTGGTGATTGCACTGTGGAAACTTGCAATGCCAGATTGATTCCCGACTGACTGGTAGTAATCTGGAGTCGGGAAATCCACCACAGGGGCAGTTGTCATGCAAGCATGAAGGGCCACTAATTGCTTCTTGCTACACAGGACTATGACTCTGGGCAATGTGCAGGACATAGTGGATGGTTTTGTGGCAGTGGGGTTCCCAAACTGCGGTGGGGTGATAGATGGCCTGCATCATCCCTATTTTAGCACCAGACCACTTTGTCACAAAGTACATCAACAGAAAGGGCTACTTTTCTATGGTAATGTAAGCGTTGGTGGATCTCCAGAGACACTTTACCGACATCAGTGTGGGCTGGTCAAGGAAGGTGCATGACTCATGCATCTTTAAGAACACATGACTGTTCAGAAAGCTGCAAACAAGAACTTTCTTTCCCATCTGGTGAATTACCTTTGGGAATGTTGAAATGCCAGTAGAGATGCTGGGAGACCCAGCCTACTCCTTGCTCCTATGGCTCATGAGGTCATACACTGGCCATCTCAACAGCACTAAAGAGCACTTCAGCTACAGGCTCAGCAGGTGTAGAATAACAGTTGAATTATGCCTTTGGTCATTTGAAGGATGGCTGGTGTTGTCTACTTAAGAGATTGGACCTCAGTAGAAAAAATATCCCAATGGTTATAGCTGTGTCCTGCATAATATCTTTGAAGCAAAGACGGAAAAGTGTCTGTTGGGATGGTGGGCGGAGGTCGAGCGGCTGTCTGCTGAAGTTGAACAACCAGATCCAAGGGCTATAAGAAGAGCTCAACAGGGAGCTATACAGCTCAGGGAGGCTTTGAAAGATCATTTTAATAGTGAGCCAAAGTAGTGAGCCAAAGTAGTGTGCTCTACCAGGCCTTGCTCTTTTGCAGCCTGCTTTGAATCTTGCAGTGAGTGCTGTGTGTGAAGGAATGCCAGTGCACCTATTAATCTTGTCTGAGAATGATGTTATGGGTTCTGTGACAAAATGAAGTAACAGGAAATTGATGGGTATCAGATCTGCTCCGCACATGTTGTGAATTAATAAAGATGAATTATGTTCCAAAAAATAGAATTTATTCTGTAACACGAACCAGGCAAATAAAAAAGCATTTAGAGCTTTATAAAACTGAATGAATTAAGGGAACACAACTTATGAAGGTGAAAGAACAGTCATTTCCATTTTAGGTACACCTACACTGACCTGTGAAAGACATGGTTGGTGTACATGCAGCTGTGATTGTCTTTAACGTCTCCTGGGTGAAGTGGTAAGGGTAGTGCAGCGGCCCCAGATGCCATGTGGACAGTTGAGGTGTGGGGTATAGGGAGATCCCGACACTGAGTTGTCTATGGGCTGCAGAGGGAGGTGAGCATGGGATTCTTGGAACTGCAGGGCAACCAGATTCCTCAGCATCTCTGTTTGCTGCCTGAGGGTGCCACATTATGTCCTGGTGCATCTCCCTCTTCTTTTCCTGCATGGACTTCCAGGCCTTTCTTCTCTCCACTCTTCCTTCTCCATGCTGTCTACAAGGGTCATTCTCCAGGCTCTGGTCTCATTCTCTGATGCAGCATGGCTTGCAACATCTTCTGCAACGTCATCCCGAGTCCTCTTCTTTCTCGTCCTTATCTGGCTCAGGTGTTCTGTGGGTGTGGAGCAGGAGACCCTCCAGGCCACAATCCAAGCAGCTACAGATACAATAGACACAGGTACCAGTGTCACTGTATTCACAACACAAATCAAAACTTAAGATACTGAACTTACTCTCCTTGATCTCAGAAAGTTGTGAGCACTACATTCTCACATCTCCTTGGGATTGACACAACACTGCACCAGTTACAGTGCCAGCAATGGTAAGTATGGCCCTTGGAGGTGGAGAGGGTTGGGGAAATGAGCAGGGGACAGCTCACAGGCATGAGTGTGTGTGTGTAGGGCAATGGAACTGAATACTGGCACCGTTTTCCACAGGCGGTGGTGGTTTTAGCTGATACCTCACTCCTAAGGGTAATAGAGGCAGAGAGACCACAGCTGCTGCTAGCCTCCCAATGCTGTCTAGAGGCCATTATGCTGCTAATCTGTGTGCCGCAATGGTGCCTGATGTAGGAATCCCGGAATTGCGTGGGAAGGTGTCCTATTGCAGAGGAAGAAATAAGACAGTCCTCCCCAGAAACCTTTGAAAGAGGATTGTAGAGTACCTCCATGAAAGTTTCATTGAGATCTCTGCTGAGGATTGATGGGACATCCTGGTGCACGTAAACAAACTGCTCTGCGTGGCCCCCTCTGCCGAACTCTAGACGGAAATGAAAAGCAGATAGCAACTCTACCTCTCTTGGTTGTTCCACTACCTCTTCGAGCACAAGTAAAAGAGTAAATCAACATGGGTGTCCTGCTGCTGTGGGGGTTTCATCCCTGTAATTTCAAAGCAAACTGCATACTTACCAGAGGTTCCTTCCCTTGCATCAGGTTCAGGGCCGGCTCTAGGCACCAGCAAAACAAACTGGTGCTTGGGGCGGCACATTTTTAGGGGCAGCATGGCCGGCGCCAGAATGCTGCCCCTAAAAATGTGCCCCGGCCGCCCTAGCTCACCTCCGCTGCTGCCGCTTGCGCACCACGGCGCGTGAAACAGCTGATTCGCGCGCCGCTGCTCGCCCTCCCTCCCAGGCTCTTAAACCTGGAAGGGAGGGGGAGATCCCGAGCGGCCGTGGCGCGCAAAACAGCTGATTCACGCGCCGCTGCTCCCCCTCCCTCCCAGGCTTGAGAGCCTGGGGGGAGGAGTCAGGGCTGGGGATTTGGGGAAGGGGCGGAGCTGAGGCAAGAAAAAAACGGGGGGGGGGGGCGGCCAAAATTGTTTCTGCTTGGGGCGGCAAAAATCCTAGAGCCGGCCCTGATCAGGTTCACCTATGCTCGACTGTAGGGACTGGCTGGATTGTGGTGGAGTCACAAATCTGTCCTGGCTCTCTGCACAGCTGGATCTCCTGATTCGCCTGTCCCCCATACTCCTCCTCCTCTTGCTCGCTGCTCATGTCAGGGACCTGTGATTCGGGCTTCTCAGAAGTTATCCTTGGTGCTCTTGCGGGTGGTGGTAGAGGTGTCTCTGCCAAGGATGGCATATGGCTCTTTGTAAAAGTGACAGGTCTGTGGCACTACAACCAGATCAATTTGTTGGTCTCCCTGGCCTTCTGGTACGCCTGCCGCAGCTCCTTAGCTTTTACGCAGCACTGCAGCTGGTCCCTGTTGTAGCCCTTCCCCTGCATGCTCCAAGCAATCTGCTGGTAGATGTCGATGTTTCTATGGCTGGATCAGAGCAGTGTCTGCACAGCCTCTTCTCCCCACCAGCCCAGGAGATCCAATATCTCCTGTCTACTCAGGCAGGAGCATGTCTGCAGCATGTAGCTGACATGTTAGCCGGGCACTGGCACACAACAGTGGAGAATTGGTAGGTGTGCTCACCAAGCAGGGTGACTAGGAAAAGGCATTTCAAAAATGTTATGGGGCTCTAGCGGAGAGGAGCAGCTTCCTAGCTGCCTGGCCCCTGGGCAGCAGAGTTCACAATGGTGACCAGAGTGGCCACTCTGGGGCATTATGGGACATGTCAACTGTTGCTGGCCTCCGGGAGGTAAGTAACATTGCAACTGACACCGCAATGACCTAACTACATAGACCTTGACTCTATGCCACTCGGGATGGTGGTATTATTAAGTCAGCAGAGCAGGGCAGTTAGGTTGGCAGGAGAGAAATTGAAGTGTAGACTCATACACAGCTAAGTCGACGTAAGCTGCATTGCAGCAACCTAACCATGTAGTGTAGGCCATGGTAAGGATCTGAGAACTGTAAAGCCTCACTTTACTTTGTAAAACAGTAGAAAGAATTGAGCAATACTGCCTTGTGCTTACCCTGATGCAGCCCAGCTACTTCCGCTGAGTTCCAAAAGAAAAGTCCAAGCCTGGAAGTAAAAGCTATCTGACACCTAAAGATAAGAACTCTCCACAGTAAGGGGGACAACCCATCCAGAACTGTCCCCAGTCCCAAATCGATACTGGTCAAAAAATAAGAGATTCCCTACCCTTTTAGATAACCGGGTTGGTATTGATGGTTCTGAAAAATCCTCAGAATTATTTAGAGTTTTTTAAAGTTCATTTTACATATAAAGTATAAAACTAATGTTACTTAGCTGTTGCTGGTGTTTAAGGATATAAAGTAAGGGCCAACAAAAACTAAAAAAGGGGTATGTATCAGTATCTCATTAAAACACTGAAAATGTGGGATTCTGTACTACAATGGCTATTGTCTAAAAGATTCCTTGTAAACTACACACAAGTGGACATGCATCAGATATTGCTGGGTGTTTTTTGTAGTCGACCTATTTCCTGTAATTTTTTAAATAGCATAAAATAGCCAAAATCTGTGGTCTAGACTAGTTTGCTCTGCTGCTTTCTCCCCCCACCGCCTCTTGGGAGATTTACAAACCACAAAGAGTTGGAATGAATCAAAAATATCTGTTCGTACACCTACTGATTAGAGCTTTCGATGTCCCCAGTCTTGTTACAACCCACACAAGCAATAGATTAAGTAAATTGTTTTTTTTTTCTTTTTAATGGAGAACTCTTTAGATGTGTGGTTTGTTTCAGTATCTTGTGGTGTTTTATAACTGGAAATGCTCTAGGAGGCCATTATGCCAGAAAGAACATATTTTAGAATCCTTTTCACTCCCCCCCCTTATTATCAAGCATATTACTGCCACTCTCAGAGCATTTCATCACTGCTGTTTCTAAACTGCAGATTCCTCCAAGCATGATAGCAGCTGGAGCTAATAACATGAATTATATAAGTCACACATTTTAAGATAATTTTCTCCAATACTAACTAGAGGAAGTTCATCACTGTGGCATGCAATGTAATTGACTCTCTCTTTGCAGAAGGCAAGGCTGAGGCAAGGGGTAGCAAATGCTTCCAGACTGGTTTGTGGATTTTTTGTTTTTGTTTTTTGTTTTTTATGTGCAACAGTATAAAGCTTTGGCTCTGCTCTCCATAAATGTTTGTTTTTATTGCCATTCTGAAACACACACTTGCCAAAACCCCACACAGTAGAGTAGTTTAATAAGAGCACCCAGAGGTAAAGAGAAATTCATAAATATGCGTTAATTTGTTTCTTTAACATAATCAAACCATTATATATAAAAAGCATCTAGAGGGAGGAATAATAAAATGAGAAGATAGACGAATGGGCTGGCTTTTTAAACATTGGAATCTTTCAAAATAGTTTTTTTTAAGTTTTAAAAAAAAGTAAGCAGGTGTTGTTCACCATCTCTCTGGAGTCCTTCCATCTCTGTCAGATATATAGTATTACTATGTTGCAATAACAATTTAAAAAAAAGCCATACTGTTTATAACCAATTTGTTTGCCATTGAGTCATAAAATTAAAATCTCTGGGCAATTCACTTGTTGACACATTGGGACACTTTACGTTTGACCACAGACAAAAGGTTGGAGTTGGCTATTGTTATTTTATTTAAAAATATAAATAGTTTTAGGTTGGAAAAAGCTTGGAAAAAGATGGCAGGCGACCAACCAAGGCAAAAGATGAGGGCATTAGAGAGAGAGGAAAAATAAGATCACTGATGACAAGGTTAAATTATAAGAACTGGGTGCGGCAGAAAAATGCTCAAATCACCAAACAGCTGGGATGTGCAAAGCAAAAATATACAAGGCAAATGTCTAAAGACTAATTTGTGGACAAGCAGTTTTGTGATGAATCTTAGCACACAGTGTTTTGTGGGGGTGATGGTTGTTCCTTTTAAATTTTATCCTCAGGAATCTGATCATTGTGGGGAAATGATCTAGATAAACTGAAAGCCAGGTTTAGGGATCTTTCATCTTTATTTTTAACCAGCCACGTTTTATTAATTTCCCATTACCCAACCTGAGATTTTCCAGGTCAATGTCTGTGCTGTTATTTCAAGACTCTGTGTGTGTTACATTTTATTTTTAATCATCTGGCTTTGGAGTGTAACTTTTTTTGTTTTTTCCATTCATCAGATACAAAAGAGAGAGAGAGAGGAAGTAGGAACTTTGCAGGGACTATTCCTTGTCCTGCTGGATACTCTTGAGGTGATCTACCCAGCTATGCTACTGTATTAAAATTAAGCCAACTATTTGGACTAAGAATCTGTCTGTGAATCCTCTTATAGTAATGTTTAGCAATAGTTTGTTCCCAGATGCTATTTTATCCCCTAACTTTACATCCAGATCAAGATTGTCTTTTATTCCCGAAGCATCCTCTCCTCATCTCTTAATGGAGTTGGAAATAGTGAGCTTCAGTCGGACGGAGAAGCCAACATATCTTACAGTAAAAGTATCTGAAATTGGACTGCAGTGTCCAAATCTCTTTATCAGATGTATAGAAACATTCTAAGTATGTTTCTAGTCATTGGGGGATATTAATTTTTTTAACAAAAATTTGTCTTCATATTTTCAAATCTGGAATATTTTTGTTCTTACGGTGAAAATCGCCCTCCCTTCCTCCCCCCCCCCTCGCCACAGAAGCCCTACGCAAGGCCCCTGCACCACTTAACTCCTAACTCTGCATGGGGATGAATTTCATCCTTAAATTGTGATGTCTCTTTTAAAAGATATATATCTGGTTGGGAACTGGATGGCTGAGGGATACGTAATGGATTAATGATCCTTTTACCTCTATTGTAGCTCCCTAGTTCAACTGCAGCCAAGGCAATAATGATTGAAAGTTGTTCAGGTCTGATGACTATTTTGCCCATGTAAAATGATTTTAGTTGTCTTGATTCAGTTCCTGGTGGACAGGTTTTCACAGAACAAAGCCCCCACCACTGTTTGAACCCTTGCAGGTATGATCAGCAGAAAGCTAAAGGATGGAATAGACATGAAGACTGAATTCTCGACTCTACTAGGTACAGTAGGGTAAGGTTCTCTTCATTTCAAGACTAAGGCACTTGTTCACAGAATTGTGAGGGCAAACTTGACAGCTGCTGGCCAAATCATTCTTACTGTGTGGATAAATAGAGAACTGGTCTAAGGGTTTGCCTTTACTGCAGTGTTAGCTTGAGTGTGGATAACTCAAGCTAACTCTTTTCAGGTTAGCCTAGTTTGAGTGAGAGCAGTTGCACTGCAAAACAGCACTTGACTGACACAAAGTAGTTGGATTGGCAGCACAGAGTAGCTGCATCCCCACTTCATTACTAGAACAAGTATCAACTTCAGCTTTAACCTGTACCCTCAGACAGGCCAGCTAGCTTGAGTTTAGCATGTGACTCTAGCTACAGATTTGTGTGTGTGCATGAGAGTCTTGAATTACTGTATACCTCAAGCTAATGCTGCAGTGAAGACAAGCCCTAATGCTCTCAACTTGTCAACTTTCAAGTGCACCAACTTTACTTTTTTCTTTTTTTAAGTATGGATTTGGAACATTATTAGATGCAAACCCAGACCCTGATCCTGCAATCAGATCTGTGGGGGATGGGGGTTTAGGGCTCAGCCCCAGCTGATTTGACCACAGGATCAAGACCAAAGGTAACTAGGGCCGAGCACAGAGGGGCATTTTCTTGAGGAATTGTTGTTCTGTGAAAGGAGTTGATAACTTCTAAGAACTTTACACTAATATAGGCTTTGTAATACATTCTGGAATTTCTCTCAAAGTTATCTATAGCTCCAGTCACTGTAATATCTGCGCACTTCCTAGGCAAATTAGGGTTGCATGGTGCGGTCTCTAATGGACTTCGAGTCTTCTGTCTTCCCTGGTGGAGGGCGGTTATGTATGAGAGATACATGGCTCTTCCCATCCTTCCTCCACGTCTATATTTTTCCCCCTTTCTCCCTCATTAATGTGGTTAGGGCAGAAAAGCTTTGTTGGAGAGGAAAGCTTTCTGCAGTGGACTCTGAAAGTGATCAAACTTCAGATTCTGAACTCTGGAGGCAAATGGTTCTGGAGCCAACCTTCCACAACCAAGAATGATTTTTCTCCTCTCCACAAATGCTTTCTCCTGGGCTTTGTGAGCTGTGTAGTCCTGGAGCAGCTGTCTTGGTGATTCTTGAAAACTTTGTGCCAAGTATCCCAAGAACAAGACTTGCTCTGAAAGCCTCTTTGGGGAAGTGGTAAATAATGCAGAGGACAGGTCACAGAGTGCTTGCACCCAGCTTACCAAGCGATCCAGGTCAAACAATGTGTTTTTAACATGCCTAAGTGGTCATCTAGGAACAAACAATGTAGCCATATTTACACAATGGGGGACTCTATACTGGGAAGCAGTGATTCTGAAAAATATGGGGGGGAGGGGGTTGTGGTGGATCTGTGGTTGGACATGAGCTTCCAGTGCTACTCTGTGGCCAAAAGGGAAAATGCAATCCTTGGATGCAAAAGCAGGGGAATCTCGAGTAGGAGTCAAGTGGTTATTTTACCTATGTATTTGGGACTGATGTCTGCTGCTGGAATATTGTGTCCAGTTCTGGTGTCCACAATCCAAGAAGGATGTTGGAAAAATTGGAGAGAGTTCAGAGAAGAGCCAGGAGAATGACTGAGGGATTGGCAGACATTATGGGTGGCAGGTGTCATAGGCTAGGGGAGACTAAGCCTCCCCTAACCCAGGGCTTGGCCCTGCCCACGCTCTGCCCCGATGCTCTGCCCTGCTCCCCTTCTCCCCTGAAGCCAGCGGGGGCTCAGCTGCAGCCGGCAGCTTGGAGCTCGGGACTCGGGCGGGCCGGGGATCTGGCCCCACGGGGCGGGGGCAGGCACTCGTTCAAAGGGGTGGCCAGAGACTGCTTGGGCCAGCCAGAGATTGGGGCGGCCGGGGGTGAGGAGTGCGCTCGGGTGGAAGGGGCAGGACTAGGGTTGCCAGGTGTCTGGTTTTCAAGCGGAATGCCCGGTTTACAAACGGAATGCCCAGTCAAAAAGGGATTCTGGCGGCCTCGGTCAGCGCTGTTAAAAGTCTGGTGGGTGGCACAGCGGGACTAAGGCAGACTCCCTGCCTGCCCTGGCTCCGCACAGCTCCTGGAAGCAGCTGCATGTCCCTGTGTGGCTCCTAGTTGCAGGTGTGACCAGAGAGGATCCGTGCGTTGCCCCTGCCCCGAGCGCTGGCTCCGCAGCTCCCATTGGTCTGGAACTGCGGCCAATGGGAGCTGCAGGGGTGGCGCCTGCAGGCACGAGCATCGCACACCGTGCAGAGCTGCCTGGCTGCCCCTGCACCTAGGGGGTGGACATGCTGGCCGCTTCCCGGAGCAGTGTGGAGCCAGGGCAGGCAGGGAGCCTGCCGTAGCCCTGCTGCACCGCTGGCCGGGAGCCGCCTGAGATAAGCACCCCCAGCTGGAGCCTGAACTCCCACCTGCACCCCAACCCCTGGCCTCGGGTCGGAACCCCCTCCCACACTCTAACTCCCTCCCAGAGCCCACACCCCAGTCCCCTGCACCAGCCTTGAGCCCCCTCCCACACTCCAAACCCCTCGGCCCCAGCGCGGAGCCCCCTCCTGCACCAAACCCCTCATCCTCAGTGCCACCCAAGAGCCCGCACCCCCAGCTAGAGCCCACCCCACCTCAACCACCTGCCCAGCCCACAGCCCCTTCCACACTCCGAACCTCTCGGCCGCACCCCAACCTCTTGCCCCAGCCCTGAGCCTGCTCCCGCACTTGAAACCCCTCATACTCTGCCCCAACCCAGAGCCCGCACCCCCAGCTGGAGCCCTCACCCCCTCCCATACCCCAGCCCAGAGCCTCCTCCCACATTCCAAACCCCTCAGCCGCATCCCCTCCCACATCCCACCCCCCTGCCCTAACCCAGAGCCCCCTCCCGCACTGCATCCCTGCCCCAGCCCCGAGCCCGCTCCCTCACTCCAAAGCTCTCATCACCTGCCCCACCCCAGAGCCCACACCCTCAGCTGGAGCCCTCATCCCCTCACGCACCGCAACTCCCTGCCCAGCCCCGTGACAGTGAGTGAGGGTGGGGGAAAGCAAACAATGGAGGGAAGGGAGATGGAGTGGGCGGGGGGAGGGGGGGCTCGGAGGGGGTGGGGCAGGGCAAGGGTTTTTAGTTTTATGTGATTAGAAAGTTGGCAACCCTAGGCAGGACCAGGGGACTAGCGTCCTCGAAGGGAGGTTCACATGCTGCCCGTGGCAGACATGCCTTATTATAATTGATTCAACAATGTCAATCTGTTTAGCTTAACAAAGAGAAGGTTAGGGGGTGACTTAGTGTGTAAGTACCTACATGGGGGAGATAATTAATAATAGAATCTTCAATCTAGCAGAGAAAGGTATAACGTGAACCAGTGGCTCGAAGTTGAAGCTAGACAAATTTAGACTGGAACTAAGGTGTATGTTTTTGACCGTGAGAGTAATAGAATTAATTCCCTTGAGAAGGAAATTAAGACCTTGGATGTAGGCTATGCTTCTGCCCCGACTGCACAGAAATTCAGAATCCTCATCAATCTAAAGGCTTGTCTACACTGGCAAGTTTCTGCACGGTAAAGCAGTTTTTTGCGCTCAAACTGCAGACATGTACACACTGCCAAGCCACTTTGTGCGCAGAAACTCCTCAGTTGCAGCGCTGCAGAAACCCCACCTCGACGAGAGTCGTAAGGCTATTTGTGCAGAGGCTCCAGGCTCTATTGCCTGTGTAGACACTCGATTGCTTTCTGCACTGTAATTGGCCTCCGGAGCTGTCCCATAATGCCTCAAGTGACCGCTCTGCTCATTGTTTTGAACTCGGCTGCCCTGGAGACATGCGCCTCTCCCCTTTCAAAGCACCATTTCTGACAGCTGTTGCATGCTGTGCTGATCACTCCGGGGCACAAAGCAAACAATTAATGTGGACACAGGGGGTGTGTGTGTGTGAGAGAGAGAGAGAGAGATTACTGTGCCGAGAGCCCAGGGAGGGAGGCAGGGGCTGATGTTGGGGTTTCCCTCTGCCTCAGGACTGGTTGCTTCCTACCACTGTTTGAACTTACAAGACAGCATGCTGACACACTCTCTGTCCCCCAAAACAGTCTTCCCCCCCCCATACTCGCACACACTCCCTGTCACACACTCTTCTCCCCCCCCCCACATCCCGATTTCAGTTGTAAAGCAGCTGGCAATGTAGTAGGATGCCCATGGAACAATGGGATTGGGAAACCTGCATCATGTGACGCTGTGCCTGCCCCATGAGGCATCGCAAACCCTTCCCAAAGCACCCTGCAGCCAGTTGCACAGTGGGCTAGCTACCACAATGCACTGCTGTCTTTGCCATTGCAAGAGCTGCTAATGTGGATGCGCTCCAGCGTCATGAGCACAGTCTGGACATGCAACAACAGTTTAATTCCAGCGTTTTAATAAAAGTGGTATAACTTGTGGCACAGAAACTTGCCAGTGTAGACCTACCCAATCACCATACTTCTGTCCCTGGATGGCTGAGTTTGCTTTATTCTTTTTAAGCAAAAATATTGAAAATGTTGGCAAGAGAGCTGGCAAGCTGTCCACATTTAGACTTAAGCAAAAGGCTAACAGAAATAAGATTGTTGCTAATCATAATAATAGCAATAAATAATATACAAAACAGTCTAGTATTAATAAACAATGTCAACAGTTTCATTCAAAACTATATTTAGCTGAAGAGGGAATAAGTGCAGATGCCATAGGAAACGTTTTTAGCAGATTGTCTCTGCCACAGATCTGACTCGGAACATTTAGATGCCCATCTAGAAATCATGGAACTGATTCAGGCTATAAAAGAAATGAAGGTCAGAAAGACTCCTGGTGCAGATGAGTTCCTGGTTGAATTTTACAAAAAGTTGTCTGACCCTTTAACACCTAGATTATTGAATAGGTTCAGTGAGACTAAGAATGAGCAAACTTTCCCGCCTACTGAAGAGAAGCTATAATTTCAGTTTTTCCTAAACCTGGGAAAGTCCTTTGACTATGTAGTAGTTATAGGCCACTTTTTCTAATCAGTTGTGATGCTAAGATCTTAGCTGACGCTCTTGTTATGCAATTGGACAAAGTTATCTCACACATTATACAGATAAATCAGGTAGGCTTCCTTTATAATAGACATGGCTCAGATCATTTGTGTCAACTGATTGATATTACTGCCACTTCAAGAGATTCTAAAGAACCCTTAGCTGTCATTTCTTTAGATGCTGAAAAGTTCCAGGCTGTGCAGTCAAAGGCCTAGCTGTTTCATGTATTAGCAAAATTCACATTTGGTAGCCACTTTATTGCTTGGATTAAGATTTGTACTCTAACCCAACTTCCACTGGTATTATTTCTGCCCTATTTCCCTTACAGAGAGGTATGAGCAGGACTGCTCTGTTTCTCCTCTTCTGATTGCTTTAGCTCTAGAACCTTTAGCCATTGCTGTCTATGCAAATCAACATATTAATGATATGAGGATGGGCTAAAAAGAGCACAGCTTTATGCTCTATGCAGATAATGTTCTTGTATTTGCACCGAAGCCTGAGGTTATCATTCCTTCTAACCTTTTAACTGCTATTAGTAAGTTTGGACACCTTTCCGGTTATAAAATTAATTGGGGTAAATCAGAAATCCTAGGCATTAACAAATATGCCTACAAAGGCCTTTTCTCAAATTGGAACTTTCAGTGGCAATCAAATGAAATATTTAGGAATACTGATTCCCAATAATATTCAGGACATCCCTAAGATATATAACCAATTATTGCACAAGTGGCTAATGATTTGGGGATATGGAGTTTGTTAATCCTCAGTTTGTGGGGTAAAATTAAGACTCATAGACTTTAAGGCCAGAAGGGACCAGTGTGATCATCTAGTCTGACCTCCTGCATAGTGCAGGCCACAGAACCTCACCCACCCACTCCTGTCATAGACCCATAACATCTGGCTGAGTTACAGAAGTCCTGGTTTAATCATGGTTTAAAGACTTCAAGTTCCAGAGAATCCACAATTTACTTTAATTTAAACCTGCAAGTGACCCAGACCCCATGCTGCAGAGGAAAGTGAACCCCCCCCCCAACGTCTCTGCCAATCTGACCTGGGGGGAAATTCCTTCCTGACCTCAAATATGGTAAGCAGTTGAAACCTGAGCATGTGGGCAAGACCTACCAGCCAGATACCTGGGAAAGAATTCTCTGTTGTAACTCGGAGCCCTCCTCATGTGGTGTCCCATCACCAGCCATTGGAGATATTTGCTACTAGCAGTCACAGATGGTCCACGTGCCACTGTAGGCAACCTAATCATACCATCCTTTCCATAAATTTATCAAGCTCAGTCTTGAAGCACTGCTCCCATTGGGAAAGCTGTTCCAGAATGTCACTTCTCTGATGATTAGAAACCATTTAATTTGAAGTCTGAACTTGTTGGTGGCCAGTTTATATCCATTTGTTCTTGTCAATTTTGGGTTAGGGTTAACCTGATTTAAGTCCTCTTTCTCCCTGGTATTTATCTCTGATGTAATTAAAGAGCAATTATATCTCCTCATAGCCTTAATTTGGTTAGGCTAAACAAGCCAAGCTCTTTGAGTCTCCTCTCATAAGGTAGGTTTTCCATTCCTCTGATCATCCTGTTAGCCCTTCTCTGCACCTGTTCCAGTTTGAATTCATTTTTCTTGAGCATGGGTGACCAGAACTGCACACAGTATTCCAGATGAGGTCTTACCAGTTCCTTGTATAATGGTACTAACGCTTCATTATCTCTACTGGAAATATCTCACCTGATGAATCCTAGGATTGCTTTAGCCTTTTTCACAGCTGCCTCACATTGGTGGCTCATAGTCATCCTGTGATCAACCAATATACCCAGGTCTTTCTCCTCCTCTGTCACTTCCAATTGATATGTCCCCAGCTTATGGCAAAAATTCTTGTTTGTTAATCCCTAAGTGTATGACTTTGCACTATTTAAATGTCTTTCCATTTCTATTACTCCAGTTTTCAAGGTCATCCCGATCTTGTATGACTTACTTCTCCTCCTCCCTATTGGCAATACCTCTCAACTTTGTCATCCGCAAACTTTATTAACGTGCTTCCATTTTTTGTGCCAAGGTCATTAATGAAAGTGCTAAATAAGATTGGTGTGGCATGCCACTCCATATTCTTCATAAAAATATGCTTAAGATATGAATATGGCATAACTAAGATATACTTTATGCAAGATGGCTCATGTAAGATATCATTGGAAATGTTATGATTTACTGAATGTGATTATCCGTTTGTATACATATATCATTTCTGTATCTAAAGTTAGGAATATTGACTATGTAACAATTACATCTGTATGTGTACTTGGGGGGAACGCCCCCCAGACAGTAGGCAAGCCTCCTGAATGACCCATTTAAGAAGGACAATAGAACTCTGAAGATGCTAATCTCCCACCTTCCTAGGATGCTGCATTGACACATCAAGGTCAGGTAATCATGTCACCTGATGAAAAATACCCCTTGGACACTGCTGGTACTTTTCCACTGTAGGGGGATGGGGATCAAACAAAGAATTCCTGCCTTAGGTAAATCCTTTTTAAGAGCTGGGGAGGGGGTTGATCTGAACTCTCCTCCATTGCCTACCCAAGAAGAAAGACTGCTGAAAGTACCTGAGGGGAAAGGCAGGGGTGAGTCCAGACTGAGGCAGGGGTCCAGTCTGTAAGCAGAGATAACTGGAACTCTAAGCTACAGAAACTCTGCATTCTGCCTAACTCCACATTTAGGGTCAGAAATTACATTTTGTAACCTTTTTCTTTAGTGAATCAAGCTTAGATTGTGTGTTTTGTTTTATTAGCTTAGTAATCTGCTTTGTTCCATTTGCTATCCCTTATTATCACTTAAAATCTGTCTCTTGTAGTTAATAAACTTATTTCTTGTTTATAACATAACCCAGTTGGTGCAATCCATATCTGGAGGGGGGAAAAGAAGTTGTGCATCTCTCTCTTCACATTGAGGAAGAGGGCAAATTTTTATGAGTTTGCACTGTGAAGATTTTTCTATACAACTCAAGACAATATACCTTTGGGTCTGCACTCTCTAGCGGGCCGGAATGTTTTATTTACCTGGAGTTTTCACAGGCACGGAGCCCCACAGCTCCCACTGGCCACAGTTCGCCGTTCTCAACCAATGGGAGTTGCAGAAAGTGGTGGCCAGCACGTCCCTCGGCCCTCGCCACTTCCTGCAGCTCCCATTGGCTGGGAATGGCAAACCACGGCCAGCAGGAGCTGCAGGGCTCCGTGCCTGCGGAGGCTACAGGTAAACAAAGCGTCCCGGCCTGCCAGCGGCTTACCCTGACGGGCCAGGAGCCAAAGTTTGCCGACCCCTGCTATATTTTAAAAGTTGGCATCACAAGAAATACTCAAAAGTTTTGCTAGAATTATTTAATGTAATCTAACGAAAAACCTGTTGTTGTTATAATAACTACTGAACAAATATGTATTCACCTTCAAAATTACAGTCAATATTTTAAATATCCATTTACTGCTTTTAAAGTCTCATATTGTTCTAAGGTACTTATTTAAAAAGTCTTAAAACCCTTCAAAGTCTGAATCAGTCTCCAATTCATCAAACAGTTCATTAAACTCGGCTTCAGTCACAGCTGCACCTGCATTGTCATCGTAGATGTCGGCAGTGTCGTTTTCAGACTAAGATTCCTTCTCATCATCAGCCTCTGTTGTGTCATCATCAATTATGGCATTGTCTTCTGACCCGTCGAGCGCATTGCTAATACAGCATTTCCTAAATGATTTTTCTCTCATTTCCAAGGGAATGGACACCCACGCGTCCTTGACCCACTGGGCGACCACATTGATTTCGGGCTTCATAAGATTCCCGCCTTTTGTCAACTTCGCCATGCCTGAGCACATCCATTCAGACCACATTTTGCGTAGTCTGTCTTGAAAGGGTTTGTTCAGGCAGACATCAAGCGGTTGTAAAACAGAAGTTAAGCCTCCAGGTATTACAGCCAAAGTAGTTTTCATTTTTTTGGCCATATTTTTCACCTCATCCATCTTGTGTGCCCTGAACATGTCCCAAACGAGCATAGCAGGTTTCTTGAAAAGTGCTCCTGGTCTCTTATTCCACACTTTTTCCAGACATTCAATAGTCCCACTTTCATCCATCCATACCTTTTCATGTGCACGTATGATGACACCAGCAGGAAATTTCATGTTTTTAGGCAAGGTTTTTCTTTTAAAAGTAACAACAGGAGGGAGCGTTGATCCATTGGCCAAACACAATAAAACAACTGTAAAATGGATTATTTCATGGCCAGTGGTTTTAATTAAAACTGTTTTTTCACCAACACCTGTTACTGTTCTGTTGCTTGGGAAATCAAATGTCATCGGTGTTTTGTCCATATTTCCTATTTGTGACAGCTCAAATGCATATTCCTTTTGATGTTTTATAATAAACCTTTGGAAAGATTAGATTTTTTTTCTTCCAGATCTCTCAGCAGCTTTTGCGCTATCTTTGTTCACTGACGAAGACAGAGACCATGACGGTTCATGAAGCGAGTACACCAACCCGCTGATGCGACAAACATTGACAGCCTTATTGATTTTTGTATTTGTCGTCTTTTGACATTTGCAGAACACGCAGACGAATTCCAGTTCTAGTGACGACGTACCCATTTTGTTGACATTCAACAACCCAATCATTGAGGTCTTTCTCCAGCTCAGGAAATGAAACGCACCTCGTTGGACATTTTTTCTTGCTTCTTGGCATGTCTTTTAGTGTTTTATTTTTTCGCCATTCTCTTACTTGCTTCTCATTGATACAGAATTCACAAGCAGCGGTGTAATTATTGTTTGCTTCTGCATATTCAACAACTTTAAGTTTGAATGCTGCATGATAAGCAGACTGTTTTCTTTTGATTTCACCCCTTTGTTCATTTTAAATACTAGTATGAAAATCTTAGAAAATAATAATTATAGATTTTGTAGGACTTTATATAGGAATGTCACCTGCTTTATACTGTCAAATTATTATTGTTCTTTGTTTATTTCAAAGCAGCCCTGTAGATTGGCATGTCTGTGGCGATAGGCTATTTACATTTTATTACAGATTCCATCGATTCTGCACTTTATATTTTCAGATTGGCTCGAGACTTACGAGGTCCATTGGTAGAAATGCATGAAGAGATCAAATTACACAGTAGTGGACTGACACCAGTGCCATAGTACTACTATCATTCACCGTATTTTTCTGATTGGCTTGTAAGGTGTAGCATTTTGTGAAATGCATGGGTCAAATGTCATGCAGATTTGCAGCACTGCTCTTTTAGCATTCATTTCAAGCCAATCTAGTCCACTAAACAAAGCCTTTGCAACTTTAAATGGCTGCAGTATTGACATCAATAAATTATTTTATGGTCAATATAAGTACACGCTATAAAAATAATTATAGTTCTGTAGTAGAACAATACTAGGAAAAGCAAACAGCTAGTACTAGGAAAAAAGACAGTTACCTTTTCCATAACTTGTGTCCTTCGAGATGTGTTGCTCATGTCTATTCCACAATAGGTGTGTGTGCTCGCCACGTGCACCGGTGTCGGAAGTTTTTCCCCTAGCAGTACCCGTAGGGGAGCGCCCTGGCAACGCCTGGACAGGCGCCTCCAAGACGCGGTATAAGGGGCGCTGTGCGCGCCCCCCACCCTCAGTTCCTTCTTACCAGACAATTCCGACAGAGGGGAAAGAGGGCGGGATGGGAATAGACATGAGCAACACATCTCAAAGAACACCAGTTATGGAAAAGGTAACTGTCTCTTCTTCTTCAAGTGATTGCTCCTGTGTATTCCACAATAAGTGATTCCAAGCTATATCTGTTGGAGGTGGGAAGGAGTTCACAAACTCTTGGGATGGAGAACAGCCCTGCCGAACGTGGCGTCCTCCCTGGTCTCATAATCTCATAATGCAAGGTGAATGTGTGAACTGAAGACCACATGGCAGCCCTACAAATGTCCTGTCTTCCTATTTCTAGCCCTAAAACTTGTTTTAAGAAATTCAGAATGTGCCTTTGGGGCACAGGGAAGAAACCTATACTCAGTCTGAACAAATTACAGCTCTCCCTATCTCTGGGGGCATTTCATTTTTCCAACTTAAAAAATGGTCATATCTCCCATTTTGATAAGCCAGGATTCTTTGTGGTTGTTAGATATGACAGCACAGATCCCACCTTGGGTTCAGATTGAATGAGAATTGGTATACCCCCTCCCACTTTCTGGCATGGTAGAATTGATTTATTATAGATTTTATGATTCCAGAGGTCCCCCAATATACGATCTGTGAGGCAAGCTTGGTCAAACATGGCTAGAAAGTTCTGTTTTCATCCATTCTTCCATGCAGAAGGGGTCCTATGGAGTAATCCTGTTCTTAAAATTGATGGCAAAACTCGATGTGGAAAGGTTGGATGGAGAGAGGAATTACAACTGTCACAGCAGATAGTTTACATTTATCATTGTCTATCCGTTGCTCTTCAGCAACAATTTGGCTTGCTCTGCTCCAGAGCCTGTAAACATCTCCACTTAAAGCATTGTCTTATGAATGTATTTGGACTAGATGCATGTGTGAGGGGCCTCCAGAACTTTTAATATTTTGGAGGAAACTTCCTGGATTTACTCGGACAGTGGTATCCTTTTACAATTTTCTGGCCCAAAAAATTCTGCCAAAGATTGATAATTTTGAGAGTTGCTTGAAATAGAGATTTAGATATATAACTATCTCTGACTCAATGGGATACAATTGTATCTAATGTTTGAAAAAGCAACTATAGACCTGAGACTTCAGTTTATTCACCAAGAGATGCTTTTTTAAAATAATATATTGGTTCCCATATAAGCTAATGGTAATGGGCCTCATACATTCTGACTGCTGTTGAAAATGTAACTCCCTTGAGCTACGTTAGCTCATGTGTTTTGGGAGTGCCCCGTATCAAGAATTTCTGTTATGAGATGAGTCAAAGGACTGATTTGATATTAGATGTTAAGCTGGAGCCCTCCCCCTTAGATCTTCATTCTTGGATATATTCCTGCTACCTGGAGGTTACCTAGATAACAAAGTGGCATGGTTCCAACATACAGCTTTGTTTGCTAAAAAAATGAATCCCACAAAAATGGAAAAGTCAATCTCTACCAAACATTGATGCCTGGCTCAGTGATATGGCTGACCTCACAGCTAATAAACAGCTGGCATTCCTCCGGAGGGGAATGCTTGAAAAATTCAAAGCAATTTGGGCTGACTTTCTAAAGGTCTGTGATTAGTGCAGGCCCTGAGATAGATATGTTGCTCCCTTTTTCCCTTCCCTCTTTGCTTACTTTGTGCTTCATGATGAATATCGTACTTTGGTATATTTGTTCTATTTGAAAAAAATAATACATTATTAATTTATAACATAAAATAAAGCCAACATCCCTTCTGGCTTTGGAATCTATGAACCTAAATGTTAAGGGTGTGATATCTGTTGCATGATAAGCAGAGGTGACTTTAGCCTTTCTTATCACTCCTGTCACTTTCTGCGTCCTGTCTTTTTGAGGGATGACTTTTTTCTGTCTTCTGTCTCCTACATTCTCATCTTCTCTTTCTGTCCTTGCTGATTCTTGTTTTCTCACTCCTGGGTTTCTTTGACCTGCTCCTTCCCTGTGTCTTCCTCCTATTGCCTGTTTTCCACAAAGCATCTCACCCACTTATATACCCATGTTCGCTATCTTGTATTGCTGGACTATACCTGTTAGGTGAGTTGAAAACATTTGCAGTACAATCATCTTGGAAAATGGGATATTATATCAGAAAGGGTCAAGTTTATACAGGTTAATAATGTCAAAGAATCTAGCAAAGAATTAGATTGTGATTTGATGAATCTCAAACCTTACATTGAAGATTGCAATTCCAGTTTCATGTAGACTGTGGGACAGGTTTTTGTCACAGCTTAACAAATTTTCAAGAATAATATCTTGTTCCTACATAGTTTCTGTACTTACTCCACTGACGTTTTTCCTTGAATGCTGGATCAAACATTTGCAGTAATTTATAAAATCTTAAACACCCTCTACAATATTGTTACAGTGTGTGATTGTATTGTGTCCTAGAATTATCTCTCTCAACTGGGCTATTAAACAAAAACCCAAACCTGCATGCAGTGCCAAGACCTTAGTGTGCAACAGAATGAAAAGCGTATAACTTAATTTGCAAACATTTTTTATACGGCTGGCTTTCCTGTTTACTGCTGATAGATTCACAGTTACACTAATAATGTTAAAGCTCCCTAGTGAATTAGGGGGAGAGAGAAAAGGACATAAACAAAACATTTTCTGCTTTGCACAACTGGTGTATTAAAATTTAAATCAAAACTGTGGTGACTTACTTGGACTGCCTTAAATTCTTACAGAGAGTTTCACAGACAGTGTGAGGTAAACCAGGAAATTGCAACATAGTATTTAAAAATTCCTGAACATGTTTCAAAATACCTATTGATATGATTTGGGCAGCTGTGTAATCCCAGGGAGCTGTCATTTTAATGATGATTTTAGCAGGAAATACAGCATGATATGTAACAAGTCTGGAGGAGGAGGAATGTGGGGAACAGTAGGAGATTTCCGCAGATTGCTTTAGGTGAGATATGTAAGTATTATATGGATATACGTGCAGAAACAAACAAAGAAAAACCAGCAAAAAACAGAAGCTGTAGAAATGTTCTCCTGCTCTTTGTGTCTCTGGCTGCAGCTCTGAGCTTCTTATCTTGATAGGTATCATCAGGCTGACAATGATTCCTTCAAGAAACATTATATGTATATATGAAACCTGAATATGAAGTATAGATATGCCATTTGAATGGAGTAATAGTAATTTTATCACATTTTATTTTGAAATTGAATAGAAAAAAGTTTCCAATCCAATAAATAACCAATCTTAATAAACTCATGGGGGAAGTAGCAGTTGGTCTATTGCTATAAAAATACAAACAATGGTTCTTTTGATATACCAGTTGGACACCTCCAAATCAACCTTCTTGTCCCCATGTACAGTGGTATTTACACTGTATTGGTGTGATGTAGATCCTTTGTAGGTGTGGTCATCCAATGCATGAAAGAGACTGGTTTTGTTACTGGTTATGTTCAAAGGCTGTGGAGAAAGTTGGCCACAGGGCGCCTATATTTACACTGACAAAGGTCCCTGTTGTGGAAAGTCTGCCTTAGACTGGACTGTTGTGGTCCCAAAGTAGTCTCATTTTCTCCTATGCTATTGTGGTTGTAGAGAGCCAGGGAGCCCCCAAAGTGCATGGCACTGTCTGAGAAGAGGGTATTGCTGGAGTCTGTTGCTTCAGTGACTTTTTCCATTTGCTTAGCTACTATGGAGCTTCCAACAGGAGTTACAGCTGGTTCTCCTGATCTCCCTCACTGGTAATTTAGGCCTTTCTGTGCCAGCTTTAGTGAAACTGGTCCAAGATGTTGATAGGGTTTTAATATGCCGCATCCTGACTGTAGAGTAAGTGTCTCAGTGGATACTATGCAAATGGTTTTTCATAATTTCTGGTATCCTGTAGATGTTGTGAATTTGATGGGTGCATGATTTTCTTTTAAAACTGTCTGTTTGATTCAGGAATCTGAAGGTAAGCTGTTGTGTAACTATTGATCTTAATCTTGTTTTTATTAGCTGGTTCCAGCTTGCTTCCCAGCACAGAGGAACAGCTCAGTTAATATTTTCTGTGGTAAAAAGGCTCATCCCCCTATTAAAGATATGTTATAGAAAGTTGTGTAAAAAGAGATTGGTTTGCTATTCTTAAATGTAATCTCCATAACTGTACTGGGCTCAAATTAATCACTGGCTATGGTCTGAATCATTCTTTTCTAGCACCTCCAGCTTTTCATGTAGGGTCAGATCTTCATTTGATGTAAATTGGCATAGGTCCTTCAAACTCAACAGAGGAGTTTTCTATCAAACCAAGACAGACATGATTTGACATTTCTGATATTTCTTAAAAAAGTGGAAACTCCATCTCCCCTGCACTTAAAAAAACTTCTAGATAGGGCACAATGGGACAAATTAAAGATGAAATGGCATCTGAATTTCATTGCTTTTCTCATCCTAAAGATAGGGTGTTCTTTTCAGCATGCATGTCGATGATGACAGCCTTTAATATTAAAAGCTCATATTTGTGGCCAGCATAATTCTTAATACTCTTAGCTGCTGCTGCTCCTGACACACCTGTTCTTCATTATGGCTTCACTGCAGGATGGAGATGGGAGACTTTCCCCCCCCCCTTCCCTTTCTTTTTTTCAAGAATAGGGAGAGAAGACTATGATGGCTACTGAGACAGCACTAGAAGTGACTCGAGGAGAGGCGATGAAGATGCGGAAGCTGCTGGATATGTATCATCCTTGAGGGGGAGTATCTGAGGGAAGCTACTTATCTATGAAATATCACCTGATAGAGCTCACGGTGGAGAAGATGGAAGGATTAGATATGCTGCTGGAGAAAATGATAGAATTCAGATGAGGATTTGAAGGTTTAATGCAGGAGAGGAGAGAGGAGGTGGTGGTACAGACAACTCAAGATTTGCAGACACTTGCCAAACACAAGTACATGGAGGGAAGATTGCCAGAACAGGAGGGTGATCCATGGAAGAATGTGACCATGAGGACAAGGCAGAGGAAAGGGCCAGCTAGTGGTGATGAAATCAAGTTGAGTAACAGGCTTGTGCCAGGGGAATGATGAGGAGAAACAGGGAGAAGATGGTGTGGCAAGGAAGAAAAGAAGGGAAGCTGTGGAAGAGATGATGGAGATAGCCAGAGAGCAGAGCCTAAGGAAAAATAAGGATGGTGTACAGCGGACTGTGAGAGAGAACATAAGACACATTCATACCAACCTCAGGAAGAGACAGGTCTATGTGATCAGGGACTCCATGCTCAGAAAACTCAACAGGCTTGCACCAGACCAGAACCAGAGAACAGCAGTGTGTGCTGTCTGTCAGGAGCAAGGATACAAGATGTGGATGTGAGGCTGAAAAGGATCCTCATGTGAGTGGAGAAGCATCCACTGATTGTGCTGCAAGTCAGAATGAATGGCACTGCTAGATTCCCATTGGAATGGATCAAGGATAACCACACGTGGCTGTATAAGACACTTAAAGAAGTGGAAGCTCAGGTGATTTTTCAGTGGAATACTTCCTGTCCCTAGAGAAGGAGGGTTAAGGCGTTACAAGATAATGAAGATCAACAGATGGCTCAAGGATTGGTGCAATGAGGAAGGTTTTGGGATGTTTGACCACTGCCTAATATTTACAGAAAGACAACTCTTCCTGACTGATAGACACCACTTGCATATCTGGGCTATTACTCTTCTAAGCTCAAGGCTGGCAAGATTGATAAGAAGACTCTAAACTAGGAGATGAGAGGAGGAGATTGGGAGAGACTCACGAAATCTTCACACTTGGCTTCAATACGTGGGAGCAGGAAAATCAGCTAAATGAAGATATAGTAAGGGATAACGGAACACCACAAGCTAGAAAATTGGGTGAGATCCGAGAGGAAACAACTGAAATGCTTGTACACGAATGCAAGAAATCTGGGCAATAGAATGGAGGAACTGGAACTCTGAGTCCCAGATATTATAGAGATTACAGAAACGTGGTGGATTACCACTCATGACTAGAATACAGATATTGAAGAATAAAATGCTGCTTAGAAGAGAGAGGAATAAAGGTAAAGACGGTGGGATACTGTTGTATATCAGTGCAGCAGTAAACTGTAAAGAAATACAAAGTGACACAATGGCCAAAACAGAATCTGTTTGGATCATAATCAATTTGGGGAAGGATTGTAAAAGAGGTTCTGTTGGGATAGTGCTAGGGGTCTGCTATAGACCTTTAGGGTCACACCCGGATATGTTGTCCCACAAACTTATACAGGATCGTTTTAGGGGTCAAGGCAA